>NC_136631.1:12352228-12824728 GCF_933228915.1 Telmatherina bonti
TCAAGCAGAGGACCTATTTAACTGAACCACAGACACAGCAGTGGTCTGTCACAGGCAGCGTAACCTCTCCACACTGCTGTCACTGCTCTCTGTCCATCTTGGACCAAATCATCGGTTTGTCAGTGACTCAGCCACACTGAACTATGGAAAGCAAGCAAGATTTTAAAAGGAGGAGGCGAACTTTGAGTTCACACCTCGTAGGGTTATAGATGATGTGAACATGTGTTGTAAATTTAGGCCTGCACTCTGCCTCAAGAGCAGCGCAGTGACCTCTGACACATGTAACACCTCCTAATTTGTTCTGAGGAGAAGTTAACAAGGCCTGCTGGGGAGACGGTCATTACAGAGAAGGGCGCTGGAGGTCTTGTTGACAGAGGCTAGAAGGCTGTGTGTATATATGATGAGTTGGTGGAGTTAAGAGTGTTTTTAAAGGGACATTCATGTGTAATTTATGTTTCGTTAAATGTCGGCTAATCATGTCAGGAAAGTGCAATGTACACATAAGTGTTAGGGAATGAAATGAGGAATCAGGTTTGAAATGTAGTGACTGAATAAAAACTTTGCCTATTTACAGTATTTAATAATCCTCTGAGTTAGTTCAAGTATTTATATAAAATGCATTTTTTCATTGACAGATTTTGAAAGCATTTTGTATATAAATTACAATTTGCAGTGATTAATAAATAGCAAATAAGTAATAACTAATGCCATGATGATGCAAAACTGCATCCCATGTTCCAAAGAACGTGCAGCCTGGTGTCATGAAACAGTATTTATAACATGCTGTGTCATGTTGTGAATTTGATGTATGGTTTTATTAATGTTTTTATGTAATTTGACTCATGTATAGGGATGACACAAAGGTAAAAACAAGGCCATAATTAATCAATTATAATAATAATAAAAAAAAACAATAGTATTAGGTAAAGCACAAATAATAAAAGTGTTATCCTACAAGCAGGTTTAACTCTTAAAATAAAAACAGACTGGAATACTTTAACTGGCCAAAGATTTTAGTTTTTTGTGCCATATCTTAATCAAATAAGCACAATGTAATCCCTAAATCCCAGACAATTTAACCATCATTTTTACTAATAAGTAACTTGATCTAATGTTCCAAGGTTTCATTCAAGTAATTTTGTTGGAAAATACAACTTTTATTTTATTTAACCAGCTATAACACTTCTGACACTGATAACAACCCAACTGTTCGAGAACTGATGATTTATGAGGATTTTAGTGGTGCTTAGACTTCCTGCCTCTATAAACATGCAAAACAGATGCAGATGCTCTGCATAAACTGCAAGATAAAGTAAGAAACAAAATGCAGGCTGATGTTTTCTTCTACTGAGCAGTAGAGGAAAAATGTATTTCTTATGCATTGTTTGTTTCTCATTAGGCTTCACAAAGTATGAATGCTCTACTGAAGTTTAGCTGCCTGGAGAATGGACAAAAAAGCGATGTGTAATTTTGACTTTTTGACACAAACTAAATAAATCCCAGCTTCAAAAAGAAAATCTGAGTAAAAAAATATGTAAATATTACATTTATAAGTGTAAAATTAAAGAAATATGCTGTACAGAAATATTTAAATAGTGGTGACATATAAGTTATATCCACATTTATTTGCAGTTGGTTGAGATTGATCATTTGAGATAAAAGTTATACGTTTTGGTCGTTTTTCCTGCAATAATGCAGTAAAATAATGAAGTTGAGAATACATTTTAACTCACCAATTGGGACACAAAAAATAAAGTAGATAATATTAATCTAAGTAAAAAACTGGGGTGAATGAGCTAATTTAAAAGGCGATGCTGAGTGAAAATAAAAGAGGAATTGTGACACTTTATCATCTCAGATGTAACCTTTCAAAAACATCATAGAAATAAGAGAAAATACAGAAAATAAGTATCTGACTAGTATAAAAGTCTGTTTCTGGTTCTGTTTATTTGTGATTCCTGTAATAAATCTTGTGTTTTCAAACTGTAGGTGTATAAGAAATAAGAGGGGAAAAAGAAAAACATGCTGCTCCTACTTCAGCTATGATTTTGTGAAATAAATAGGGCAACACAGAGCAGAAATTACTACTAGAAACTCACATGTTCAACCATCCGTTAGGTCTCCTATGATCATACGACTTTTCCTGAAGTTCACCTCTCCTGCACCCAAAGCAGTGAAACCACACCATATGCTTCCAGGGCAGTGTGCTTACCACTGATAAACATTCCTCAGACTGTGGTGGAAACAGTTTTTTTTTCCTTCTTTTTTTCTTTTTAAAGCGGCTGTGTGTGTCTTTGTCAGCCAGGAGCTCTTGACTACGACCGAGGAGGAATGCATGTAAGGCTGTGTGGCTGTGAAGGGTCTTTTTTTTTCTTCTTTTTTTAAAGCTGCTACACCACTGGAGGGCACTGCTCCGTCTGCCTTCACACAGAGGGCTCTTTGTTGGCTGATGGTTCGGCCACAGACACGGTCAAGAATTAACAGGGACAAATTAAAGCTATATTAAATATTTGCCACAGTTTTCATGTGTAATGAAAGCTCCAAAACTTTTATTTTTTTCCTTAAAGCTTTTATCAATTGCATGTGATGTTAAATAAGATTATTTAAAGAAGGATGCTGGGTTAAAGTTCAAATGTCTGAAAAGAGTTAATTAAAATCTGTTGAATAAGAGCAAGAAAATGCACCAATGTGGACGGTATGTGTTTGTATCAATGTTAAAATGTTTGAAGCAGTTTGTTGCCAAGATTTAATTAAAAAAAAACAACAAAAAAACCCAAAAAAAACCCATACAAATGCCACCCAGCATGAAGGCCTCTGTACCACAAACCTCGCAGCCATACTTTTCTGTTTCCTTTTCCTTTTTTTTTTCTTTCCTTTTTGGGCAAACTTCAACACAGAAGCCTGCATTGGAACGCTGCAGGTCTTGACTTATTTCAAATGAAATAGTTTAGCCTCAACACCTCTGCCCCCCTCACCTCCCCAGCCTCAATGTCACAAACACTTACATCCTTGATGGTGAAGGGGGGGAGGGGGGGGGCGCAGTGTGCAATGAGGGCTGGCAGTGATAAAGTGCAGAAAAAGATGAAGCAACAGCAGAGAGCATCTGCCGACTCAGCCAGTTTTGGACTGTTGGCAGTAACGCTAGAAGCGCTACGGCAGGAATTGGCTTTCTTTGCTGGAAAGGGATTCACTGGTGAGAACTTGAGGTTAATATTAATGGAAAACTGACTGGATCTATGTGGAAATTATTTCATAAATGTGTGAAATAGAGACATAGAGTTGATATGTAGGGTGGTGGGCAGAATGATAAGAAGGAAAAAGTTGGAAAATACAACACTTTATGATTGACAGCCCTTCATCAGTGGATATGATACAATGAGGAAGATCCAAACCACCGTCAGCCTCGCGCCTGCCGTGCACGGCGCTGGAACTGACGCCTGCAGAAGCTCCGGCTTTATTGGAGGTGGGCAGATGTTCAAGTTTTTCCTTTAACGCTCCACCCCTTAAAGCCGCTTTTATGGGCCTGTTTACTAGCATGGGCTTCCAGAGATCTTTATCCAGTGCGCCTTTGATTTACCAGAGCTCTCATCCCACATCCCATGTGCAGTGGCAGAGACATAGGCCTTTTAAGATGCACAAATAGGAATCTGGCAGTCATTTTGCAGTCAGAACTTCTTTTTTTTTTTGTCTCCTCACCCCCTCATTTTATTCCTTTATAGCCCCCCTCCCCCTTCTCTTTCTCCACATCTTCAGATATAATTATGAAAGCTCTTTGCAGATGTTTCCCCTTTTCTCTTCTTCCAAACTGCCAGATTTGTAGAGATGAGCAGAGATGTGACGCTACATTAATTCTAAACTGCGGCTCCTCTGTTAAAATGACAAATCCTCCAATAATATACATCATAACAAATATTAATGATTAAATAAACTAAAAGTAGGAAGCCACAGGATACAGCAAATTTGTGTTAATTGCATTTATCTTATTTTCCAAGTACTGCACAACAAAGACTGCTGCATAATGGAGCAGCTGGAATGACTTCTGGGGCTTCTATTGAACATTGTAGGTGGTCAGGATCGTACTGTAAACTGTACAAGAGACATTACACTCAGGAGACAGTTATTGATCATTCCACAGTAATGACAGCTGTGTACATTAAACTTTAAACAGGAAGGAAATAACACGAATAAATGTGGAAAAAAGTCAAATAAAAAAAAAAAAAAATCCCCTAAGAAACAGGACAAGAGAGTAAATTTAGTAAACTGCATATAATGTTCTGGTCCAAGGACGGCCACTGGACAGGGTGCAATTATCCCGCGCTGACATAAAAACACACTAGCTCTAACATTCACCCATTGTTAACACCAATCTCTGCGGGCGGGCAAGAAGAGCCAGGCCAAGCAAAGATCCTCCCACATGAGGAGAGAAACCAGACCTGACCAGAGGAGGCCGGAACACCCAATAACAACTGGCTTTCACACGATCAAGGTCCAGAAGTTTCAGAAGGGGAGAAAGAACACGGGTTTGGGTCAGAGTTTGAGTTTTTCTCTCATGATTTCGCTCTATTCATCAGAAGCAGCAGAAGCTACAAGCAATACTCAGGTGTTCCTACTCAGACAGCCAACGTAAAGGTCGTCAGTTTTCACCGCTGAGTGGAGACAATCGTGGCACCCAGCTGCAGGAGGCAAGGAAGTGAGTCTAGGCAAGAAAAAACCTCTCTGTGGAGCAATTCATGAACTGCCACAGCCACGGCTGGGAGGTGTGATTTGGCTCAAAGTGGCTGAGGGTTTCTGCATGGTAGACACACGCAGGAAGCTCTCACTGAGGTAGAGGGTCAGCAAGTCTATATAACGGTCCTGAGAGAGAGAAAAGTTTAACTGAAACACAGAGCCCCTCGCTTGTAATCCTCCTGTGGTTTCCTTCCTCAGCTCCATAGGCCCAAACCCCCACGCAGACACTCTCTCTCTAACACCCCCCTCCTCCTATCTGCCTTTCGCTCTATTTTTCCTTCCTTTTCTTTTGTGGCCCTGGCTCAGCTTCATGGGAGGAGATGTGGTTTCTCCAGCTGCTGTGAATCCGACAATGAAGGTTCACGCTTGAAGCTATGCTTAATTTGTGGGGTTGGAGTTACGATACACCCCCACCCCACCACCATCAACGTCATCAACGTGTATTATCACTTTACCTTGTGACCACTTCTTACCCAAGTTCAGCGTCCTATTTTTTTAAACGGCATCTTTTTTCGAAGCCAACTCAGTAGTGGAGCGAGAACATGTCACTCTATGGAGCTCAAACAAGCTTGTATTTTCTTTTCTTTTGGGTAAAATATCGAAAAAAAAACACAACATACAAAACAAAGAAATAGAGACTTGGTCCAAAAGATGTGAATACAAAGAATTGGGTACAGCATGACAGCTTAGTATCTGCATCTGTGCATAGCTACAAATTGTGTAATGTTTCAGCTCTTTTCTGTGTATCTATTGATACATTTCCTACCTATTTATGGCTCAAACAGCCTCATTCTTAATAATAAGAAAGCTTTTATTTAGTCCCCCCCTGAGAAAATTGCAGTATCCCCACTGATAGCATCACACCTTGCAGTGCCTGCACTGAAGCTGACAAGGGCCAACCTGCTTGAACCCAAAGACATATTTTTGGAGACTTCTCTGAAATAAGACTTCTTTTAAAATGTCCACTTTGAAAATGGTTGTGGATGCTTAGGCTCTTCAAAGTTTGTATTTCATAATTGAAGCGCAGGAGAATTTTACAACAAAAGAAAATCTGGTACTGTGATGTTATAGTGGCCAAGTTATTGTTGAAATAAGTCTTGTGATCAATAGTTCAATAAAATCCTGGAAACAGTAAGTGTAGTATGGTGTTTCTGTATCATTAATGTGCATTTTATGGATTAAGTGTTCATAATTAACTCTCAAATTTCAGTGTTGCTGCAAGAAGACACAACGAAAACAGTATTTTTCAGAGCTTGAAAAGCCCTTTGATCTGAATCTCTTTAAATGTAAGGAAATTTAAGGGCCCTGTGTGCAATTCTGATTGTTTTGTTGGAGAAATAATCAGTAAATGATCTATTAAACTCACCCTACAACATGTGTCAAGTTTTTTCTACTGAATTGATTGAATTTTGCTGTTAAATAATATTTCCACAAGATCAGCAGACATAACCCCAAATAACACACTTATGTGATCTTTTTTTTTTTTTTTTTTTAAATTTGTGTAAACAATTACTTTAAAATCTATAATCAGAGCAATTTTAGCTGGATCAAAAGAAAATTGGTCCATGTAACCACAGCTACCGGCAGCATTAAGACATGGCTCGCGAAGAAACCCACTGACTGTGTCTGTAAAACTCATGACCTAACCTGCTTTATCCATCTGCTTATCTGATCAAAAACCAGCCTTTGTCAGGTAACTTATCAAGACTGAAGGAGTTTATTGTGACAAAGTAAGTTCAGGACAAAAACTGGATCTTTTATCAAAACAGCAAAAAATTATCCCCCGCCCCCACCCCCACCCCCCCAAAAAAAGACGATCAAGAGCTCATAAATCTTTCTTACCGCACTCAAAAAACCTGACTGAAGATTTGTGAGTGTGTGACTGGCAGACAGGATGAATTATTCACAGAAACGTGGGGTTTCCATAAGGTTTTAATTTCTAAAATTTAATAAGGAGGAACAATCTCAGCAGGGATGGTCTGCTGGTAAAGGTATTGGGGCGTAACTGTACAGAAAATTTGGATTATATTTTAGATTGTCACAGTAAAGTCAGCTCAACTCAAATTAAAGTAAAATCTTACTAAAATGAGACTAATGCTATGCCAAAAGACCATGCACAAACTATTAGTGAGGAAAAGCTGCCAGCACTTGGAGAAACCGCCACGTCCAGATATGAGACCTATTTACATCTCCCATACTAAACACTGCCTACTGCGCTGATCAAAACATTACATAAGACTGGTGTGATGTTAGGTTGGGAAGTCTGGCTGGGATCCAGTGGCTTTCCAAAGGCCCTGGCTTCTCTCTGTACATTAGCCAGGATATTAAAGGAAATGCAGGCTGTCACAGGCTCCACTGCTGTGGTTTCACCATCAGCCGGAGAAAATCTGTGTTCTGGTTGCGCACTCTGCCCAGTTTTGACATGAAGACTGTGTGTGAGTGTGTTGTGGGAAGAGCAGGGGAGTCTGTAGGACAACTGTATGACCACTGCTTTATTGTTCTGTGTGGCCTGTCAGCAGCCGGTCGCTATAGTAATACTCACTACACATAATAGTCATCGAGACAAAGGGGCGAGCAGATGTAAAGGACCGACACACACTGTCATGAAAAGACTTTCCATGTGGGCCCCTGTGTCTTCACGGACCATTAGCATGGCTGCAGTGTGCACTAATCGGCTGTGGCAGTGTTTTGCCAGCGACCGACTGGGTGGGAACAGGTAACATTCAATTACAGCTCTGCCTGGCTGGCTGGAGGAAGACAAAAAGACGGCAGTGTTGTGTTACTAACCAAACACACGACACGCTCTGCGGGAGGACTGGAAACAGCCTTTCCTTTGGAGTCTACGCAGAAATGCGTCCCACCTCGTCGCCGTGCTGCTTTACTTCAACGAGAACCACCCAGCGTCTGTGTATGCGTGAAAATCGTGCGTGTGCGAATGCTCATGGACATTCACGCATGACTCAACATCTTCTATGTGTGTGTTCATATTTAAAAGTTGGATCTGAACGTGTGGGCTCAGTGTGTGTGTGCGTGTCTGTAGGGGATTGTCTCTTAATATAGTTAAGCTGTGAAAAACCCCAGTCTTTGGCGAGGTCTCACACACACTTTTTCTCCTTCCTTCCTCTCACCAGAGCCATTTATCAGAGCAGAACAGGGGCAGCTTGCGTGTCGTAAGCCTCTTTGGAGCCACAAACAAATCAAGCAGGGCTCTCCATCAAATGAACTCCCCACTCGACTGGCGGTTACATAAAGGTTTACTCACTCGCTGTGTAAGAGCATGTTTCAGTGGGAACGGCTTCTGATTGAATACATCCATACTTAGACGTGCAGGGGAAGAAAAATGGCTAAAACTCATAGAGAGAGGGGGGCTGATTGTCAAACTTTTCGCACTTCTCCATGTGTCACCGTGTTCAGAGGTTTTATGGATACGGCCGATTCCATAACTCCAGCGCAGGTGTAGGAACCCTCTCATGTTTCATGTTGTATTGTATCTGACTAAAACATGATGCTTTTGAGGCCCAAATCAAAACTTTTGCATGCATTCATTAATGAGACTGAATTCTGCACATTTTTTCCAAGCATACCTTCCACGGAAATCTTCTTAATAATAAATCCACTTATTTCCAAAATGCATCAAGCTTATTTAGATGTTGCGAACATCCGATACTGGGTTTTGTGCAGGAAAGGTTTTGCTCTGGTGAGAGTTGTGGGTGCGGAGGTTTTTTTTTTTCGTCTCCCTAGAGCAGGGGTGTCAAACTCCAGTCCTTCTGGGTTGTTTCACTGCACCAACACACCTGATTCAAACCAAATGGATCCAACAACATCTTGTCAACCCGTTCATTCATTCTGGTCAGGTGTGTTGGAGCATAGAGAAAAGATTAACCTGCGGGATACCGGCCCTCAAGGACTGGAGTTTGACACGTGTGCCCTAGGGGTAATTTGCAACAAGAAACACTATAAGCAGCTACTTAACTTATATTTCCAGGCTATTCATCAGAACTCCACTGTTCTAGTTTACTGCCATTTCTTAATAATATTATCATCTGATTAAACTTTGTGGGTGTCAGTTGTTTGAATCTGTGGCCAGATGTTTGCAGGATATGTTCTGATTGTGTGTTTATAAAGTTTTTTTGTGAAGCAGATTGTAGTTTTTGCTCATGATAACTGAACAAAAGTCCCTAATTCCTCGTTCATTTAACTATTTACGGTAACTGGGAGGCTTTGCCTTCATTCTGCCTCTGCTCCTCTGTGTGGTACTTTCTTTTAGGTCACAAAAGTGCTGTAAAAGAGAGATTACCATGCAGCAGCAAAAGAGAAAAATACTTTTTTGTTGTAAAATACATTTTGTGATCTATTCATTCTGCAGCATTAATCACGATTTCATGCAGAATCTCAGCGAATCGAAATCACACACTGTACTGATTCAGGTGGTTAAAATATAAGAAGTTTATATATAAGTTTAAATCAGATCTCCAATTATTCATCAATTATTGGCAAAAGAAAACCCGCAAGCATCACTGTCACTCTACTGTTAAGGGCAAAACATTACACATGCTCCTTTCTTTTTGGGGCTTCCTTTGGTTTATTTTTGAAGCTGCATTCAGTTAAAAAAAACAAAACAAAACTATTTAACTTATTGAAGAAAGATAAATAAATCATTACATATTAAGAAGTCAGATTTTCTTATAAAACATCTTATGATACACTGATGAAGTACTATTAGCTCTTATCCATCTATGTGTCTATTGATGTATATACACACAGATGTATATAGATACAGATGTATACACATATGGATGTATATACATACAGCCTTAAAGAGAAGAGACTATTGTTATCTTATATATAGCAGTGTAGTGGAGTTTTGTGTTGCTGTATCTTCTGCTATATTTAAACCTCATGTCATAATAATCACATGTAGTCATGCTTTGCAAATATTTCTGCAACAATTTTGGCATACTGTACCTGTGTTCACAGCAAGTAAGGAGTGTAAGTTTGATGTTTAGTCCATGAGTCATCGTTCCTGTGTTTGCCGTAATGTGTCTGGAAACAGACAGACACAAACACAGACACCACCATGGCGACACAACAATAATACAGACAGCGTGCGCAGTAGTACCAAGACGGAAGAACAACTGGGAAACTAACAAATGCTTTTGGCTCTTCTTATTTCTCTTTGAATGGAACTGAGATTTTTTTCCTTAAAAAGAAAAACGACAAGAAAATAAACATCAGGTAAAATTAATTCTGAGTTGTCAGGCTAAATAAGAAAAGTCTTGGCTAATAACTAAAAGGATCACTCACTGCCAAATGCGGTCGGGCTAAAGACTTTAACACAGAAGCCTGTGAAGAAGTGTTTTCCTTTCTGACAAGATGATAACTAATCAATATCATCCATCCACCCTGCCCTCTTGTCAGCCATCAGCACCCCACTGCCTAACAGCGGCTAACAGAAGAAGTCTTTGTTGTGCTCAGCTCCCCTCTCTGTCCAACAACATAGCCTTTGCCAAACATGACCACAAGGGCCACAACGAGGAGCCATCAATCTGGGGGTCCACACCCTCAACAAAAGCCCAGGTCAGGGCAAAATGCACAAGCAGACGGAGCACAACGCTGAGCCTTCTGCTCTGTGGTCGAGCTACAGCTGGAAGAGACAGTCTGACAACTTGACCTTCACCTCTGGACCTGACTGTGGCTTCGGATGGTAGAGAAGGGGCCGTGCCCCGCACTGACTCCTGTGACTGTATTGGTAATGGTATTGATTTCTTTTTTTCTTTTGGACTGGACCGTGAGTGCGTGTGTGTGTGTGTGTGTGTGTGTGTGTGGGTATGTGTGTGAATCAGCTCACTGATAAGCGTTCCTAATAGATGAAACAAACTGAGGGCTTTAAATGATAGAGACACGATGGATGCTGTCTCTAACATGATGAGAAACACCTGCAAAAAAATGAAAAGTGTACAATTCCTGCCTACACCTTCTCAGCTCCATCTCACACCTCTCCCTTGTGAGGAACAAAATAAGCTTTTAGGGCCCCTGATGAGGTTGCACTTGGCTTCGTAGGCTATTTTTCTTACCTCTATCCCAATTACTGCTGTCATTAAATCATGTAGAACTTAGCTACGTATCCAGAGTCATCAGCAATCTAAAGTTATTATCAAATCTATTGAAGTTTCTAAAGGCTGGAGATTGATCAACACAGAATGGCAGTGACAGGTATGCATTTGTCTAAATGACAGGCTGTAATTTGAAATGAAATGTATACTCATCTGTAGAGGGCTTGGTCTCATAGGGCCACTAGTGAACATTAGAGAGGCCTGCAACTCACAGTAAGCATCAATATTTAAGGACACACTGGGACTCTTCCATTTGACATCCTGGAGGAGAGGAAGCAGGTCCATATATCCTTGCTCCCAACCCTGACCTCTGTCACGCTTTTAGACTTCCTTTTCTTTCCTTATTTTTCCATCAGTCCTTTTTTTCCCCCCTCCATATCAAGATTCTGGTTTTCTTTATGCTCAGATCTCATGTTTGCCTGCTGTCTTTTCTTTGTGGTTCCTCGGAGCTCAGAAGCCGCTGCGGCAGATGAAGGGATGAGGACTTGTCTTTTCCCCCCTTTTCCTCCTCTCTGCCCAGCCAGCAGGCTGCCAGCGTGTTGGGGAGATTGAGATGCGGCTGACGATGCGGCAGCTGGTTCTTCTTTGGCTTTAATCACTCCCAGAGAAGCAACCATGGTTTGATTTGGTTTTTTACAGCCTGGCCTTATTTTTCACATCAGTGACATGAATGCCCCTTCAAACCCTCCCTCTTACACTTTTGATGAAATTTGCACCATATGCCTTTTGAAGGGAGATGAACCGACTAGCGGGCATGCTTCCCTTTAACTCCCTTTCCCCTGTGCGAGTGGTTTGATCAGGTCCCAGCCCTGATGGAGGCAAGCTCTCCAAACCTGAGTCAGTATCATGTTCCCAAAATTGCTTGACTAGAGATAATGAAGGCCTAGGATTTTTTTGGAGTAGCGATCACATCCAGAAAGGGGAGGAGACAGTGACTTGACTAAGGATGTGCTCACTAGACCGTTACTACCAAATCAGCCTCCAGAGGTAGAAATGTGGAGCTCTGGGCATCAAAGGAAAGCCCAAATACATTTAATCACCTCTAGCATCATATCTACCCCTTAATGCTTTCTGATTCTATTTAACTGCATCTGGGATTAAAAGAGTTTTATTTCACCTTGAATTACCGCCATGCAATGTAATCCATATTGAAAGACTTCTGGGAAGAGTTTGGTCAAATGGAGAAAGGAAAGGAAAGGAGGGGAGGATGGTGGCTTGATTGCTGAAATGAATGCCGTGTTGCCCCCATATCTTTGTCTCAATGAAATTCTTCCCTCGTTCAGAGGGAAAGCCAATCAATGGCGTTATCAACTGTCTCATCAAGCTGACTGGGCAAACTGGGCTCTGGCAATTCACAGAGTGATGCATAGTTTGGATAATCAGGAAGAAGTCAACATTTTATAAACGAGGGCATCCAAGGAAAAAAAAAATTACAGAGAGCAATTAGAGTTAATTAAGACCAGCAAGAGGAACTGATGAAGATGATAATATATAAATAAATCACTTTTTTTTTTTTTTTTTTTACAGGTACATAGTTAGCAAAAGATACCTTAAAAGCATGATTGTCTTTTTAGACAAAGTGTAAAACAGAAAAAACTGATTGCTACAGAAGAATCTGCAGACAGCAGATTCGACAAAAGTTTAAAAACTTTAGACTGTCTGGATAGTTTGTCTCCAGCACAGTTAGATCATCATGACATGCACTGGGACATGTTCATGCAAATGCACGGGTCTGCCAATAAAAGAATTTACTGACAAATCTCTGACTGACGCTGCAGCAGTTATTTCATTTATGCTAATGCAGAAAACATTTCTAAAGTTCAGCTGTAGCGGCACGTCTGTCGCCTTCCTCTGCTGCTCTGCTGGCTGTCACAGAAGTTTCCAAACAGCTGTGATGGTTTAATGAGCTGGAAAACAACAAAAGCCTATGTCTTCTCCTCTGCTCACAGGCATAAGTGTCTTTTAAATTGAGTTGCAGTAAAAATATTACACAAGGAATCAGCCACAATAAGCTTTTAAGAGCATAAAAATGTCAGCAGAGTTGGGCTTCCATGTATTGCCAGAGTTGATATCAAGACAGTAGGCGATTGTTGTTTGCAACTACTCTCTATACTGAAGGAAAAATGCCCTGCAGATTCAAGGTGGAGCATACTTAAACATCAGCTAATGTGCTAGTTGGCGTTTCTGACAACAGCAGGGCTGGGAATCATTAATGAACAACGTAACAGAGGAGTGTTTGTATGTGTGTAAATGCATGTGTGCAGAAAGCATCTTCAACATATTGTATGCAGCATGCCTATCTGCAGGCCATCACTATTGATTTATTAATGCTAGAGAATGCAGCTTCGCTAATTGAATTGAGATCCAGGAAGTCAGTTAATGTAGCTGACAGCGATACAGGAATTTAATCTCCCCAGTGCACAGAATTATGACTCTTCCCTATCTGCGCTGTCAGAGGGATAAATAGTAAATCAATCTTTTGTAGAATGAGCCTCACTCAGAGTTTGTGCAGGATGGATTGTAATAACCTCTCTATGTCTTAAGCCATCAACAACTCAAGCTGTTCAATTGGTTCTCTGTGTCATTCTTTCAAACATAAATCAAAGTTTTGGAAAAGGCTGCAGCCTGAGGCAGATGGAGTAGTCAAACCCCATAATCATGAAACGTGTCATTATGAAAAGACAATGTGCTCACGATGGCCAGATCACTAGTAACCCAATATTTCGTTGGCACTTAAAACGGTCCACGTCAGGGCATTCACACTTATGCTACACACTTCAAAATCCACTTCCTGAAGTTCAGCCCAGTCCAGCTGGTCCCGCGCCATCACTCTCCACCAGTTTGTGCCCTTGAAAGAGTCAGTCAGTGTCAGCATTTCTATGCATGAGACCACCACCACTTCAGCAGCTCCTACAACTTTGAATATCAGAACCGCTGTTTCAGAGACGCTCCAACATAAAGTCATTAATACAACCCTGCTTTAACGTATATGTGTTTGTACAGCTGCTATTTAGCTGAAGGTAAAAGAAGGTTGTAAAGCTGGGTCTGCAAGGCGGACTGTCCAGAGGACACAAGCCAGACGGGGGCTCAGGGCCAAACCACGACACTGTACTCAAATGCACCACCACCCAGGCTGGCCAAGGTGTGTGGGCTCGCTGGCTGAGACTGGATGGACAGGCAGAGTGTAAAAGTGCATGGTCTGTATACCGTGAATATACACAAACAACAGTGGACCAAAGATGCAAGTCTGATCCTATAGTGCATGCATGACAGAAATTCATAACCCTGAAAGAACAAATGTAGCAATGAGAAGGGAGAGGAAGAATATATTTTATATTTATTGCACAGACTGAATGCCAAGGCAACAGAAGAGAAGAAAAACAATCCTTTTGCTCTTTCTGTTTCTCTTCTCGGTGGTTAATGGACACATGAGTTATATACAGCACTTATTTTAGTCTCTTTAATCATGACTTTTTATTGTATGTTCTGCCAAAACCTTCCACCAGTCGCTGGACCAGCCTGCCAAGAGAAATGAATGAAAATGTAGAGAAACCAAATATTGTGGAGCCATGCCTCAGAAGTCAAAAGCCACCGTTTTCTTCCCTTTGAGGAGCAAAGCTGTAAAAGAAACACCTAACTGCTAGCAGGTATTGTCCTCTCAGAGTGTGCGGATGACAAATGAGGAAACATTTTACTTGGGTTTAGTGTAAGAAGAGGAGTTAAAGCGGTTTATATCACCAGGTGTCTTGTGCAATTTAAGGTCTTTTGACAAAACAAATACAAATGTCAGCGTTTCCTTATTCCAGCGGCTTAAAAACAGCCGAGACATCATTAATATTTTTTTCAACACGCCTTGAAATGCAAGAGAAAAAAAACCCCTGCAGAAATAACTATTGTTACACTGCAACACTGTTCAGCACAGTTTTAAAAAAAAAACAGATTGTTTAAAGCACAAAAAAGTAGAAAAAACTCCCCTGAGATCAAATCCCCTGCAGCAGTCAGAGAAGTCAACATTATCTTTGTGTGTCTCTTAATGGATGGAAAGCCTGAAGAGTCTGTGAGTGTCTTCAGTCAGGTCTGATCTGTGGACCGCTGCATTAGATGGGGCTAAGGCTGCGGCCAGTGGAGCTCTTAGGCCTGAAGAGTAGTTCTTAATGCTTAGGTGGAGTGGAGGACCTTCCTGCCCACAACGTGCTACCCCATGCCCTCTGGAAAACCACAGCTGACCACCGGGGCACGGGGAAATGTAACCGAGGAAACCACGGGCCAGGCGAAAGCAGCACGGCGGCCGACACCGAGGCGGAAAAAACAAAGAGTCCGGCCTTTTGGCGGCTTGGTGGTTGGCGCTGATGGAGGTATTAAGATATTAATTGCTTTTTGACATGATTTTGTTAAGGGAAGAGGGCAAGCCTGCGGCTTCTCGCACAATGGCTACTGTAATGGTGGAGAGAACTGACGAGGCAGAATAGGTCCAGCGTGGGAGCTCCATGCTGGAAGAAAGACATAGTTATAAAAGACCATGACTCGACTGATTGTTTAGGAAAGGCATCCCCAATCCTGGTGTCCCGCTGCACCTGCAGGACACCGGTCCTTGAGGACCAGGGTTGGGGACCTCTGGTGTAAACTTTCACAAATGATCCAATTTTGAAAGAGTCAAGAAATGAAAGAAGAACAAAAAGGCAAAGCACTTGTGAAAGAAGGATGTGAAGCAAAATTAAACTCATTTAAAAAGGACAGAAGTTCGCATTAATGAGCCACCTGACGCCTTTATGTCCTTCACGTTGCTTTGCAAACACAATTAATCTACTATGCAAACTACAACAGTCGATAAAGTCACAGTGAATTTGCAGATTGTGGACTGAATGCTTGATGCGTGACCCGTTTGTAGACTAGGTAAACCCCAGCGAAGCGGCAGCACGTCAGCAGGGGGTGCAGCTTGCGTACACGACAGCAGACATAAACAGCAGCACAGCAGCCCTGACGCAAGGCCACACACTCACACACAGTCTAAGAGAGGCTGGGAGAAGTGAATCACAAACCCGAATGATTCAGGACACACAACCTATACTTATGGGCTGCTGTGTTCGTGAAACTGTACTCCACTGCATGTGTACGTGGGAGTGGCGTGCGTCCAATTCAGATGCGTATATGGCACAGGCAGCTGCCAGGGGATGGGCCGGGAGCATTACCATCAGCATCTCTGTGGATCAAGAAGAAGCCCCTAGTAATCCTAGCCTCTCTTCAGGCTCCCACACATCGCAATTAGGATTAATCTTCCCCTCCTCCCTCCATGCAGCAGAACAACTGAAAACACTGTTGTGTGTGCTTGTGTGTCTCTAAATGGGTGTGTGTTGTGGCTGCGGGGGGCAATTAGCCAACTTTGTACTTGGGGTGGAGATTCTCCCCCTAAAACCACCAGACGACCACTAGGCTGTGGGGCTGTGGCATAGCGCACCACCACACACAACACACACACATGCACTTTAAATATTGAGGGAGGGTAACAAATCGAGGCAATATAAACAACTGTTTGACCAGTGGCCACATAATTGACTGTAAAGTACGAGTTCTCACTATCTGTAGGGAGTTTTCTCTGGTTTTTCACCACCACATTCGTCCCTTTGAGCAAATATGGTTGAATTTGCCAATGATCATATTCCCTCATAAATTTAATTAGTCGGAGCTCAGTGTTAAACTCTATTATCCAGTTAGGTTGAGGCTGGCCAGAGTGGATGGTGAGAGATCTGACTGGGTGTTTGGAAGCCTTTCTGAAATGAATGATACTTTCTCTTGATTTGACAGATGATCAGCAAACATCTCAGGTGCTGCAGCTTAGTGCAGCTTAAACATCTGCAGAGCAAAAACCCACAAAATGACTGTGCAGAGGCTTTGCACTAACAGAAATTATGCACATGTGTGTAAGGTGGGCTTTTCCACAAGAATTTCTGAATGCAAAAAATCTGCAAAAGTTAATCTGAAATTGAATAAATAATTGAAAGTTATCGTTTTTTGAGGCTGAACAAGATTTAGTGTTGTCCTTGAACCATTCAGATATGATGATCTTCTGCACAACATAAAACTTTCCAGAAAAACAATTATTTCTCAGAAGAAGGAGAAGATTTATGAGAAAAAGGAAAAGAGGAAGAACTAAAAGAGGAAAAATGAGAAGGAGAAGAAAAAAGAACAATAAGAAGGGAAAGATGGAGAAGAAAAACTAAACAATGCAAATGTTGCATCAGGTCTCGATGGGTTAAAATGTTCAAAACAGATGAAAGTGATTCAAGCTGTTATAGAACCTGGTTCTTTAAAACCAACTCAGCTTAATCCAGCTCTTCTTTGGTCTCACTTTGTTGCATTCATCAAACCACAGCATGAGTTCAGCTTAAGCGTAACAACTTCTCATTCAAACATGGTGTTTTCCTCTCTTTCCACTGTCCATAAGTTTAAATGTAAATGATTCATTTCATTCTTGTGATAAAAAGAGACACCTCACAAGCAGAGGGATGAAAAAAAAAAAAAAACCTCAACAGTGGTTTGATATAGAAGCAGCTGAAGGTTTTTTTAGTTCTAGATTTTCCTAAGTTAGATTTTTTCTGGAAAATAACATCTTGCATTATACAGTCTGTTACATCTTCAAACAACCCATTGAACTACGAACAACCCAAAGCTTCTTCATTATCTAAGGAAATTTTATTTCCAGAAATAAGATATTTCTATTTTCTGTTTCTAGATATGTGTCTTCTAAACTTTTCCCGGTCAAAACATCCATCTACAAGTGCTTCTACATCTAATTGACAATGGGATTACTGCTGTTATGTGTGTCCACCTGTCAGAGCGATTATCTAGTTTTTATAATGCAAGAAAACAAAGTTCAGCCTTTGCATTTGCAACACAAATTATGTTACAATTCAGGAGAAACCTGGAGAGTTTGACACTAAACAATAAGTTTCTCAGCTGAACAAACAACTTACCAGTGGCCTCTGCTTTACAGGAAACTAATACCACAAAAATTATACATATATATACATATATATATATACATATAGATAGATAGATAGATAGATAGATACTGAGCAAATATTGAAAATATATATTTTTTTAAAACATGCTTCCTGCTGGACTATAAATAATCAAATATTAAGAATAAATACAATTAACTAAAATTTCTTTCCTGGTGATGAAACAAATTTTCATGTTACTCTTTCCAAGGTGTAGCCTTAACATTTACTTACCCAATTATGACTACAGGCTGAAATATACATCTGTTGGTATGAATAAAATACTGGTGTCTAGACAAGGAAATGTTATTAAACTGAAAAAAAAAAAAATCTATAACAGGTGTTGTAAAACAAAGTCAATCCGTCAACACCCAGCCTTTTCATACAGGGATCACACTAAACACAGCTGCTCATTCTTACACCTCCAGAACAGCTCAAACAAAGGTGGAGTAACGCTTTACTAGTGTGTGCAATGAAACAGCTTACCTGCATTTCAGAAGCTGAGGCATAGCAACATCATCAATATCTTCCTTGATCTTGCGCTATAAAGACGAGCTATAAGTTTAATCTTAATTTCCATCATTGTCAAGTGCTGCTAAAAGAACCACGACAATGAGATTCTGTAAATGTGCTGCATAAAAAAGTGTTTCCATTCACTGTTGTTCTGCATAAATTAGATTATAGTCAATTGATTCTTTTTTTTTTTTTTTTTTTTTTTTTTTTTTTTTTTTTTTTTGGTCTTGTCCAGCATTTAAGCAAGCAGACTGATGTTCTGGATGCTGTGTTCTGCTGAGCAAATTTATTTTGCCAAGGGGAACTTTTGTAGATGTAATGATCCCCTTGTATTTCTTGATTCCTATTTTATTTTTCAATTTGTTTTGGATAATAGCTTGTATTACAGAGTTTATGCTACTGGACCCGACCGGAAAGGACAGGAAAGGGGCAGAAAGAGAACAGAAAAGAGAACATAAAAAAAACAAAAAAAAAAAACAAAAGAAAGAGATCAATGCATACATGTATATGCACATACATACCCACCTACATATATATGTATATACACTCGCACATACATTATATATATACATATATACATACATACATACATATACACATACATACACATGCATACACACACATGTACACATACATGCATACATAAAGATAGATATACATACATACATATACACATACATACACACACATATATATATATATATATACATATATACACATACACATACACACACATACACATACATACACATACACTCACACATATGCATACATATATACATATCCATACACATACATACATACACATACACATAAGTACACACACATACCCACCCACACACAAATATATACACCCACACAAGCCAACTCTAGATTCGTGGAGAACAAAACCGTTGACAATCATGAAGACCAGAAACTAGCAAGTTAAGTCAAAAAGACAGAAAGAGAGGTACCTGCTGTTAGTGAATAAACTTGCTGGATGACTCAGTGACTGTGACACATGCAGAACATTCATGCAGAACATTCAGAGTGGAACGTGTTTAGAGAAGAGTGATCATGCCAATGTGACCCCGCCCGCCTACAGCTAGAGGAAGGCCAGGAGAACCCAGAGACCCGGGTAACCGACAGTCACCCCCAGGTACAGATCCCAACCCCCCCACTCCAGAGCCAGCCATGCATCTGCCCAGGAGGTGGCGAAGGAGGTGCCCAACCAGAGTCCCCCGCAGTCAGGGGGAACAGGCCCCAGCAGGCCCAGGCCGGCAAGGGCCGATCCCGCCGGGCACCGGCCACCTAGGGCAGACAGAGCGCAGGCCCCAGGGCCCCAAGAGCCCGTGAGCAGCCCCCCGCCCCCGCAGGCAGAGGGCACAGCCCACACCGACGGAGGACCAGGATCCCCAGACCGCCACCCAGCGCACCAGCTGCGCCCCCGGGTACAGGACACCACCCCCCCACCACCAAACCACACACACATATACATGCATACCCCCCCCCCAAACACGCACTCCCCTCTCAACCCCCATCCACACAACCCTCTGCAATCCATGCACATCATCCATCACATATACAACCCCACCCCACCCCACCTCTACTCACTCACCCATACCAAGTCACACGAACCCCAATCGCCCCCGCCCCCACACACGCTCAGGGCCCAGGGCCCAGGGCCCCCCAAGGACCAGGACAAGCCGGGGACAGCCATCCCCGTAACCAGAGCCTTCGGCGACTCTAACCAGAGAGTCATCACTGACCCAAGAGGGGACCAACTCACCACATGCAGAAGGGGGGCACGAGGACAAAGAGGAGGCGGGGCGGCAGAAGGGGAATCCCAGACCGATTGTCCACCGCCCCCTCACTCACAGAGGACACCCCCACCTGGGGACATGAAGTCCCCCCCTTGTCCACACATCGGCACTTCACACTGTCTCAGCACACACCTACAGCCACACACACACACACACACTTCCAGACACATTCAGGTCCACCCAGCCACCCGTTCAGCCCACCCTTAAAACCATCCTCCTGACCCCCACGTCACATCCAAATCTCCCCCACTCCCATCCATCATATCTACACTTATCCACCAACCTACCACACACATGCACCACCCACTCCCCCATACATACACCCCTGCCCCCCCCCCCCCCCCCACACACACACAGACAGCACGCCCCCCCCCTCCCCCCCCCCCATACACACACCCGTATACATGCACCACCGCCACTCCCCACATACACGCATCACCCCACTCCCCTACACACACGGCACTACCCCCCCCACAGACACCACGACACCCCCCCCACACACGCATCATCACACTTCCCCACCCACACACATCCACATACCTATGTACCGCCACCAGTCCTCAACGCACACCCCCTACACACATCCCTCCATACACACTCACATCCCATCCACACTATCAAACACCCTCCACTCAACAAGTAGTCAATTGATTCAAATGCAGATTGGTCTAATGTTTATGACCAAATGTAAAAATGAATTCCATAAAACAAAAACCTCCACAGTGTAGTATAAAATAGTAGGCTTGTTGCAATTATTTTTCAATTTTTGGGCACACAGCTCCACATCCTCACACCTCCTACAGCTGGTAGGAGGTGTGTGGATGTGGAGACCCTGCATGGAGAACTCAGAAAGAAGGTAAGTAGATGAAAAATAAAATAATCTTTTCTTAGGAAAAAAAAAAAAAAACCTACTGCAGTGGAAAACAGAAAACTAAGATCACAAGCAAGGATAGAGGAAAAAAATGGACATGGAGAAAACCAAACTCCTATTTGCCAAGGAACAAAGGATGCCGCTCTTAACACATGGGAGTGGCGGTCCTAAACGGAAACTTAGTGTGAAACAAGATCAGGAAACAAAAATAAACTAAATACACAAGGAAAGATAGAAGCAAGAAATGAATGAAAAAGAAATTAATTTAGGAACAATGTCAAAACTAGGAGAAAAAGCAGAACATGAAGCAAGTTTACATGTCATCTGAAAGAAATGGTTTTACTCCAAATGAAACTGGACTTTAAAACGTGTGTAAAAGTGTTAATCTTTCTCAAATCATGTATTGAAAGCTCTCAAAACAAGATCAACATATCAGATCAAGCTACTGATGGTTCAATAACTCATGCACTTGTACAGTCAGCTAAGCTCAAATGGGCTTCTGCACTTTGCACACACTCCAAAATTCCACATTTTTGCCTTTTTTCCACATCTTTTTGTAAACTTGTTCTTCTGTCTGTGTGGTGACAGCATTAACCACCAAACCACCATACACCATACATCCACCCATATATATTTAGTCAAACAGCTAAATGCATCAAAACTGCAGTGACTACACGCTTTCACGTGTTGACTTCACTCATTGAAGTCTGCTGAAATGGCTGATTTCCAGAAATCCTCCCCATGCACATAGAGGAAAACACCATGGATGGAAGGGTTAAAGGATTTCCAGTCTGTTAGTCTGCTTTAATATTTTAGGACCAGATACCCAGTGTGCAGACCCTGACGTCATTTCAAAAGTAAACATGTATTTTACTCAGTCTGTCTTAGGTACCTCCAGGTTATACATAACTAAAACATATTCCTGAGTTTTGGATGATGTAGACCACTCTAGGTTGCAAATATGAATGTAGATTCAATAAACATTTATTTCAGACCAGTCTCAATGGAAAAATAAATGCAATGTAGCTTTGAAGCCATATTCAACTTTAATTCAATTCAACTTTATTTGTGTAGCGCCACTTCACAATAATGTTGTCACAGGGCACTTTACATACACGAATCAACATACACATCATTTCGAGCCAATTCATACATATCCTATAATAGAAAGCAACTGATTGCATCGAGTCATGACTTCGATCCAATCCCCCATCTTGAGCTGCACGCGGCGACAGTGGGAAGGAAAAAACTCCCCTTTAACAGGAAGAAAACCTCCGGCAGAACCCGGCTCAGGGAGGGCAGTTTTCTGCCTCGACTGGTTGGGGTGGAGACGACAGGAAAGACAGATCAACATGTACAACTGTACTTATCTAGCAGATGATACAACAAAACACTCCTGTGACATCACCATGGTTACAACTAAAGTAGCCCAGTAAAATAGTTTGTCCACTAAAATGTCTTATGTTTTAGCTGAAATATTGCGGGATTTTTGATGGTTTAATCAGAAACTTGATTTTATAACAGAAGCATAATCTAAAAAAAAAGACCCTTTAAATAATATGTCAAATAAGACAACTGTGCATGGAATTTCATCACATTAACACGCATAATCTCCCACAGAACAAGAAGCTGCAGAATGTCACAAAGGCTTTTTTCATGCAGTCCACCGTGTTGTGGCATCAAACATAAAACCAATGAGAGCATTTTATGTAACTCTCCACACGTTATGATTGTAGAAAGCACTACGTATGCAATGATTTTGGAGCCTTGAAGAGACTAGCAGTTTAACCATTTTTTAATGTTTATTTTTAAGCTTCATGTGGGGCACTTCGCTGCATCACACACAAACAGAACTACGTCGTTTGAAAAGATGATGATAGAGATGGGCCAAACTATATTTGACCTGTGGCTGCGACCTTTTTTTTTTTTTTTTTTTTTTTTAAACTTCAGGAGTGCTTTGCCTGGTCAGCGGGTATTTTTGTGGAAGTGCCGGCAGGAGATAAGCAGGGTGGGGAGAGGTGTCAGGGTGGAGGTCCTGTAGCAGAAAAACCCTCTCAGCTCTCACCCTCACAGCTTCACAGCTACCTTAACTAACCACATCCTCTGCATACAAAAAGCAACTTAATACGTTTCTGCAGAGAGCTTTATTTTTTGTACTCACTCGTTGATTACGTAACCAATTAAGATAAACAAGCAGAACAAAATGTCCGCTGCTAAATGCTAGCAAAGCTCACTGTGCAACTTTTTTTTATTAAATCATCCTTCCCTCACAAGCTATTACGGTATTTCCCATGTAATAAAAAGTCAGGGAGTACAAAATGTCCCCAGTTGGCAGCTGCACACTACAGTTTTAGCATCAAAATCACTTCCAGACGGCTCTGCTGCAGATCAAGGGGAGAGGAGAAGCGAAGGGGAAAAGACACTAAGGCAAAATAAATTAATTGCAAATGCATCATAGAAGGAGGCAAAGGGGAAAGAGTCGGGTAATTTATCTGTGCTGATGGACAGAGAAGGGATCAGGGAGATGACGGTGAGACAACTAAAAACAGCAGGAGGCAAATGACGAGCAAGATAGGAGGGGAAGTTTTACAGACTGAACCAGGTGAGAGAAGGGATGAGCACAGGAGTGCTGGGTGGTTCAAGGAGTGATGCCTAAAAGCCAAAGCAGTCTGTTAATCTTTAAGAATGCCGGCTGGGGGCTGGAGGGGGGAAAAGTCTGGACCAGGCTGTGGCAGTGATAAACGGCCTGGGGAAATAGGCTGTGGAGATCAGTCAAACACCTGCCTCACCCTGCATGAGCTTCTCTCAACTCAAACAAGATGCCGGATTAGGAAGTGGCGTGTGCCGAATCAGGATGCGTAAATGTCAGCTTGTCCTTTGTTAAAAGCAAAGCATGAACATGATTTAGTGACAAACGTAGACTTATGGAATCTAACTAAATGAATCCAGTATAATAATCCCACAAAGCAACATTACAGTAAAACTGCCTTCAGGAAATAACCTAATGCTCATAACTTCATGTCTGACACAACAAAACCTCCGACCTGCTGCATTTGTTATTTCTTACAATGGATTTGTGAGCCATATAAACAGAAGCAGAGTGTTTTACGCAAAGCAGATGATGATCAACATGCGAGTTTTTATCGCAGTGCTCTTTATACAACAGATCATGGGACTGAGAGTCATCTGATACGTGTTCACCCGTCTTTTCACTTCTTTAGTTGACTCTTACTTACAAATGATAAGGTTTAGAAGATGGTTAGGGTTAAACTTGCCGTATTATTTAAAAGAAAACATTGGGCGGCTACATTTTGAGACGTGTGCTGTACAAACAGACTTGTTATGTGTTTTCTTGTCAGACTGGACTGAACTCTGAGCCACACAGACACACACATGCATTAGGTTCTGAAATTAAGGCTGCTGTAAGGATTTAATCACTGTGTTAATGAGGAAAAAGAGAAAAAAGAGCCCAAACGGGCAGAGCCAATACTGACTGACCATTTGCTAAATAGTTTATTGGAAACTTGTCTTATACCTGCCTTTTGTTTAGATAAAAGCTCCAGGATTTAAGCCCCTAATGAAAGAGTTTTTCCACTTCACAATCAATATTTCACTGCGATGATCACCGGTTTAAAGCAGAACAGAAAGAGAAAAAAGATAAAGAATCTTTTGATAAGATTGCAAAGGCAATTATTTTATTTTAAATAAATAGTTGCACCACAAATCTAAAGTTCATACATCCTGTGTCCTGAAAAAGGTGCAACAATGAGTAATAAACTGAATAAACTGGATCGTGTCAAGACATGTGTGTAAAACTGCTGTATAGTGTGAAATATCTAAATTTAAGATATTAAACAGTAAAATAACATATACTTAATGTGATCAGTCACCATTACAAAGATGTTAGCAAAGATAATGCTTCTGTGGAATAAGCAGTATAGTTAAAAGGGTGAGTTGTCACCTCAGGAAGATTGTAAAGTAGAACAGGAAGGTGTAATGAGTTACCCTGAGGATCCGTAATTCAGCCACACACGGAGTTCTGGACAAATGACCAGTTTATTGGTGGAGGAGTATGAACAGAAGATCAGTCCAGGGGAGTGGTCTGCAGAAGAAACCAGGCAACAGCTGGGAGGTAAACAGGATGGCAAAATACTCATCCAGGCAAAGACAAGGCTCAGAGATCCAAAGACAGGCAGGGTCGGTAACCAGAAGATCCGAAAGGTAGCGGTATCCGTCGAGGGCAAGGCAAGGAGGGTAATCCAGGGGCATGAAGCAGAGGGTCGGCAACTGAGGATCAATCCGTAGAACGCTGGAACAAAACTAGACATAGGTCTGATTATTATCTGGCAGAAAAGGAGGGATTGGAGGGAGCTTAAGTAGGCAGTGAGAGAAAAGGAAACCAGGTGAACTGAATGAGGTAGCAGAGGCAATTAGGAAGCCATCAGGTGGATCGAGTAATCAATGATGAGCGCCAGGAGATCAGGGTGGCAAAAACATGACAGAAGGTATTACTGAGGATTTCTAGCACTTTTTTTGGGGCACAACCTACAGATATCTGATACCTGATTCTAGAGATGCCAAATCTAACAATATATAACACCAGATGCTTTCAAATGATCCACCAAACATTCATTTCTTCTTCTATTATTTCCTTTAAAGTTGTTAAATGTTTCATTTGAATTGAAGAATTACATTTGCCTTGTTTGAAAGCATTTTAATGACAAGTTTTTTCCCACATCAAACTTGACATGTTAACTGAATTCTTGTGAAATCATGCTTCATGTTACACTTGTCTTGTTCTCAGTAGCACTTCCTGTCAGCAAACACATGCAAATGTGCAGTAACGTCTGCTGTAAAAAAAAGAAGTTTCTTTAAATCTGTCTGCTTCGTGTCATGCAGACTGTTTAAACATGACTAATTAATATGACTTATGATAGTTAAAAGATGCTACAAAGTGACACATTTTGCATGATTCCAAATGATTTATAGACCTAAATAAATCAAAGGCGTAAAAGTCAGCAAAATAAATAAAACAGGCGAGATGAAAAGCTAGACGAACAGTGATTTGCAAACATAGCTCTGGTTACATTAATCTGAGAGGAACAACAGTGTTGCTCAAAGATACAAGTGACTCTCATAAACTTTGATCCATCTTTCTACAGCCAGCTCATCCTTCTCCATTTTTCCCCTTGCTGATATAATTCAATAACAGCTTGAGTGCAAATATTATTCTGCGTCAGATAAAGTTTTATAAGGTTTAAATGGAATCAGGCCTGAGAGTTATGCACATTGGTTCCATCATGGGAAGCAAAAAGCCGAGGACGAAGCTCATTGATTCAGCAACACTTTTCATTCGCTGTTTGTTTCTTGCTCCCAGTAATTCCAGACACGTGATTTGACTGACATTTTTTCCCCGTTTGATTTTGTAAAATGGTGTAAAAAGGTGGTTTAACTTCGTCTTTGGTTTAACAGCATCCCCTCTCCTCTGACATCCCGTACTGCAGACAGACCCAACAGACCAGCCAAAGTGAATTTACCTTGTAAAGTGAATTACAGGGTGATAAACGATACTTTGGCACCAAGGCAGCAAACTCCTGAAAGAAGCTAAATACTAATGTGATTTGTCAAGGAGTTTATAAGCTTTAAGTGCTGCGATGAAATGACTGGCCCCATTGGAAGAGATAAAGACGAGTAGAAAGTCTTTGTTTGCGACTGCCAGCAGAGAGGAACTAGCAAACGTTTACTGAATATTTGCACACAGGAAGGAGGGGATGTGTCTTCCTATATGGCAAAGTACTGAACCAGTATGTGCTGTTCAGCACAGCAAGAACATCTTAAGATAGATGCTGCTGATGCACGGATTTCTCATGAATAAACATGTTCTGGTTCAACCTCATAATTTCCATATGGGAGTTCTTTCAAATCGGAGGAAACTAAATCCTAAAAATATCTCCCTCAATTTTCCCCAAAGTCTAACCAACCTACATGGATGGACATGCAAACACACACACACACACACACACACACACACACACACACACACACACACACACACACACACACACACACACACACACACACACACTCCCCTATCACTGTGGCTCTGCTGTGGGAGGCTGAAGTGGCCTGTGTTGGTTAAGCTGAATATCTCTGTCCATCCTGGCAGGGCCTCAGAGCGCCTGCTGCCGCCTGCTGCCTCAGCCCCGGGCACGGGCTGCCAGCCGGCCGCCGACCGACTTCCCTGAATCCCTGCCAAACTCCTGACGCCACGTTGGGTGGTCCTGCTTCGTGCAGTTCTGGCAATGCACAGCTCAAATTGCCCCCACCTCTTCTCCTTTTTGGCTCTCCCCCCCCAGCAGCCACAAACAACCTCGCTGTGTTCCCAATGTGAAGCTCCACTGAGTCAGTCAATGTTACGAGTTGTATTTTTGTCACAGGGGATGTGGATGTACTGTATTTTTGAGGGTTTTTGAGAAGTGAAAAGTGAGAAAAGAATGTCTGTAGGCAGGAGACATTTATATTTAGTCTGCATTTGAATATGTGTTTATATATTTGCATGCCTTTTTTTGGACTTAGGTGTTAGTGATGGTTCATGCAAGCTGAAGGGAAGCAAAAACATCTTTTTTTTCCTCTCCAGATCTCTCCGCCGCTTCCTGCTACTACTCCCTTACTCAGTGAACCATGATCCAGAGTTAAAATCATCAAGAGGGAGCTCTGAAATCATCTGCTTGGATGGTCACTGCAGAGCCCCACAGTGATGAGTTGGAAACTGACTGCCAAATTACATGATGAAGACTTAAGGATTCTCCTGTTACAGATAACAGGCAGCCAACAAATCAAGCAGGCTTGAGCCAGAACGGCGCTCCCATTCCTTGTCGGGAGGTAATTGTACCAGGCTTGTACACTTCATGTGACCAACTGTCTGCTGTTTGACTGCCTCGCCAAAGGAAACGTAACCGCTCTTTCTCTCTGTCTTGCCTCTGCATCTCTGTTACAGTGATTCATGACTCCAGTGCCTGATTGCAGATGATTAAAATCATTAGAGGGTGAATTACTTACTGCCGCTGTGAAGGACTGGAGGAAAAAAAGAGGATGGGGGTTGGAGGTGGTTTTGTGGGGTTTCAATATGAGTGGGTAAGGGTTGGGTGTTGAAGAGGAGACGAGCACCACTTCATCCTCTGACATAAACGAAAGCATTATGAGCTGCCAGACCTCAAGCACAAATATCCATCTGCTCCACCTCCAACAGTCACACATACACACCAAAACCACCCAAGCGGCCACTGATACCATCAGGAGAAAGTCTCCGTAGAAAAGCGCCAATGTGTGTATTAGTGATGTGTGTAATCACAAGGCCTTTGGGGACACTAATGGATTAGTACACTAACACTCTGTCAAATCTGGGCCAAGCTGGGCCAACACTTACACAAAAGACCACTAACATTGTCAAATGACACAATCGCTGTGCTGGAAACGTCCTAATTGCCCCTGTTAGATGTCAACAGAGGACTTCATAATACTCAAATGACTCATTTTTGTGCCCAATGTTTTGAGCCAGTTGATTAGAAAAAGGCAACAGTACAAACAGTGTATTTACAACAAATGATCATCATCAGCTTTATAGAAATCTGCCCACCGTCATGTGTGTGTGGCTGCTTGATTTTCAACACAGATGCAGCACAGATGTGTTTATCACAGTCAGTTGGAGCTATAACTACAGCTTATTGAAACCATCATACATATAGCTCCTATATAGATGCAGTCGCTGGACAAATTGTGTCTGTCAGTGAACGGCTGGACAGCTGTTGTAGCCGGTGCGTGATGTGAGTGGATCACAGGGTTGAAGACATGAATAATAGATGCTGTTTATGAGTGTATGTTTTCCATCTGACCCCTGGGTCTACAGTGAAAACTGCAGTCGGCCTCTTAAGGGGCTACAGGAGAGTGAGAGTGCGACAGATGAAGCTCGCCCTGTAAGGCGATGGGTCATTTACTACCCAGGGAACCCCCATCAACCATCAATGACATGTTCAATCAGGGTTTATAGTGTTATACACAGAAAAAACACACACTTCCGTGCTGCTGATACAGAAGAGCGAGCACTACTGTAACACAGCCGGCACTGGGAAGGGACAATGCTGGGTTTCTGCAGTGAGCAGTGGCATCAAAGGGTCCTTTTATAAAAAGCCTGATGTTTACAATCAAGGCTATTCCACACTTATTAACCAACAAGATATGTTATGAGTTTTAATGCATCTTAGACAAACATCAAGCAGCCAAACAGCTGAGAAGAAAAAACTCTCAATATTGTGAAAACTTAGTTCTTAAAATCTGTGCTCACTTTCCTTCAATCTGCACAACAGATAAAAAGACCTGAGAGCCCACTGTGGCCTGTCTAATGAAGGTCAGACCTCTGGTCCAGGCCCAGTCTTACACAGTGCATCCCAACTGGAGGGAATTAGCTGAAGCTTCTTAAGAGGCTGCAGCCTTTCAGTTAAAGCCTCTGTCTAACATTGTAAGTAATGAACAAGGATCACAGAATGTGTGTGTTTTATAGGGATGGTTACGGCCTGTGGGCTCTGACAGCATTTTCATATCCCAAGAGGGTTTAGCTGAGGGATCAAGGCTGAAGGAGACAACAGACAAGTTGCCACAGGTTTAGGTTGTACACTTCAGTCAAGACTCAGAGCCATGCATTAACTCTGCAGCTTGGCTTTATCTTCATCTTTACTGAAGCAGGGATGATAAGGAAGCCTGTGTGTACATAGACCTCTCGCTTTATTACCACTAGGTGGCATGGTCACTTTGAAGACACACACAAAGAAAACTAACAAAAGTTTAAAAAAAAAAACAAAACACACACACACACACACACACACACACACACACAAAAATGCTCACATGTGAGGCGCAGCAGTGTGATCATTTTCACATCATGATGAGTATGTTGTTTGCAACACACTGAATCTGATTCACAGGGAGATAACAGCTGATGTACGCGAAATGTACAAAAACATTAGCACAAAAGTTCTCGAGCACCATGTGAAGAGCAACTGCTGATCAATGATATATTTGAAAAACAGTGCAAAGATAAGCACCCTGGATAAGTTCAGCCTTTGTACAAGTAACATGATGTTGTCATCAAAGGATGTTATGTCTTCAAACACTCACCGTGTGATAGCAACCTGCTCATTCAGCAGGAGCCGCAGTTCTCGGAAGAACTCTGCTGATGTTATGTTGAAGTAGATCACTTGGTGAGTTGCAAATAAAAAAAGAGTGATGACTTATCATAGTGTATACATGTGTGTGCGAGCCTTCAAGGATGTGTGTGTGTGTAGGGATTATATATCTATGAGCATGTCTGTGTGTGATCACAGTTTTAGCCTGCTGAATAATTCAGTGTCCCCCCAGTGCGAACACTAACACTAACGGAGGGGAGCCATTAAAGATCCATGAGGAGATCATTACAGGCCGCCGCCTGACGTTCTCCTCTACAGCTGCCCCCTCCACCTCCCTGGGGCTACTCCCTCCCTGCACAGTGGGGCCAAACCCCTAAACATGAGCTCACACTCAGGCCCAGAGCTGCTGCAGAGGCTGGGGGTCAGAGGTTAGCCAAGCAAAGGCGTGACCCAAAGAGCTAATGTACTTGTAACACTTTTAAAACACTTTAGCGAGAGTTAAACAGAACAGGACCACACAGAAAGCCCAACTCATCCCATTTTCCCCCCCTTTTCTCCTTCACCATTTAGCCTGCTTTTGCTGTTTCTTCACCAGCTCTGCAGAGGGAAGTAAAACATGTAGTTACTGCCTTTCTTACATTTCCTTTTCCTGTACTATTTCCTGGAAAACTGAACACTTCTGTTTAATCCCATTCATGTCTCAGAGAAGGAATAAAATATTTATATTTTTCATAATTATTCTACACAATAATGAAGCAAAAGATACATAAGTATTCATATCCTTAATGTTTTGTTGAAATCTTCATCTTCTGAGATCCTGAGCACTCTAGTTCTTGTTTCTCTCTGATTCAGTCTGACTGGTCTGCTTCTCTGAGTCACAGAAAACACAGGATTATGTCACCATCATGTTTGACTGTGGGAAACATTAAAGAAGTGATGCTAAGGGTCTATTTCCCACCACATGTGCCTTCAGATCGGACGATTCTACCTCTAATGGTTTGAAATGAATTTAAATGCCAAGACCTGGAGTCCTAAAGTTACAGTCTTCTCTCCAAAAGATAACTCTGGATCCCACTTATAATGACCCACTGGTTTGTCTTGGATCACCTGTCCACTCAAAAGTCCTTCCTTTCTGATAGCTCAGATTGCTGGATAGCCAGATTTAAGACACTCCTCCTATATTAGAGTGGCTGAAGCTGCTGTGAACACACAAATGTAGAACAAATGTCTTGAATTTGCCCTGTGATGGACTGGTGAGCTGTCCAGCTCTTAAAACCTGCTGGGATAGGCTCCAGCTAATCGGACTAAGCGGTTAGGATAGTGAATTAACGAAATGTCTTGAATTCTTCATCAAATCTGTGCGTCGACACAATCCAGTCGTGCAGGCTGCAGAGAAGTCTTACAGACTTTGACATCGTGGTTCCGTCTTCATGCTAACATGAGCAGGGTGGCCGAGAAACTGCGGGCCAAGTGTGGATGGAGCGATGATACGCACGTCAGAGCATTACTTCAACCTGGTTGATGCAAGATCCTTTTAAGTCAGAGCCTGAGTTTGTTTTTAGGATTTACTTAAAACTATATATTCATATATGAGAGGCTTAAAGGGTCATGTAAAGCAATGTGCATACAAACTTCCTAAATGCCTTGACAGTTGGTTTACACACAGTAAAACACTGGATGATAAGCATCCCTCCACATGTCCACTCAGCTGGTCACACCCTGGCCCCACCCCAGAGCCCCTCGGCTGTTATCCTGCAATGTGAAACCATGTAAGAGTTAGCTGCCAGCCAACAATTAACACGCACTGGAGCGTCTCCTGGGAGGAAAATCCAATAAGATAAAAGTTACAAACACCAACACTCCTGTATCCTCCCATCACCACACAGAGCAACACTGCATCCTCTGAAACATCCTTAAGGCTGATCTGATTTGCCTTCAGTCTAACCATGTTTGCCTGAACAGTACAGAGCCCATTTGATGCTGTTGTGGAAAGCACATTTGACTTTATTAGCAAATCAAAATGAGATGACCAGAATCAGACATGTTTAACATTAAACTTGAGCATCTAAGATTTCTTTTACATGATCCAATCTAGCATGTTAAAGTAAGCCTCCACTTCCCTGAATGCAGTTGTGGTTTTCTCTTGTAAGTGTAAAAAGCCTCTCAAGCCGGTCAGGTTGGTGTCATCCTGTACTGATGGCTGGGGTCAGAGGGTCATCTGGTCACCAGAGTGGCAGCTGTCATTTCACTCAGTTCTTTCTTATAGGTGTGCGTGTGTGTGTGTTGAATGCGATGGAGTGTGTGGTTAGCTGGCAGGTCAGTGGTGGGTGTAGAGTGGTCTGGCTCCAGCCACCATGAGGCTCTCAGGCAGTAGTGGCAGCTCAGAGCACTAACAGATAGTGGGCACTATCATTTGTTAAGTGCCCCTTTGCCTCTGGTCAGAAACACTTAACATTGCCTGTGGTCACTAAATGCTGCTGGACTGCCGGTAGCAAGGTAAAATATTCATTGTCGTGAAGTGGTGGTTTTCCTTTAAACCAACCGTAAAAGCCTGGCTTGGTTTTGTGTTTTTAACCAAGGCCCTAAAACTAGTAGCCTTTTACTGGACAGTGTAATGGACCTCAGCAGGATCCGCTTACCTTACCACAAAATCACAGGCAGTGAGGAGATTCAGCCACAATGTGAAGGAAGATCTCTAGAATATAGGACAAATATGAAAATAACTGTAATTTAGTAACATTTCTGAAATAAAATTTCAACTTTGGTAGATTTTACATGACAAGCAACATCCCTGCTGAGGTCGATGGTTTTCTACACTAAATTATGACATGTAGGGCTGACCTTTTGGTTAGAGACAGGTTGTACTTTTTGAGGGGGATTTTTTTTTTAAACTCCAGCAGTCCAATAAAAAAAAATATATTTCCTAACTAGGTCAGCACCTTTTGGTTTTCCATTTTACAATGAACCAGTGAATCACCAGCTTTGGTAGATACTTACATCCAGGAAGATGTTACCACCAACAACCTTCAAGGGTGAACAGCTCTGGGGACTTCCAAAAGACCCTCGAAGACTGCCCCCCCCCCCCCCCCCCCCCCCCCCGCTAACTAAACCGCATGACATTTACAAGTGTGTCAGTGCAGTGAACAACAAGATGTTATTGCTGAGTTGCTGTTCTGTGTCTGCTGTGACCACTATCTGCAAGATTGCTGAATGTCAAGTCACAGTGTGTTTGAGCAGACCCCCTATTTAGCTTATTTTAATAGGGTCGACAGAGGAGCTCCCACCTGTGGTGAGCTTGGCATTTAGCAGCCCATAAACATCTCCTCCTCTTTCTTCTCTCTTCCATTTTCTGTTAGTATCAGGTGCTTGTTTCTATGTGATCTCTTTCTGGTCTTATCCCAGTTTGACACTCTGGTCCTGATAGCTGAGCACCACAGAGCCAAATTAGAGGCCAGGGTGGTTTCTACCCCAGTTGCCTCAGACGGACTACATCATTGGGTTTTGGGTTGTGGGGTTCTGGGTGAGGGGAACCCTCCCCCTGAGGGTGCTTGGTGGCATGCTTGGTCAACCTAGATGCAACTTGCAAGAGACTGAGGCCAAGTGGAAGCCAGGCTGTGGCAGGTGTGGCTGTGGGATATGAGAGGAAACAGCCACATGCACAGCAGCACATTGTTTCTGCAAGATGAAATCCCTCCTGCGCTCTGCACTTTAATGCGGTTTTTAAAACAAATTTTTTTACATTTAGGGAAACTTTTAAGTACACAGATTTATCTCTTTTGGTAAAACTAACCCCAAGAGCCATAACCCCCAATTTTATTTTTTATCTATTACACTATTTAGGTTTACACAGCTCAGGAATGGAAATGACTGTGATTAAATGTCACAGTATTCCTGCATGTTAAAAAGACAGACATAGTCTGCAGTGTCATACGCAAATTGCTGAAGGACAAACATAATCTGTCTTCTTTCACTGTCTGCAGAAGATGATATGAACTGAAACAAGGTCTCTCAATACCTACAGACGAAGAAATGAGAAATGTAGAGCTCAAGATTAAATTTCAACTGTGTTATAAGATATTCCATCTCAGAGACACAGAGCAAGAGCCAGACAACCACAAGAAGTCAAGAGCTTGCAGCAATGAGTCTGCAGTTATTCTGAGCATATTTACTCAGTCTTTGATGGTGATTCCTCAGCAGGAAACAAAAAGGACAAGAAAGAGAAAACTGACCATGAAAACCTCACTGAGGGTCTGACTAATAAGAAGTCAACTCAAGGCCTCAGAGGAGGCGCTAAAAGCCAGAGTTCATCTTTCCAAGAAATATTTCGGATGAATATCTGTGGTTAATGATGTTTAAATGTCCCACACACACACACACCACTAACTTAACAGACACATTAGAAAGAAACAGCAGAAGAATCAAGATGAGATTTCCGTGGTTTGCCAAGTTAAACTTGCTGTTTCCATGGCAGCAGATGAACATGGAGATGGCAGAGGTGGTGGCTGATTCTCTCAGACAGTACAGGCCGGCTATAAAGTTAGCAGAGATAAAGTGTTTTCAGTGCAGGAGCGGCTGCAGAACACACACACACACACACACACCGTTAAAAGTTTATCTAGCTGCTTCTCTTCACTGTCCACCACTGACCTATTTTAACCCCGTGGCATCTGTTTATATATATTACTATGTTCTAATTCACATGCTCGAGGATCAGATGTGATACTTTCCCACACCGACTGACCGTCGGCGCAACAAAGGGCTGCGTCACAGTCTTTCTCATGAAACCACGTCGATGGCCATCAAAAAACCAATAACTTCCTCTGCACGCTGGCTCACTTCCGCCTTCTGCATGTGGGGACCTGCTGTTACCATGGTTCCCGGGCTGGCTTTTGCGTGCGAGCGACTTAGACAGCCGTCTGGGGTTTCACGCACACATAACAGGAAGACACTGGTCATACTTCTCAACCGTTTTTCACTTCTGCCTTCTTGTTTTAGGGAAGGTTGGGGAGATGCGCAGACACAACACACAACAACTGCGAGCAGCCGATCTTCCCACAGTGACACTCCTCCATCAAAAGCGAGAAGAAGAAAAAAAAAAAAAAAAGCGTCTACAAAAATATGATATTAAAGCTGATGCAGCGCGTAGGATTGCAATTGCGAAGATTCGTCCTCCTCAGCATTTTTGATCAAACTGAAAGCGATTGCAGCCATACAAGAATGTGCACCGAATTGTATGATTTAAAAATGAAAATAATTGTAAACTGCATCAAGTTTTTTTTATCTGTATGGAAGCATTTTGTGATATCACTTAAGCTGCTCCTTAAATAATCATGCAGTTCTGCTCAGGTTTATCTCACCACACATGAGCATTTGGAGGCAACTGCACGTTAGCTAATTAGCATAATGGAAACATCCAGCTGACAAATGAAACACTGAGAACCACAAGGCTTGGATGAGGTGATTCATATTTGCCGCTCATTTGTAGTTATTGACCGTTGACTTTAACATTGTCTCTGTAAACCACAAGTCATTCCATTTAATTTTCCAAAGGAAACTATTTCAAGCTAGAACTAAAACCTTTTTTTAAAAAAAAGAAATTAATCTATATTGTAAGCAGAGTTTGCACTTAGAACTTAAACGTAAAACAGCCGCTGTAAGTGTGCAATCAAAGATATACCCACACTAAACATATGGCCAGACACTTCATCAAAGATGTTGGAAAAAAAGACAACCGCAGTTCTCACAGCTTAAATATGCAACAAGGTCTGTTCTTCACTGAAGAGGAAGGAAATAAAATTAAGCTTCTGCAATATTAGAGTGCCAAGTAGGTAGCCAAGTGCAAATGCTAGGCAGCCATAAGAGTGCCCTTTGCTGCTCAGCGGCTGTGGGAAAGTGCACAGCAAGTCTGTCGCATGGTTAAGTCTTTCTCAGAGCACGGAGTTGTCAAGCCACAGAGAAGCAAACTATACAGTAAACTCATACCAGAACCCGTCTGTGGCCTGAGCTGTGCCAAGGCAAGTCTTCCCCATGCCAACCTGTCTCTGATTTCACTCGACTACAGCCGGCAGGTCTGCTCTCTTTACATAACAAACAAACCAAAAACACATTCAGACACACAGATTCCGTTCAGAAAACTTTAAAATCACTTCAGAAAAGAAAGCGTATCCATCAACATTGTTCTGTTTTACAGGCAGAAAGCTGAAGCTCTGAAAGGTTACTGACATTCCTGCATGCAGATTTTCTATCATGGCTTATTTTTAAAAGAGGACTTGGGTTTCCAATGATGAATATTTTAAGCCAAAGTAAAAAATTTCCTTATTTTCTTCCTTTGCTGGGTCTTTTTTTGGGTTTATTTTCAAACCGCGGTTGCATGAAGGAGCTGCATCACTGATGTGGCAGCCACTGATGACACAGCGATAGCAGAGAAATTGGTTTCAACTTTCCAGCCACGGTGTCTCCGTTTTTACTGCTTGTAGACATCTTGTCCAACATTTTCTCTTCACTGAAACACTGGTAAGTCAGAAGCACATAAATAATGCTTTTACAAAAATTTCCTCATTCAATTTTGGGTAGAATTTCAACAAAATATCAGAGTAAAGCCCAAAGTGCAAAGTTTCTTTGTAGCTATATCACACAGTCTCACACATATTAACAAACTTGAATCAGTTGTAACGTCTCTTGTCCTTCAGTTTTGATATGACTGGTTGGATGGACTAAATTAGAAATAAAAATGTTGAAACATTAAAGAATTAACTTGCATAAATACAGCAAAACCTACATAGTTTTGAGTTAGTCTTTGCATTTTACATGCATAGTAATTGATGGAAATGACATTACTTCCTGAGAGACTTATTTTCACAATCTACGTGCAGTACGTGGCTGCAGAACAGACTTAAATACAGACGTTCCCACACTAAATGCTACCTGAATGGAAATGTAAACATTTATCATAGAGCACTGTGGCAAAATGGACAAGTCATTCCTCTACATGCATTAATCACAACAGCGATTGCTCATCGAAATATCAGGTGATGCAGAATTATTTGACGTTGCAATGGAAAAGGTTATCTGAGTGGGTTTGCAGAAACCACTTTTTAGCTTTTAGCTAGATTGTGTGATTCATGTGAACGTCAAAACGTGCGTTGTTTTACGTGCGGATATATTTTTCTCAACCGACTTGAAGGAAAATGATTATTTCCTGTAAACCAATCAATAAATCCACAAATCAACAAATGAACAATAGCTAAATCTGTGCATATATAGTGGATGTGTAGAAGTTTAGGTTCTTCATCTCTGTGACTCAGATAGTAAGCAGTGGTTTGTGTGTGGGTGAAGCCTTTAGCTGCATCGAGATGACTCAACTTAGCAGAACCAAGCCAAGACTTCTGGGTAAAGAGGTTTGGCTAACCAACACCGTGAGAATGTGGCAACTTGTGTCCTGTTCTGTGGCAACATCAGCCCCGTTTCGGCTCTTTCTACGCAAAAGCAACAAATGTGTTTTACATCTTCAGAAAGTTTCAACAAACACACAAATATCAAAGCTATTTTTTTTTGCCGTATCATAAATAATCTCACTTATTTTTAATATGGAAAAAAAGGGGGTAAGATATAATTAGATGTTATTGTGGGTGTGGCGGTGCATCTCTCATTAGCAGCAGGCCTAAATTTACTGAAGGACAGGAAGAAGGGGGACTCGAATCCCAAGCAGAGCCACTCATCAGACACATGTGACTCGAAATCCTTCCTGATTAGTAGCTGATGGATCAGGACGGGCTGAAAATAGTTACAATCACTATAATCTAATTGAATCTAATTCACTCATTTTCTGTTTTACCACTTGTTAAAAGCAACCTCTTACATGGCCATGTTTAGCAAAGGCTTACTCAGTTTTATTTACCCTGGGCATCACATGATGCAGTGCCACCACAGCTCCTGAGCCAAGGCTGCGGGAATGGCAGAGTGCTATCTACTCCCACTACAACCATTGTTTCCCTTTGTAGTGAGCCCACAATAAACTACACATGTGGGTTGGAGCAGGCCCTTTGATACAGCCAGTTACTATATCCTCTGATCTAACACCGCTAAAAGTGCCTGCTGGTATGTTTATACAATGCAGATACATTTTGAAAATGGCAAAAGTGGAGCTTTGCCGTGGAGGCGGAAGTAGAAAGAAAACAGAATAGATGTTTTCTACTCCTTGTGTTTGTTGTGTCTGCAGGATGCCTCTTTGCACAAGGCTTTTCCCTTCTCAAAAACAAAACAAAACTTTATAATAGAGAGATACGGTGACATAACTGCAAACGCACACATAAACATACAAACTGCAGTGAAGACATTCAGGCTGGCGTGCACTGCAGTCGCACAGCAGCGGAAACCATACCCCCCTAGGCTTGTCACGAAACAGTCTGTGAACAACATAGAATAGAATCTATATTGACGTTACAGTCACACACACAAACACACATAAGCAGATAGAAAAACTGAAAAAAGAAATAGACAGTTCCCTCTTAGTTGTCTGCACAGCAAGCAAGCCACCAACCACAACCACAAGCCCCAGTATGTCAGCAAGCACCTGGCTATACACCCGCTCGCAGACAGACAGCAGGCACACATACATGCATAAACACGCACTCACATGCATGCAAAAACCTGTGTATGAGCACCTAAAGATGCACACTTTGGCTTTTTTTTAATGCCTTCGAAGGAAGAAGTTACAAAAAAAACCACCTGCTTCTTTCAAAGATGTTCCATATAATATATATAGGTGAAGCCATGCATGGATCACAATGAGAGTCATGAGTTTGTGTGTGTGTGTGTGTGTGCGTCTGGGTGCTTAGAGATGAACCCAGATGCCTCTAGACCTATTTAAAGTGATGAGCGTGGGAAACAAGATCAGAGGTGTTGTCTACAAAACTGAGATATTGTGCTAAAGATCACCCATGTGTTGCATATACAGCATATGAGCCATTAACGTCATCACGGCGTATACAGACAGAAAATCAGTCTATATATATATATATATATATATACATATATCTCCCAAATATGTGATGATTACAGACTTTCAAAGCATAAATTGTACTGGTGTGTATACCCTACCCTATTTTATTCATGAAAAAATTAACAACAATTAAGCTTATTTTTTTTAAATAAATGTGTTATTGTCATTAATATTGAAGCAGGTTCTCAACCATCAGTGGCAGCGTAGCGGTTACAGACGTCAGCTTGGGTCTGCAGAATCTTGGTTTGAGTCCCTTACTTGTCAACAGAGGTGAACCACTGTGGGCCCTTGAGCAAGGCCCTTAACACCTCCCAACCCTTAACCCTTCCCTGGGCGCTGAAAATAGCAGCATCCGGCTCTCCAGTAGCTTACATCTAGAAATGGGTCAATGTGGAGCTGAATTTAAATTAATAAATTAATTTAATGTCAACCTGTCTAAACTAAACTGTTACGTCATCCTAATCTAAACCTCATGCTAACCTTAAACCCAAACCATGTCTCAACTCTCAAACAACCATTTTAAAGGGTGTGAGAAAGTACAGAGGGACCGGAAAAAATGCCATCAATTCAAGCAGCGATGCTTCTGAGGGAGAATGCTGCGTAAATATATACACTAACACTTACACCTACACACACATACACAGACTAAATGAGCAAATACTCTATCATTAAGCTTTTAAAATAAAAAAATAAAATAAAAATAAAAATAAAATAAAATAAAAAAATAATAAAAAACCAAACAAACAAGCAAAACAAAAAAGAAACACTTTAATTTGATTCAACAGCTTCTGTGAATTTACTGCATCATATTCGTCCTTATCACCGTGTACAGTTGACATTCTGGTACAAGGTGTTAAAACCACATGGCTGGCACAGATATTCGCAACTTTCTCATTTCCAATTTAGTCTATGCCAGAAAGGTACTGAAACTTGACTAACCTGTTTCAGTTAGTTAAGTTAAGTCAGCTTCCTGCAAATATAAAATTATATATACATATATATATATACATATATATATATATATATATACATATATATATATACATATATATATATATATATATACATATATATATACATATATATATATATATATATACATATATATATATATATATATATATATATATATACATATATATGTATACATATATACATATATATGTATATATATACATATATATGTATATATATATATATATATATATATATATATATATATATATATATATATATATATATATATATATATATATATGTATATATAATTTTATATTTGCATATATACATATATATATATATATATATATATATAAATATACATATATATACATATATATATATATATATATATATATATATAAATAAATAAATATATATATATATATATATATATATATATATATATATATATATACATATACATATATATATATATATATATATATATATATATATATATATATATATATATATACATATACATTTTTAAAGAGATATTAAGACCATATATATATATATATATATATATATATATATATATATATATATATATATATATATATATATATATATATATATATATATATATATGGTCTTAATATCTCTTTAAAAAATATTTTGTGCAACTAGAAAACACTCCAGGCCATCTCTGACAGGTTGCATTGTGTCTCATTACAAACTGATAAACTATAAAAGAATTCTGCTTCACATTATCTCAGGATTTATTGAATTTCTGCATAATAATAAAACTTTGATAAGATATAACATTACAGTTTTTTTTTTCTGGAAGTCATCATAAGATAAAATTGTCACAGTTAAATATCCTGCTGATGACGTTCAGACTCATGCAGGTAACATAAATAAATCAGTACCTCTGCATGTGTTTAGTTTTTCTTATTTAGTATTCAGCAGTATTTTCTTTCTTTAATGCAAATGTTTCATCTCCTCAATATAAAATATTTAGTTAGATGGTCCGTCTATGTGTCTCCAAAACATTTCTAAGATCAAATTATTCAAATTATGATAGTTGTACATACAGTGTAGTTTAGTTTTGACACATTAATGAAAAAAATATCGTCAGTCATTTTTTCTTCTACTTTTATCACCACTGCTCTGTCAATATCTGTGATAACACACTGAATTTTTTTTTTTTCCAAACTTCTTCTGCATGAAAGTCAGAAGCACGAGCTTCTTGTTGCTTTCAAGGGGAAGTTTGTGACATTCAAAAGCTATGGTCAGATTATTTTTCACATAAATCACAACCACAATGCAGTTCTGGTTTCAAATGTATGGCTTCTGTGAGGCCCATACGGATGCTTTTAAACGGTTTGCAAACACTGGCTGTGCATCATTTGCATCACACGTCGCTGTGAGAAGTAGTTCATTAGACTTATTACTGTGCTGCTTAACACTACAGATGCTACGTATTGTAACATTTAGGTCTTAAAGGGTCGAGGACAGAAGGTCAGGAGGTGGAGGAAGGTTTGAGAAATCCATCTTTACTGTTGTGCACCCTTCAGCCCCATCGGTCTTCCAGCTTGCCAGCCAGTCAGGGGGGCCTGGAAAGCATTAGAGACAAGGAGAGAGGCAGCCCTCGCTTATTAGGACCCCCCTACTTTTTTATCCACACACACACACACACGCACATGGACACACTCCTCGCCCACAAAGGAAATGCTACTTTTCCCTCAGAATAAAAGCCAGCCCTGGATCATAGATCAGACGTGTGTTTCGCCTGGTTCTCAACTAGTGAGCAGGGCTACAGGCAGGAGTTTAAGCCACGCACACACTTAAACACACAAGGAGACAGTGCGAGGATGCATTGCAGCGGATGACAGAGAGCAATGAGCTTCGATATTAAAGAGCACAAAAGGATGAACGAGGAGAAAGGGCTAGTCAAAGAGAGTTGAGTGTGTGCGTGTTTGGGGAGTTGAGACAGTGTTATGGGGCCGTCAAGAGTGCCCTGTGTCACCATCACCTCATAAAGCATCCTAATGGACGTCAGACCTATTTGTCAAAACAAGAGACAAATGAAAGAGAGGCAGTGTGAGGGAGGGGTGAAAGAGAAAGTGAGAATGACATTTTAGAGAAAAATGGTGTTCATTATTATGTTACTGGCTTTCAAAAGACCATAAAAGGCTTATGCACACATGCATACATTTGCAGCTACGGAGACAGCAGAGATACAAGCACACACACCAACACAGTGGTGGGTTTCCTGAGCCCCTTCCTCTTGTTCTAGGTCAATAAAGCCAACCAAGTTTGTGAAATGCGTGGGTTGCAATATGAAAGGAGGTCACTACTACACACACTTATAAACATATATGCATGCACACTGAATTGGTACGAGTATGATGTGAAAAGCTGAGTTCTGATTTTGCCCACCAAACTGAGAAACCAAAAGTGCTCTTTCCAGGTTTATCCTCCTGCTATTAAACAACTGTAAAGTTATTGATGTATAAGCTGAGCGTAACCCTAAACATAATGCACATAGACATTTCTGATGGAAGAGCTTCATTGTCTCCATGAAATGTGTTAACTTTAACTAATTATTGACATTTTAAGTTCCAGTTTCAGTGTAGTTGTGACAAAAATGCAACGTAAAATCAAAATATCAATCAGGCTTTATCGCTTTGCAGTACACAGATGTTTGCAAAATGCTTTCAATTCAGACGATAAGCAGACACAGATGTTAATTAAAGGTCTCAGGGGAAAATAATGAGTTCAAACTGTGAAACACATAGCTGTCTTCTTTGCGTTTTAAGAGGGCAACTGTGAAGACATACACACCGAATCCTGCTGTTTGCATCACTCAGAGGAAACACAAAGTTGATCTTGTGAAACAGAGGTGGAGATTTTATTATCCGGGAGTTACATAATTAGATGAAAGTCTCTTTGTCATGTTGGCTTGCCTTGACATAAGCAAAGAAAACTTCAGAAACCGGAGCAAAAAAAAAAGGGAAATGCCCTTCTATGACTGGTGGGGAATGTTTGGTAAAAACGTTTAAGGCAACACAGCTGATTTAATCTAGCTTTAACTAATAAGAATGTCTTTGTGGTCATACCAGCCTTCAACCAAAATCTAAAGACCGCTTCCTTGTTTATTGTAGTCACCAAGTTTTAAGTATATTGATTAAACATGCAAATATATTCTTACTAGAACTTTGCATTGGTTTCCATGTGCCAAACCCTAACCAGGACTCCAGAAGTACTTCACTGAGCTTTGGGAAAATCTGGTTTTATTTAAAGGATGATCCCAAATAGATACCATTATTGGACATACAAAAACAAATAGAGATTCTTGCCTTTATTATTTACACACATGTCCCAATCTAAAAATGTCTGGCACTACAGCTTTTTAGGACTCCTAAAAACATGACTAATTATTTTCCTTTAGGATGTTTTTCCAAAACAAAAAGTTTTGCACTCAAGATCCTTTTAAATTCTCATTAAAATTCGAACATCTATCATTTTGCACAGCAAACATTCAACATAAAAGAGTTTAAATGGACCAAAACACATTCGGATGAGAGCAAATAACACCACAAAAAGGGTGCTTTATGGGCTAAAGATGACTTGTTGTTAGCTTCATGTGTGGGGAAATAAATGACACTCATCTGGTTAAACCATCACAGTCACGTGTTGCACGGCAAACTCATGTTACTGTTCACATGCTCCAGTCAAATGAAACTGAAAAACAATAAGTCACTCAGGTGCAAGTTATCAAACTCTTTATCAAAGCCTTAGCAGCAAGACATCAAGTTAATCTTTGAGTTTTTTTTACAATCTAAATAAGATTTTAATTTCTTTGAGTCCAGCAATTTATCTGAATTAACATTTTAGTTGCAGGTTGGGCATCTTTCTGAGAGCCTTTCCTAAATAAGTTGTAGTGTTGAAGTGACTGTTTAACGCAGCAGAGACATGCACACAGTGTCTAAGTAAACCACTGTGCATCTGCTCTAGAGGAACATCCTGCCCAGCGCAGACTAGCATGCTTGCAAACTTGTCTGTCACATCCAAAACCAACGTCTGAACCACAGGAAATACGTATGCGTACACATAGACACAAACATACGCATACATAGCTTACGCTCACAGGTAATAAAACATGGTGAGAACATTCTGACATGCTAACTGCAGCTCTGTGCAGCGAAAGCCTCAACTATGTGGAAAATGTACATTTCCATAGGAGTCATTTCTCAATGGGAGCGACTGAATAGTGACATGAAAACAAACAAAGCGGGAGGCATCGCAATATCCCAGCATTCCACCTGCGTTTGCTCCCAACATCCCCACAATGCACTGAGGTCAATGAGATGTGTTAGATTTGTGGCAAAATGGTCTGCTATATTCCAGCCAGACCAGAATAGATGTGTGTGAAGATGTGTGTGTGTGTGTGTGTGTGTGTGTGTGTGTGTGTGTGTGTGTGTGTGTGTGTGTGTGTGTGTGTGTGTGTGTGCTGAATGTTGGGGCCTTTGGGGGAAATGAGGTCTTGGGTTTATGGGTGCTTTTTATGTGAGACGGCAGCCCTTAACCCCTTCAACTACTCGGAGCGATGATGTGGTGCTTCTGTGTACCTCAAAACCTAATGTAAATTTACCACTCTGGTGAAGACGCGTGGTTCAGAAAAGCACGATGTGATTAGTACAGTTAACTGAAACATAATAAGACTGGAAGATGATCAGTGAGGTGTTTTCTGAAGGCTCTTTTTTTCCTGAACAACCACCACTTGTGGCATGAAAGCAAAATCATATCTAAAAATTAAATCAAGGAAAAAAAATTAACAGATGTATGATTACTAATGTGTTGTATCAGTTAAGTAAAATTCACAAATATTGCTCATTAAACAAAAAAAACCTCTGTCACATGTTGAAATAAAACAAAAAATAAGAATCTTTCCTTAACTGTGTAACTTTCTGACCTTAAAACATGTTTCTGACTTGTTTTGAGGGTAGGATGACATTTAAGATGCACATTCCTGGTTCTGTCATTGCCCAGCAGCATCGAGAGGCGGAGAAATGTCATTTCAAAATTTCTGGGACACTCCATCACTTTACAGCAGTTTCATTTTACATGCCAGCGACTGTATATCAACACACAGATGAAAGTTGTTGCTTATTCATCAAACAAACACAAGGAAACATTATGAGAGGAAAAGAGAGAGAAAGAGACAGAGCAAGAATTAAGACAAGTGTCAACATGGGACAGTTTTTTACTAGCTGGGGAGAGAGCGAAGTACAGGAAAGGTAAAAAAAAAATGGGTGCAGTTTTAGTCATCATCGGTACCTCGCTGAGAAAATCTGACACAGTTCAGTAGTTGTTCTTTAAGCTTCAATCTAAATTTTCTTCCTTTTTTTTCTCTGCTGTTTCATTTACAGTTGTTTTAATTTAATAACAACAACGGTTCTGTTTCTGAGCTGCTTCGACTTTGTCTTTTAAACTCTTTAAATTCTAAAAAATAAATTAAAATTTGTCTAACTGGTTTCTCAGACACATCACCTTTTCAACCATTAAAATATATGAAAATGTTGACACAGCCAGTTCAAAAAAGGTTGAGACGGTGTGTAAAAAGTAAATATCAGAAGGGAATGATTTGCAAATCTTGTATACCTATATTTGATTACAAATAGAACATAAAAACAGATGTTTAAACGGAGACATTTTACCATTTAATGAATTTGTTGGCAGCTGCAACCTCCGGCGGTTAAAAGTGAAGCCTATGTGATGTTTTTGTTTCTTTTATTTTATGTCATTTGTTGGACTGGAGGAGTGAAGATGTATGACATTTTGTGTATCATTTATTTATAACCCTCTGGTGACTAAAAATAAATTTTAAAAAAAAAAAAAAAAAAGTGAAGCCACCTTTTTTTGTGCATAAAACTGCAGTTCCTCCTTCATCCACTAGGGGCTGCAAAACAGAGCAAATCCCCATAGACTCCCATGTTAAAAAGACCAACTTCACAGCAGAAATAAACATGTTTACAGCCTGGTTCAAAAATCCATTTTAGGTTTAATAGGTCAGGTTTACCTTCATGACAACTGTGGGGGGAATTAATTTTTTTTCTAACTTGCCCGTTTAAAAGTAATTTAATCTCGAAGTTCGGCATATTTAGGGGCGTGTCCTTTTAATTGACAGGTACCGATCTCCGGCTTCAAGTCAGAAGAACGTTGAACAACCGCGGTTTTTAGCCGGTTAACAACGTGACTTAGCTTTAGCCCGCTTACCTTCGTTAGCTGGTTAGATCCCGTTATCTCCAGGTTAGCTCGGTTAGCTTTTAGCTACAGAAAGCTCGGACTTCATTCGATGTCAATCATCCACCATGACGCTCACAACCGCCCTGTCCGCTCCACCTCTTTGCCCATATTTGTATTTTCCGGGTGAGACGACACACATGACGCTGCCAACATGGCGATGGTAGGAACCGCCCACCAAGCTTCAATTCAGCTCTTCAGAAACCTATGGGTGACGTCACAGAGGCTACGTCCATCTCTATACACAGTCTATAGCAGCTTTAAAAAGTTCAGGTTGTTGCTTAACGTTCTGTAGTTTATTTAAACTACCATCTGTAAACATCTGGGAAGTGAGGAGACCAGTTTCTGGAGTTTTCGTTAAGGAATATTGTCCCATTCTGGTCTGGTACTGGATTGTAGCTGCTCAACAGTACTGGACCCTCGTTACTGAATCTTTCTTCTCATGGTGCGCTGTGTTGATGTCTGGACATCAGCCAGGCCGATGCAGCACCCAAACTCTCCTCCTGTCCGGCCATGCTGCAGAGATGATGCGGTATACGGTCTGACATTGTTTTGCTGAAATGTGCAAGGCCTTCCCTGAAAGAAAAGTTGTCTGAACGGGAGCAGATGTTGCTGTAAAATCTTTCTGCACTTTTCAGCCTTGATTGTGTTTTCACAGATGTCGATAAAGATGCTTTTTTTTATTCCGAGTTTCAAAATTGCGTTTGTATATTTCAACATATTAATTGAATTCTGCTTTAAAAAAACAGATTATTTCATGGTTTTAGGTAAAAAAAAAAAAAAAAAGACACAACAAACTGTATTAACATAAGACATCAACAGATATGTGATGAAATTAGAATAGATCTATCTGCAATGACATTGGTAGAGAATATAAAGCAGCACAGCTTCTCCCTTCAGATGGTAAATAATATTCCTATTGAAAGACCCTTGAATCTCAACATCCAAGAACTGACAAAACACATTTATTTTGCACTTTGTTGCTATAAATACACAAAAGAAAATATTTGATCCGAAGACCAATAAACCTGAAGAGACAGAGGCTTTATGGCTTAAATCAATAACTGTAAAATAAAATAAAAAGCTGGATGCTGTGTTTTTTTTGTTGGCACAGTTTAAAAAAAACAAAAAAACAAAACAGGAAGAGCTTTGGTAAAGGTGGTCAGATGAAGTTTTACTACCTGTAAAACTCTGTCTGAAAGAGACGCAGCAGGTGTCAGCACTACACATCTTTACTAAAGGAGTTCAGCAATCTGTCACCAGTCATGAAATTGTGCGTTCAGTCACGAAGAAAATAGTCTCCAGAAATATCTGTGATGAAGTTCATCTGCTATTGCACTACTTTTTCTACTACGTTGCCACAGGTCACTGTGCACATGACATGCTGCTCAGGATCTCAGTCATACAGCCTGTGTGTGTTTGTGTGTATGGCGACATAAAACCCACACTCCCCTCCCTCTCAGTGTGGTTACCACAGTCTCCATGTCTGCTGGAGCCAATAAATAAATAATAGGTCCAGTGATCACTTCCAACGGTGATACTGCATGCTGAAACCACTGCATCTGGGAGTGCCTCGCTGACAATAAAAACAAAAACACAAGCACACACATGGAGTCACACGGATACGCCAAACAGATTAACGCTGAGCTGGTAACAGCACATACAACCATAGTTCTCTTTTCTAAAGTCATGGGAGTAACGGTTTTTACTGTTCAGCTGTCGTGTTTCAGCAGCATTTTATTTCAAATGTGACAAACGAGGAATTTCTGCATGTTCAATATTTCTGTGTTTTTACACTGTATAGTATTAACTTCCTCTCTGGGTTGAAATACTTGAGAACTTCCATGAGAAACCTCATTGTTTGCAGTATCTCATCGATATGTGAAACTTGCATGTAGGGTTTCAGTCTTGTAGCACATGAAACCTCAGCAAATGGACAAATCCAAGGCCTAAACTACAGCTCTGCACCAGAAGTAGACGTGAAAATTATCCAGCGGATCAGTAAGTAGAACAAAGTCCCCAGAATGAAGTGTGGGTGAGAAGTCAGGACATCGGAGTAGCCGCGTGCATAGCCTGAATCCGGGCTCCCATGGCCTATCCTAGAGGCAGGCAGGACCATGGTGTTTGATGCAATGACGGCCACTTCATTATAAAAACCTCCTCAAGTCCCACGCTGCATTCCACGTTTATGGGGAACATATGGGGAAGCCTGCAATTTTTAGACCACAAAATAAGCCCCTTTGCAGCTGGACGCACGACCGCAGTGGGTCCTTTTTGCCTTGCGAGCCACACCCGAGAGGCGTAGGACCACTGACAGTGATTAAACCACCACAGTTTTCTCAGCAAAACAGGAGTTATATTAAGCTTAAATACAGGGGCTTGATAAACAAGGTCTGGGCAGGGGAAAAAAAGAATTGAGTGAAAGACAGCCACAATGATCTTCAGACTATTTTCCCCTCACGGTCATGGGCAGTGCAAAGCCATCAGATACATTTCAAAACATGAAGCAGATGTTTACCTAGACAAAGGGAAAAAAAAAAATCCAAAAAACGCACACTGAGGAAAAGGACTCGACTCCAGTGCTTTCTTCAAATGTCAAGCCTGGACTACACTACAATAGAGCCGATTCCCGATCTTGCACAATGCAGTGGGATGGTCCTATATTTGTTTAGCTTTCCTTTATTCTTTATTGAAAATCCAGATGTGATGCATTTGTTTCCACAGAGGGGCAAAAATAAGGAAATTGGCAATAATCCGAAACGGCTTGCCCTTGTGAAAACAACTAGGAGGAAAATACATTTCTCACTTCAATGAAATCTGAAAAACAACACAATACAACTTATTACCAGCAACATGTCTTAGTTGCACAAATCCATGAACATAAAATGATTATAAATGGAAACAACCACAAAGCCCTGCACTGTGAAACCAGAACATTCTCAAGCATCTCCTTTTCAAAACAAACAGAGACAAGACCAGAACCCAGACAGCATCCGCAACCTGAGGAAAAAACACCAACTACAAAGTTACAAATGTTTACGGCTTTATGTCTCTTTCTTTAAATAGACTGAAAAATATAAAAGATAATCCAGCACAAAGGTTAAATGATGGTGTTGTCTGGCTTTGCAGGGTGCAGCGTTTCCCTCTGGGTCTGTGTGAGCTGTAATCTGTCCCTGGGCTGGCAGGCCGGGGCCGAGGCCATGTCGAGAGGCAGCAGAGGTGTTAGAAGAGGAAGCCTTGCTGTGTGTGAGGTTAAGTCAAAGGCCTGTAGTGGCCGTGTGGACGGACTGATAAAAGCCCTGGGGCCGCGGCTGTGGCCTCAGCATTCGGCCACACTCGCTGACACGCCGTGTCATTTAGCCCGCGCTGCCGCCTAACTCAACGGCAACTGCTCATTTACAGGGCAGTGCGGGCTACCAGGAAGAGCGGCAAGCTCTCTCCCTCTCTTTCACTAACACACACACACACTTAAAACATGGTACTGTATACACATACAAACCATACAGCACTTAGGTCCAGCATTCAGCACGATGTGCAACGTGGGCTGGCATCCACACACCAACCAGTGTGAAACAGAAACAACAGAAACATGGAGATGGACATGCAGGTCTTGAAGCAAAGCAGCTGGGTCACATGACTGACCAGACGGTGGTTTGGGTCTGTTGTCCCATGGCCAGACATGGTCAGAGCGTCACTAAGAGACAGGAGAAAGGAGAGAGGAAGTGTGGATACCACAGGTTTGCAAATACCAGCGATTTATGGACTCCCAGACACAGACATGAAAACAGACACACACGTGTAGAACTGGGAGCTTGTCAGTTTCACACAGTGAACAGCAAGTGTGTCTGGCAGCACGGTTGTCTCTCTGCTCATCAGTCATTTCCACGTAAATCACTTCCTGTTCCCTCACAGCAGCTGGGAAATAAGTAAATGTAAAAACCACTGGTGTGAAAATTACTGGTGGTGCCAGGTCTTCGTTGTCCCACATGGAAGCACAAGTGCTTACTGGTTCACAAGACGGACCATAATGTGCTGGGTCAGGATTAGGGATTTGGTTACTGATGGTTGTTACACTTCCCATTTTGCCTAAACAGCCACTCTTCGTGTGTATCTATCAGTGTATGTAAATTACTAATAAAAATATTATCATGAATTTTCTCATTTAAATTTCTCCTTCCCTGATGAAGTCACTTTTGATTAATCAAGCTCAGTATCTCTGAGTGGCAACAGAGAGCTGGTTGGAGAAGTTCCAAACGTCTTGCAGCAAAGCTCACGCTAGTGTTTCACTAATTTACTGTTGTTAAACTTTGTGAATGTAATGTGATTGTAAATAAATAAGAACTTAAACATCCAAACTTTAAAACAAAGTTTTTTTTTTGTTTTTTTGTTTTTTTTAAATATTTTTAATTTAATTTTTAGTTCAAACCAAAAAAAGGACTTTTAAAGTTACGAGATGTTCAAACCTGCATAAACCTATGAAGTGGAAGTTAAACTCACTACCTGATTTCTGATATGAAGGAGCCCCTGCTCATAACTTTATTTGTACAGTTAAAGTTAACACTATAATACAACCATTCCTTCCTAAACATTTCTATGCAACTCATTTTTATAAGCTTACAGTCCCATAATAAGGCTTGAAGGTGGAGTATGTAAGATTTTCAATATTTAAAAAAAAAAATGAACGAAAAAAATAACTACAATCATAATTATAGTTTTTGAAAACATGTAGGTTCCAGTCTGTCCATATCTGATGTGTTATTAAATTACTAATTTAATTATTGACAAAGACCCTTCTTAAATGTTTGCCTAGCAGTAAAAAAAAGTGCTTTTTGTCATTTGTCATTAATTAAACTTGTAATTTAATAACATATCAAATATGGACAGACTGGAACCTACATGTTCAAAAAACTTTCTAATTATGATTGTAGTTATTTTATTAATTTTTTTTTTTTTAAATATTTGAAATCTTACATACTCCACCTTTAATTTCAACAGTTAGAATTAGAAAGAACCTAAATGAGGTTGAAATATATATAATGTTGTATGTATGAGGCATTAAATATATATTCAGCGTATCTCTTCTCCTGATGACTCTGTACAATTAGCAAGTGAAGTCACACCAGTGCTTTGAACTGAACCTAGAAAATGAAAAAGTGTGAAAACCACAATCAGGTTAAATCATTTTGAGTTCATGTTCCCAGTTTCGCGGGGGAAGAAACCATGTCACAAATATATTTATTAAAATCAATATTTATGTCACAGAAGGATGCTTAGATAAAAAAAAATGCTCCAAATAAAAACATCCGTAAACAGTTATAATCCAAGTGAACTTGAAAAAAATATGTTTGCATTGATGGAGTTTTGTTAAAATGTGACAGAATAAAATACATGCAGGGTTAAAGAATGTAAAGAAGGAAGGAGGGCATGCATCACTTTAGAGAAAAGAAAGAAAAAAAAAGGGGGGGTGCATCTCCCCAAGCAGACACAAGCAACGAGCAGATTTGCTTCTGATGAAACTAAGATCATGATACCATCAAGTGACAAGTGAGGGTGGAGGTTTTGCGGGTCCAAACCACTGGTTACAAACACAGATGTGCTGAGAGTCAGACAAACATAAAACTAGCTCAGGAGATGCATGCACAGTCAACAGCAAAAAGCTCAGCCTTCCCCAGTTACAAACAACGCTTTCCTGTTTCCAAAAGCCACATCTATCTCTCATCTTGTCTTTCGCTTCATCCGATTCATTCTTGTCTTTTTTTCTGCCTTGACTTTGTTCTCAACACATTTTAATGTTTCACCAGCTCCTCTACAGTGGTTTCAGAGCTCTCTGCAAACCTCAGTGAGCCACGGTGGAGCGGCCTGCTGCCCGCTTTGCACTCAAAAGAAAATAAAAATGTTCCAAAACTTGGACGACCAATGAAAAGTGAGAGTGAAGACAGAGAGTCAGAGAAGAAGCACGGAAAGTACAACCCGAAAGAGAGAAACCAGAGAAAAGAAAAAGACTATAGGAGAAGATGGGAGGGAGGGTGGGAGGGAGGGAGAGGCCCGGTGACCTCATGTGACATGTGACGTGGGCTCCACCACTCACGGAGGGGAGTGTGTGTTTCGTTCTGTGTGGAGGATGGCGAGGAGGATGCAGAGAGACTGTGGCTTTTAGCCTTTTACTAGCACTGACGCTCTAGTCAGGCCACCACCACCGAGGAAAAGAGAAAGAGGCAGACCACGCTATCAGGCTAGCGGGCTAACCTCAGACCATCAGCCTGCTGCGTGAGAGAGCATCACAAACCCAGCACTCCCAATCAGCCCACCTCCATCACCCGGGCTCTGCTAAGTGGGCCCCCCTCTCATCTGTAGCCCCCCGGTGAGTCCACCTCCACACCTGGAGACGTGAAACTTTTCCTTCTTCATTCAAGCGGCTTCTTTCTCACTTAGATTGAACTTTTTCTGTTGCTTTCTCGTGCTTTGAGCCTCTTTTCTCCACTTCTCTGTGAAACGTTTTCTGGTGCTTACACGTGCTGCTGCTGCTGCTCTCTCTGCAAGCTTGTGGCTTGGGATTCCTGTGGTAGTCACAAAACCTAGATTCTTGGTTGCAAACAGTCTCAGAGCTCCAGGAGTTTTCAGTTCTCTCCTTCCTTCTCTTGCTTGTCTCTTCAAGGTGCTTTTTTTCCCCCCCATTTCTGACTTTCAGTCCTGCTTGTTTTTCCCTCTGAGGTCGGTGGAGACGGACTGCAGCGAGGACTCCACGCTCCTCCTGTCCTCCTTGCCATGGCATCCAACAGCATCTTTGACTCCTTCTCCAGCTACAGCAACAGTCTACTAAGAGGTGAGTTCAGATCCTCCCCTCTCCATCCCACTCACCCGTTCTCCCTCCCAACACAATCCCACCCTCACAGTTCAATTGTTTTGAAAGTGTAGCTTTTGTCAGTTTAACAACATGTTGTGTGATGCTTCATGTAGCATTCATCAGTCTATCCACACACTCATTCACACACACGTGTTGAGGCAGATTCACAAAGCAGGATCTGGTTTGCACAGTAGCCCTCCAGTTGACTGATAGGGCCCATAAAGGCCTCTGCCTCTCTGCTTGTGTGTTTTCTGTAGGCTTGATGGAGTAGCACCATAATGGGATTCTCACCACAGACATTCATTATCAAGTGAAACTCTGAGAATACGAGCTCAGAGGCTCCATGTGACTGGGTGCTTTACTGGAACACGGCAATACAATAAAAGAGAAAGGAAGGAAAAAAAAAAAAAACATATTAGACTCTCTTACTGCTTTACTTCCAGGAGGTACTTTTGGTCTGTGTGGTGAGGTGAGTGCACTTGGCTAACTGTAGACTCAATGAAGAAACCATTTGTTACCATAGCAATCCCAATCAGAGAGCTTTTACTAGCAAACACTTAAACTCTGTTGTTTGTGAGAAGAAGAGAAAGACTGAAAGTTTTACTGGGTTTTTAACAGGAATACCTGTTGAGTTTACTGCTGTAGGTGATGGCAAATGCAGAGATGAAGTAGGCAGGGGCTGACACTCAAGTTGTTCATCTAAGCTGGGGGATTCAGTTGTTTCCACTGTTCCTCACACAACCTCTGAGGCAGCAGGAAAAAAAAAACCAACAAAACCCTCTTCCCAATTAAGGCCTTGTAGCAGTGTTAATTAGAGACAGCCACAGAAGAAGCAGTACCACTTCATAATTGTTTGCAGAGTTTATCTTAAAATCTCTGGAGCCTCGCATACACAGTCAGACGCAGACTCTACATCTGTGCCTCACATGAGAACAATCCTCTGATATCTTCGCTTGAACCGCAGTGACAGGAGATGATGTTCCAGTGTTCTCGCAGCTTCTACAGACACTCAGGCATTTATAGTTTCCTCATGACAAGGCTCAGGCCCCCCTTTTCACCCCTGAAACCGCTGGATCTGTGTCTCTTTTTCTCCTCGCTCTATGCAGATCAGCGCATCGCTAACATCAGGTTTCATGCATGCCGTCGAGCACGCTTTGCTTGCAGGGACCTGATTTTGATTTTGAGTTCTAACAGAGCAGCGAGGCGGGATGGGAGAGGGAGTAGGTCAAGAGGGGAAACAAGAGACAAGCGTTTAAAACTGTAACCAAAATCATTAGTGTATGAGCATATCCTTTAAAATCCGTTCTGTCAGAGGACTTTCACCAAAATGCAAAAGAACAAAGGCCAAGAGTCATTAAATCCTCTCGTTCAGTCTGAGAGCACTTCAAATTGGGACTACTTCATGTAAGCAAAATATCCCAGCGGTTAGCTTAACAACATGCATTACACATGCAAAGCAATGATGCCAAGGTTCACTTTTTAGACTCAAATCAAACTGAAATTAAGAGGAACGATTGCAGAGAATAAAGGAGGCTTAAATGTCAGCTTTCCCCAGCTCTGACTTTAATGCAGTGCAACGTGAAGCTTATGGAAATACTGCCTTCAGCTCTTCAGAAGTCAGGAAACGCGACTGTGAACAACAGGTTTATCTTGTGTCTTAAAATACTTTTGATCTTTAACATCTTTTTTTTCATCCTTTTTGCTTTTTGCCAGCTCTATCTTCTTAATTCATTCAAGCTGAGGAGGAAAAAAAAAGGCAACGACACAACACAAGCGATATCAGTCTGTTGGTGTTATAGCGATTACTTCTATATATTTCAACCTATCTCACAGTGCAGACAGAACATAGCATGTGATGTGCAACTTCAGATGCACTTCGCGTGAGAAGCGAGAGGACGCTTCACCTCAGAAACCTCAGTCCTCTGCTGAAGCTCAGATGTATGTACACACACACACACACACACACACACACAGACACACACACACACACACAAACTTAAAAAGTACAAAGGGTGCAAACAGTTTTTCTCATGGTGTTTAACAGAGTGTAGATAACAAGAAAAAGCTAATAGTCTGACAGTTAGAAAGTTGTGAGAAACACAAGGAGACATGAGGATCTTTGCGTCAATGAGCTGTTAGTCTGACACACAGACTCACATAGCTGCTGCAGCTTGCTGATAATAACCACAATAAGGCTACACCTGCCAGCTAACACTCACAGCGGAGCGTCACTGTTTAATCAGAGTGCAGCATTTCTGAAATATTATCATATAAAAAAAGCATAGAAGACAAGAAAAAAGCGAGCATGCAGGTTCCAGAAAAAGCACCGGACTTTCCATCTTTGAAGCAGAATTGTAGAAACTGTTTTCCGCCCCTGTCATATTGTCAGGCTTTGCGTCAGGTGAGGTACCTGCTTTATAGCAGCTGCGATTGGGCCTCTATGGTGGTTTATACACTTGGCTCAATTTCTGTCACCATATTTCCTTCTGCTTGGAAGGACTGGTGTGTTCCCTGCAAGCTGTTTTATACTCAGTGGTCCTTTTTTCTTCTTCTTTGTATTTAGAGTGCTACGCTCTCGGGAGCCAGTTCCCTTTGTGGCAGAGAAAAAGGCCCTGGTTTATTAGGGTGGGAATGGTTTTATATGCTTGGCTTATGGCGTTGCATGAATGGAAGTGAGGGTTTGTGTGTGAGAAACGCGCCATGCCTCACCACAGTTGTAGCGAGGTTATTTTTGAGGACTCTGGGAGGTGGTCTGGTTTGTTCTACAAGTGTTTAGGAGGGGAAAAAAATGCCTGAGAGGAGCATGCGCAGTTTGAGAGAAAGATGAGGATCGAAATCTCTCACAATGTACAAAAATCATGTTGAATCTCTGTCCATGCAGTCAGTGAGAAATAAAAAGGCTTCATACAGTAGCTCAGAAAAGAACAAGGGCTATAAATTTAACAGAGAGCATGGCTGGTCTCTGCAGAATTTATTAATAACAAGTCATATGGTGAAGATTTTTTTTTCCTTTTTTGAATTAACATGGCTGATTGGAGCCCATTCAAAATCCTGCTGAGTGTGAGGCCCCCCGAGTGACGCCAAAACACGAGGACTAGCTGAGCAGACTGAAATCTGTAACCAGATATTAAGAGTTTCAATATTTTAAAGTGAAAGCAAATAATAGAAAACGTATGACAGCCACAGAGCGGCAAATCCCTGTCTCCAATTTAACTGAGTATAAAATCTATTTATAAAACTCTGAAGGCATATTGGATAGGAGGCGTCTGGACTTGATTAGGGCTGTAAATGTTTTTGGAGGTAGTTATTTACTTTTTGGTCCATCTCGCAGCTTTCACCGTCTGTCAACACGACTTTGTGGGGAACACTTTCAGGGGGTAGCCAGTGCGATGGCCTCTAGGTAGAGCATTGCAGAGGGGCGGGTTCATTATTTGGTCCACTGATCCTAAACCTGCCTCCACCCCTGCACACTTCTGGCTTCAAACAGCCTGCTCAACCCTGCATTGGTCAAGGTTAAAGTGTAGCTGTAAATACAATTTTCTGGTAGTCGGCAAGCAACCGCAGAGTCCAGATTCTTTGCTGCCGATCTGATAATATGAATTTATTTCATAAGGTTTCTCTGGCTTAAATAATAGTGCCCTGAAAGGTTGAGCAACTTCTTTCAACAAACATATGGGGAGGAGGGGGGTAATAATTCTCCTGGAAAGTAAATTGTAGCTGCATCGACTCTGATGCAGCATCTGGAGGAGTGAATGTGATCAGAAGCTAATGTTTGGCCCGAGCTGGCACAAAAACATTTCAGTCTTCTGTGAGTTAAAACTCAAGTTAAAATTGCATGCTAAACTCTGATAAGTATGCATGCATAACAAAAATGTATAATATATAATATAATATAATATTATATATATGTATATATACATATATATATATATGTATATATATATATGTATATATATATATATATATATATATATATGTGTATATATATATATGTGTATATATATATATATATATATATATATATATATATATATATATATATATATATATATAATACAATTTATAAATTATTATTAAATAGTTTCAGTAAAAAAGAAAAAAAAATATACCCTGGTATGATGGAAGTGATTTCAAAGACATTTATGATGTCTAGACCAGCTTGTTTAACTTGGACCTTTAGGAAGAAATGGCAGGTCTGCAGGAAAAAGAAAAAGCCGTCTTAAAAGCTTGTATGATTGGATAACGAGGTGGAAATGATCACAATACAGAATACTTTGGTCTGATTTTTTTAATTTAATGCTCATACCGGATAAAGCTCTTCAATTCCTATGAGTCATTTCTTTATGGTTAATTTACTTCACTTACAAGCTGATAATATTTCATATAAAGGCTTAAGCTGAAATGATTAAATCCACATCACTGTTACTGGACTCCTCATGATCTCATTCATGCAGTACGACTAAATAAAGGACAAGCCTCTCTTGGAAGTTTCAGATTCTTAATTTTGTTCTAAACCTACGCCCTAAACCACAGGCCAGCCTCACAACTTATTGCATGGTAAGGCTGGGATTGTAGAAAAAAACACAAGCATTATTGCAAGCTAATTTATGCTTTATTGACCTAAATTTATGCAGCGATCATGATGACACAGAATCCGCCCGCAATTTTCTGCAAAGCTGAAAATACAGCAAGTTTCATCACAGGTTTAGCTTGTTTACAGTAGCTCTGAAAACAGCTGCAAAGCTGTGACCTGAGCTTGACTCAAACGAAAAAGGCTTTTTTTGTTTAGACCCCTCCCTGTATCGTTAACGTCTTTTGTGTTGCTAGAAGAAGGGGGGAAAAGAAAAAGAAATAGCTGTGACTAAGCACAACCTTGATTGCTGTGCACTTTTGTTTTTAACATTACAGTTGCATCTTAACCCGCAAATTACTTTAATGGGCAGGCATGGTTCAGGTCCTCAGCACATAAAATGACTCAAACTTATAGAGATCCCACATGTTCAGAAACATAGTAGTGCAAAGCAACTTTGATTATTTTTCTTTCCAATGAGATGACAGGAGGATTTTACTTGATCATTTGAAGTTTAGCAAAGATTTAAGTAGTTTAGTCACCATTAAAAACAAAAAAAAGGAATATTTTCCACAAAAATCCAACATCCAGACTGAATCTTTACTTCATTATAACTAACTTTAATCATGCTTAAAACATCCTTATAGTCTATCCTCTTTCCCATAAGCAATAAAGAAAAAAACTTAATTATGGAGGAGGAAAAATGCAGATAATGATAGGATGTGAAGCGCTGCAGGCTATGAAATGTTTTCTGGCTCTCTATTTTCCTCAATTTTCCCAGAATTTTTTTTCCTCACTTGTTTACATACAGCTAATTGTCATTGCTGCAATAAAACATGTTTTTGGGCTGCTTCTTCCCTCTCTTCAAACATGATCTTGACCACAGGGAATTGATTTTTTGTGGAAGCAGCATTTCAAAAATTGGACTTTAGGTTTCTCTTTAACTACTCATAGGAGGATACAAATCACTGTTAGAGGTACTAACAGTGATGGGCTATGTAATTGTGCTTTTCTATCTGGTGTTTTTATCGCTGTCATTCATAGTTTGACAAAAAGATGACTAAATAAATACTTAGGTTGTTGTTGAGTCAGAGGGAAAGACAAATATCACTCCGATCATGTCAAAGTCTGTTGCATTTGAAACACCAGATGCAAATACAAGCGTACAGCTAGTTTTGCTTAACCCAGTGGTTTCCAAACTTTTTCTGCAGGGCCCCCTTTTCATCAACGACAATAATGTTGACCCCCCCCCCCCCCCCCCCCCCACACATGAACCACAGAAACATACGAAGAAATGCGTCTTTAGTTTTAGTGGCTGTATTGTCGGTAACTATAATTAAAACCGTGTCAGTATTATGGTCGATTCCTCTGCTTCAGTGTGAAACATTTTAAAACAGGAATCTCTGCAACCTGCTTCAGGTGAGTTTTCTATGAGACGATGCTGCTTTAGTAAAACAACTTTGCTATGTGATAGTTGGATAGTTTATTTCTAAAGTAACCTGCAGGCTTTTCTTTGTGTTGAGGATGAAAAGTCTCCAAGTTGGGGTGTAACTTGTTTGGCTTCATACTTCATCATATTAGATGATAATATTTTGGTACATGCAAAAGTCTGTGTTCTCATTATTACCCACCATTGGTTATTACTGGTCAAGCTGGGACAGAAATGCTCCATCATAGTTTGTTCTTCTTTTTTATTACTTGAAGTCTCTCTTGGTGATTTATCATAATTTCCTATGAGTACTTTTACAAATCTATCCAGTGTAAAAACTCCCAAGTTTTATTTAGCCTTGCCGTGCCCCCTGTGATAACTCTGGGCCCCCCCTGGGGGACCCGCCCCCCCAGTTTGGGAACCACTGGCTTAACCCAAAGGTAACAGTTTGGCCAATCGTATTGAGCATTATTCAATAAGTTGACTTAAAGTTGTCCATTACACACAATATACTTAATGAAATTACAGCTTAGATGGATCGGGACTTAGACAAGTGCCCAGATGCAGGATCTTAAATACATATATTCAAAACTACAAGACACCCCCCCACCCATCTCCCCTTCACACACACACACACACACTGTGGTTTAATTCCAGTGTACTTCCTCTTCAATGATCATTGTGTGTAAATCTGCTTCACAACTATTCTGCATCCTAAATCTGCAAAATGCAATTCAGAGTGAAGTATCCCTGCACTGCAGTAGATTTTATCCTAAAGTAAACTCCAGAGAGCTCGTACTTTCTGTGCAGCTGCTCACTTCTGTATTGGCTCAGTAGGAAACCCCATGCCAGGGATTCCCCCTCAGCTGTGCAGCAGAAGTGGCCCCTCCACTTCTTCTCCATAGTCTGTCTGCAGCATGGCCAGTCTGTCTGCTGCTTACGGTTGCAGCCATCACGAGCTCAAACATACACGGAACTTTGTGATATATATGCATTGGTAAAGGACTGCCACTGCCACATATAGGGAGCACATGAATGCAGAACTGTCCACCGCCTGACTTTTTCAAATGCTGAGTCAGGCGAGCGGTACATGTCAACATGACGACAGAGACGTTTTCCACCCCTAAATGCTATCTGACCTCATCATAATAGTTGGTCAGGACTAAAATATGGTCTCCCAATGCCTTAGTCCAGCAGAATGACCCACATGGTGACTAATAAGCAAACGACATCAATGAAAAAATCTGCAAAAGGTGTCTTGTTCTTATAAAAAATAATTTAACTGACTGCTGCGTATGTTGTTGCTCCTGTGCAAACAGGACTGACATTTCCAAGCAAGCAAGAAGCTAACAAATCATTTGAGGTGACAGAACATCAATTTCCTAAAAAGACCTTAATTTTCAGTGGTTAAAAAACTATGACAGAATTATAAAGCTTGGGAGGACGGTATCCTTACACATTTTGCCGAATTAAACATCAGCGTTTGATCCTCAATTAATTTGCTTTCCATTCCACAGTATGACAGCTAGCTGTGCTAATACTGCCAAACTGCCTGAAGGATGTTTGTTTCAGATGGACTTGAACACGTTTCCCCTTTAATCAGTGTGATGACATAAGAGGCAGACAGCAAGCCACTCATTCAGTCTGTATAGAGTTTGATTAACCTAATCACCAGGCAGCCAGAGTCTAGGTTACTGATTGGGTTTACAAACCCTCCTTGTCATCGTTGTGTCATTAGCTCGTCGTTAGCTGCGGCAAGCCTTGACGTGGAGCAGCGACACACAGGGCCTAAACATGGCAATCAGGGGATTAGAGTCTGAGCCTCAATGGCCGCCTCAGGCTCTGAGTCAAAGAAGGGAAAGTCCTGCCTTACTATGCAAGTTCCACGTGGCCACGGTGCATGGGCAACGCCACTGCTGATTAGCGATGGAGACGATGAAAGGAAACATTCAGTCACTTTAGACACACATGAGGTTTCCTGAATTACAATTAAGCCAAGTCTTTGACTGAAGCAATGATTTGATTGGGGGAACATTTTAGCCTCCAAATTGGTTTGCTTAATCTTCAAGTGGGAATCAAGCCCAAAAACAATGCTGGGTTGCATGCAACACGAAGACATTGTGCAGCCACTGCAAAAAAAAAAGCTAAGTGCCATCTGGAGAGGATTCATTTCTTCTGATTGAATTTGCAATCAATTCAAATGATTGACATAATCACTTACTGAGAAAATGTTTAGATTTATAAGGAATGACAATATTATGCGTCTAAGTGCTTTCAGAGCTCTTTGGATCCTTGGCTTGTATTAGGAGAGCCACCACACCCTTGTTTCCTCACGATGAGAAGCCCAGAAGACTGGTCGAGTTCTTTCCAAGACTTGTCTCCCGTCTGCTGAGGAAAGTGGCATGGACACTTGTCAGGAAACCAGCTCTGGGCTCCCATTCAAATCTGGTTGAGTTTTTCAGTGAGTCAAATGGCACTCTGGAGGCTGACCCTCTAAAGAGAGAAATGCAAATTCAATATTTGGGAACTCTTTGAAGTCTCTTTGCACTTGAATTAGATTGACATAACCTGAAATGACCCGATTGAAAGTGTGCCTTAGCAGGATTGAAACAAGTTGAAAAGGATTGATGACAAAAGTTAAAAAGCCGGAAATGTATCCACGATGTGAATATCTGTGAGCTCTCCTGAGGTTATACATGAATGTGTGTGAAATGCCATGCTGTATGCCTATAAAGAAGTGATGACTTGAGGTGACTTGTCTTTTAAAATCATCTGCATACACAGCACGGGTAAGAAAAAATCATTTGGCTCATGACATTGTTGGCAGAGTCCTATATGACTTGTATTTTGCTGGTTTAGCATTCATGCCATTCATGTCATATGCTGCATACCTCGCCATGTTCCTTCACAGTTCAAAGTAACATGGACCAGTCCCAAAAAGTAAAAACATGTGGCTTTTGTTGCAGCGTGGAATGAACAACAGCATTCCTTGTGTAACCACATCAAAGATCTCCCTCACTATGGGGCTAAATGAGGGCAGACTGTCCTGTTTGCCCCTCCTAACATGGCTGCCATTAATTAACCAGCTTTTAAAAGTGACACTTCCTCCTCATCAATTTTAATCAAATAAAACTTCTTAAACATGTTAAGTTTCCATCAAGTTGGGACAGCCACACAACACGCACAAAGAGCCATTGTGTGCTGGTGAAAATGTGGTTTACAGGCTTGGCTGTAATGGCCTGGTGGTTGCTGGAAGCCATGCGCACTTCCTAATATTCAGCTCACATGCGATTTCATTTTGAGCAAAGACTGAGCTCTGGGGCTTTGCCTTTGTGTAAGAGGGACGCTTCACAACTTATTTTCTAAGTTGACAGGCTCAGGCCCCTTTACACCCCCCCCCCCCCCCCCCCCCTCCTCCTAGCTCTTTACCCCCTCTTCCCCCTCTCTGGTGGCGCTACTATATTTGTGTGGGATCTCAAGCGATGGAAGAGTAGACACAGGCTGCGTTGCCAGTCAAACGTGTTCAGGCTGTCAGACTGAACGGCTTCCAGCTCTGCGATCTGTCTCCTCTCCTCGTCAGTGGGAGCTGTTTGATCTGACAGAGAGACTCCATTAGAGACACAGGGAAGTTCAACTGCAGGGAGGTTGGATGGCTTCAGCAGTCAGCCTAGCAGCCCAGAGAGGAAAAGGTTTGCACACACAGTCTGGTTGCAATCTTGGTGTCTGTGCTGTGTATCTATAAATGTCTCTGAGCATTACTTGTCCTTTTAGTAGGTGTGTGTGGTTACACAGCCCAACTGGCTGACATATTTTTTCGGGGGGCGCTGTTGGGCAAAGAGGTGATGACGCAGAGGGTCATGATTTCACTGCTCAGCTGCAAAGATGGCAGGCAAGGAGAGGTTATTTGCTGAGGTGGTGAGATGTTGAAACGTGCTGTCTTCTTTATCTAACACCATAGTTTGCTCCCAGTCACTCGGTGGTGATGACCTCACGCCACAGTCCACCAGAGCTAAGTAGTTGCTGGTGTGAGTGTGATGAAATGGCAGACGATGGTTTGATAAATATGCATAAATGGTCCAACCACAGACCGTCACTACACTCCCTACGTTTAATGTGGCTTCAGCTCCCAATAATCTGGAGGAACTCTGACATAAGACCCAAATCTGACACAACTTTATCATGAGAAGATTAGAATTCGACTCAGGCCGGCATCATCACCTGCGTGAAGAGTCGTAGCAGTTAAGAAGCTGAGGAGAGAAACGAAGTGATGTGGCTGCTGTGAAAGATTCGGCTGCTGATCTGTGTGTGGCAGCTGGGCTCTGGCAGGGCTCTGGCACTGGGGCAGCATGGCAGTTAAACTGTCACTGACAGGAACTGTAAATCTCCTGCAGAAGGTGAATGCAGCATGACAGCTCCACAGGTGCTTGTGTGGAGTGTGTGATTAATAGTCACAATGCTGCATTTGTTTGTCACATCGTCTGCCCGTCCTCTGCAGGAGCAGTCGATAAAATTTCAGGACGTATTTTGAGAAAAGTTTGAGACAGGATAGTCTGTGTGTGTGTGTGTCTGTAGGGGGTGGGGGTACTGTCACTTTGGCAACGCCACTGCACATATTGCAGCGATTACCACAGCGGAAAAATGTTTTTCTGCAACATGCAATTACTACAGATTACAGATTGCCGTCCTTGCATCAGAAGCTCTCGCCAGAAAAGGAGAAACACTGCATTCGTATGTGTATGTGTGTCGATGCACACAAACAGACACAGACGCAGGGACAAAGAAAGATGAGAAATGATTATAGCTCACACTAAAAACCACAACTGAAAAAAAAATGGGGGGGAGTTGACGTATTTATGGGACTCATTTAGATTTAAAAGTTATACTGACTTTCAGGGGTAAATAAAGGAAGAAAAATACAATCCATCCCTCAGTTACATGAAGAAATGCAGAGGATTGGTACATTTTGCACTCCTTTGTCCATCATCATTCACATTATGAAAAGTGTACACTGATGTTCTCATGGAATATACAAACCTAAATGCCACACAATATATTAATTTTGGACTCCGTGTTTTGTTCCAGAATACAAATCTCCATGAATATCAAAAAGCTCCCTTCAGGTCATGCTAAACAATATAGCCCAAAAGTGGTGCCCCGCAGCAAGTCAAGGCCCTATTTACAAACCCACCAGATCAAAACTCACCCCAAAGTGCTCCTATAATAGCACTGGGGCCTTTTGGTGAGCCTACCATCCAGTTCTACTTTTAGTGGGTTTCCAAAGAATAAACAGGCCCGCGAACCACATCACAGACTGCTGACTGTCATCGTAGGGTAAATGTACCCGACGGATCATGTGAGGGCGGAGCAACTATGACACTGAGGTTTACGGCGAGTCTCCCCCCCACCCTTGCCTGCCTCTGGTGTGGGGTGTGCCATAGAACAGCCACTGAAAGGGCAGGGAGGGAGCCTGACCACGTTCAAGCCCCTGATCCCAGTGAAGCCATCAGTGTTTCGCAGCACCTTCCACGACTTTTACACTGAACAGGACAGCAAGGCTGGATATTTTAAGGGGAGATATGTTGAGTCCTGCAATCATTTGTGACACAGCTAGAAAAGTCAAGTGATTTCATTCGAGGCTCTGTGAGGACATCCTGTTTTAGCCACAACACTAAGTCACTAACTCCACATATACTGTAAAACCAAAATGAATACTGACATTAAAAAACATCTGTGTGAAGACTTTGGTCACCAACTTCATCTGTGCAGCTTATAGGGGGAAAAAAGAGAATTAAATGAGCAATAATTTGTGGAGGGAAACTACCACTGCTTTGGAAAAAGACGACAACGCTTCCTATAAAAGCTGATCTAATGCCCATGTATGAAACATATCCTTCTATAATAACAAGTTTTATATTAGTATTATATGAAGAACATCTATGTGTCCACTGATGGCTGTACTTTCACAGGGGAGTGTAAGTCAGTCCCAGTGCCACTAGATGCAAGGCAAGCTGAAAGCATGATCAGTCCATCCTCATGCCTAAATTCTGATGAAACTCAACCTTTTCCTCCAAAAAATACCATCTGGTACTTTGTTGAATGTATTTGCAATCAAATAAACAGTATTAAAGAGTGAACATCACCATCCTGTAAGACGTCGACTGAAGGTTAAAGCCATGACATAGCGAGAAGTGGTTGCAAGTCTGCACATAAGTTACGTCTCTATTATGCCATAAACCCAGTTATTTTACGGTTTTATATGGATTTTCTGCTAAACTACTGCGTTCCGGACTGTGGCTAAGGTGTAGCCATTTTTTGAGACGTTAGGTTGTGATCTTTTTTTTTTTTTTTTTTAACTTTATCAGTCATCAAAAGGACTTGTTTGCAAATTGCATCAGGCTTTTTTCAGACTTTCACTGCAAACTTTTGTAGCATTGTGCACCATCACTCTATAGTCTGATTTTTCTCACTCTCTGCTCATCATATACTGATGTTTGATTAGGTGTTCATGTAAATCACCCCAAGGCATCACTTCTGGATGTGGAGGGTTTCTCCAACTTGTGACGCAACACTATCTTTAACTTATTTGAAATTTTAACCCAACTTTTGCCTTCTGCTGTATACTGTTTCCATTATTTATACTGTCGCACTGGTGTGTGTGGTGAACAAAACGTTACCATTGTGGTCTGTTGAAATGTAGCAAGATTAAACAACTAAACATATGGATTCTGTGGTATGTCAACACCAAGTTTTCTTCCAAAGATGCCATCTGGTACCTTGTTGCATACCTTTGTAGTTACCATAAAGAGAGCACTTTTGAGATTTGTTAAGAAGTATAATCGTCATTATACGTTATTGGTGAAGGACAAATAAAGATGGAAAATACCACAAGTAAAAAAAATAAAATAAAAATAACAGTTTCGGGCTTGCTTTTAGAATAAAAACTATTTTAGGACAAATATTCTTTTGGAATGATGCAGATATAGCTCTAAACCTCAATCAAATTATAGTAAAAAAAAAAAAAAAAAAAAAAAAAGAACCCCAAATAAATAAATACAATGAGAACGTTATTTCTGCAAAGGGCAATTCTGATGTCGTGAGGTCCGATGAGGTCTCCAAAATGGCCTTTTTGGCACATTTAGGCACCATCTGATCTTCCAAAAATGAGACTTTGAATATTAAAAGGTGAATGAAAATGGATTTCATCGTTAGAAATTTGGACTAATTATTTTACACTGATTTTGAAAATAATAGAAAAAAAATCCATTTTATCTACTTGGGCTTCAAATGACTATTTTCAGAATATATATGGTTTATAATTCTAACAATAAGACATTACATTTATTCATAATAAGTTCAGAGTTTCTATATTTCCCTTTAGATTATCTAAACTTCATACAAACTCTAAATTGTGATGAAGTAAAGTAATTAAGTATAAGTTATTCAGTTCTCTTCAGTGTTTCTCTGGAGGATTCAGGAAGTGTTTACATGCTTGATATGGTTGAAAATGTCTTCACATACAGCAGACAGAAATCAAACCCTTGTTGTAACTGTCCACCCCCAACAGCTCCTATAATAAACCCTCGGATCCGCTCGGCACCTTTCATAGAATATAAGCAGAGTATTAGACATGCATGGGATGAATATGCTCATTGTCTTCCCTGGTGACCGCTCCATCTTGGCTCATTATGCTTACATAGTAATTAGGCGCTGGGTTTGGAAATGTCACGATCCTCTTCATCTTAGTTGGGATAAAATATACTCTCAAAGCCTTCAAGGATCTGAAATTGGGGCCTGACACTCTTATGAGTTACTGGATGTATAAAGTAAAGAAAAGAGAAAAAACTAAGACGGGAAACTATGGAAATGGAAGTGAAACAAAGAATTTCAGAGTCATTAAGAGCTAAAGCAAAGTTTGAATACACAAATGCATACCAGTCATCATTTAAACTAACACAGTCGACCTTGGTGGAGAAAAGGCAACGTAAAAATTTATATAATCAAAATTGCTCAATGTGTTTCCTATTTTCTTGTCTGAACATCAAAATGGACAAAACTGACCGCCAATTGTGATGTGCTGACACGTCTTGTAATCAAAATTTGAGAAAGAATCAGCCATCAGAGCAGCAAGAGCCCAAAAGCCAAACAGTCTGTACCCACTCACTGTTGTTTAAAAGTTTCTCCATATACTTGTGTATATAAACACTCTGACGCTAGAATATGATTTGGCTTTGAGGGGACTGGCACAAATGGATTTGGTGACTTACATCATGCTTGGGAGTCTAATCACAGACACTCTTGTCATATCATGGAGAAAAAGTCCATTTCATAGCAAGCTACATTTCAACAAAAAAGGGGAAAAAAGGAGGGAGGGTAAACAAGTTTGGCGTTCCACAGCCACCGCAGAATTCATCAGTCATCCAAAAAAATACCCCAAGCCCCAAAAGTAGAGCTAATTTAATCCGAGAGGAATAAAACTCCATTTCATAGAAGTCATCCATTCAGAACACTCATATTTCCACTGAGCAGAAAGCCCCGGCTGAAATTTGAGCAGACACTTTTCGGAAGGAATGCATTCGGTGGGTTGAGGGCCAAAGCTTGCCCTGTAATTTGTGAATGTACAGAAATGTGTGACCGCCACAGTTCCTCTAAAGATAGAAATCTTTGTCTTATGTCATCGCCGAACCTCAAAACTATTTCTAATTGCCCCCAGAGCCCCCTTTTCCAAATGAATAGCTACCCATCCGAAGGCTTATGTGTGCCATGTCTGAAAATAGCCTGGGAGTTTACGCAGGCTAATAGATCAAATTCAGGAAAAAAGAAGAACTTTAAAAGGACCTCCACTAATCTGAAGACTGTCCCCATCTTCAAAGTGACTTTTAAGTGGAGGTGAAAGCTGTGTGGGTGGCATTTGGAAACAGGTATACATTTACAGACCCCAAAGGCTTCCACTGTTTTCTCTGCTAATGGGGATCATACTCATATTAGTCTTTACAGTCTGACTCACCGCGCATGAAAGCTAAAGTAAGTGGAGTTTGCTTCAGTTTAAAACGCACCAACCACGATGTGTTTCTGTGTGAAGACTCCGAATAATCATGTAATTAGTTCAATTCATTTGGTTGTGTTTGTTTAGATATATCCAAAGTGTTCAGGTGTGAAGCTTTAGAAAGAAAACTTTGAGAGGTTGTCTTTAATTTAACCACAAGGAATCTATTTCCATGATTGAACGTTATGATTCAGATCTGGAAAGCTTACGAAGACAAGTTCTCAGTCAAACGTTTTCACCATAAGAACCATCAGTAAACAACGATGATCTTGATTTGTAACTGCAGGATCCGTTTTCTCTTTTATCCTTGAAAGAAACATATATGCTGAGGCCTTTTTGAGGTGGGTCCTGGTTTCACATGTCCTCCAGGAGTTCTGTCTTGATTTCAGGCTCAGCCCACTCAGATCATTAAAAATCGTTCAGGGGCACGGCGGGCTCTGTCCTCAATGCCTGTGCGGCTGAAACTGTAGAAACTGCGTGTTGAAATGCAGAGGTCTAAATGTGACAGGCGCCCGGAGCGTGCACTATGGCTGAGTGGGACGTGTGGTCACATATTAATAATGAACTAGGGCAGGGGGATGACTAAAATATCACCTGCGATGCCACTGTACCAGTTCAACTGGACTTGAAATAGAGGCTTGTTGATATGATGATCTGATTCTAGATTCATTCAATTATTTATTTTTACAGCTATGGTTGCAACGGCTACAAATAAAATAAAGTAAATTTAGTAGAACTGAAGGAAAAATGATTAATTGATTTGGTTTTCTCCCATTCTCTCCAGTAAAAGACAACATTTATATGAGCACAGTTCGTGTGTTTGGCCGGTAAACTCCAGTAATGAAAGGTTTATGCTGCTTTGACCATTTTATGATGAAATCTGAGATATTTTCTCTTCAGATGTGGTGCCATTTCTTAGTAAAGTATGGTGGGATTATTAACAAATGTTAGGGAAAGACGGTAACACAAAGGGAAAGATCATCCTCTGTCCTACAACATAATTACAGCAGGCAACCACAAAAAGCGGTGTCACAAAAATGATTTTAGGTTCATAAATATGCCAAATAACCTCTAAAAGAAAAACAATATAAAAAAAAAAACTTTAACTAATATAAAAAAGCAGAAGGAGTGGAAATGAAAAAGAAAAGCAGAAGGGAGGCACAAGTGATAATTAAAGTTTTACAGGTTCATAATAAACAACAGCTCCACAGAATATCCCAGACTGTGTTTCTGCTCTCAGAAACTTCTCAGATAAGAAACTTCTCAGGCCACAATCTCAGCGACAGTAAACATTTAAAGGCTAACACTCTGAATTTCCTCATTTTTATTTCTAATTTTAATGTCTTCCTTCTGCAGCTTTGTCAGGGTGGAAATCTGAAGCCACGGGCCACTTAAAAGCACAAGTAAACACAACCCCACCCCCCAAAAAAAACCACAAAAAAAAAAACAAAACACACACACATACGCACGAGCACGCAAATAAAATAACACAAGACGCTTATAAAATTATATATATATATATATATGTATATATATATATATATATATATATATATATATATATATATATATATATATATATATATATATATATATATATTTATTTATTCAAATGATTCAATATTTGACTGAGTGTTTCACCCATTTAAGAAAATTAGTCACTTTTTGTTGCACCTGTCAGATCTCCAGTTGTTTTATGTCCTATCAATAATAAGCTCAGGTAAAATACGCACAAGGTAAATGGATATATTTCAAGCGTCATTAAGTTTGTTATTAAGAAGCATTTAGTCAATTTTGCATTTAGAGTCGGGATTTTACCTTTGATTTACAATAAGCTAATTGTGCAAATAATTACAAATAAATCTTTAAAAATATTTTAAATGCTTAATAAGAAAGGTTTATGATTCTGGTAAAAAAAGAAAAAAAAAGACCAAAGAAAGAAAGAATTTTGCCGCTTCTTTAACAACAAAAACATCCTATAAGCGAAATTAATTTAATTGAATGAGCTCAATCCGAAATGAATTCAGATTAGCAACTGTCTCGATGCTGAGATAAAGTTGCCTCCTATCTCTCTGTACAGATGTGAAACGTCTGTTTCTGACTGAAAGGCCTGACAGCGATTGAAAAGACAAACGCGCCAACTAGCGTCGGAAAGACGCACGACGCACAACTCGCAGGGTGTGCCGTCATTTGATGGAACCCTCAACTTTTCAAAGTTTCTAATGAATTCAGCCTCTGGCAAAAAAAACCACATTTATTACTAAGTTGTTTGTTTGATGTGGAGAAAAGAAAAAAGAAAAACAGACACACGCTTGCTTTCATTTTCACATGATTTCAGATGAGTTAATTAAGATGATAAGGATCTGCCTTAAACCCCTAATTTCACTTTGAAATTTGTATTTACTTGGAGGTGCAGAGCCGCCAGATTTATTGGCTTTTCACAATTAATAAATGAGACTGAAACCACAGGCCTGAACGTTTTTAATCCTCTTTTTATAGCAGATAGATTATTAACAGGTCAGATAAAAAGACATCGCAGAAGGTGATATAACGAACCACTTAGGGGTGAAGTCTCGTCGTTTATGTGTCATTATTTGGTTTTAACCAATTAATTTTAAGACTGAGTTTTACTATCTACAAAAAAAATAAAGCTTGTTTAAAAGCAGGATTGATTTAATCACGTTCAAATCCATTCAATCTGACGTCCAACACTTTCAGGATTGCTTTATCTCGCCGGTTGCGCGTTTGGATTATTGCCCATAAAGCAAAACAAAACAATTTCAAGTTCATATAATTCATGTTTATGTTTCACTGCCTCTGACAAAACGATTTCCTTTTAACTCACATCTCGTCCTGATCTCTTTCTGCAGCTTGTAAAACGTCTATGTGGGGCACAAAAGCACACGTTACAGAGAGGAGCTCAGATATGTATCAATAATTCAGCTCATGTGTGACAACAGCGCAGAGTAGCAGGAGGAGAAGCGGAAAGTTTGATTGGTCTGTGAAAGCCCAACCCAGCCGATTCATTGGTGGATATCATCTCCACACTCCCAACCACTAAACGCTAAAATGACTAGGGTAAAATAATATCGCGGCACTCTGCAGTCGCTTCAGGTTCGCGGCTCCTTCTTGCGCTCCACAACTCCAGCGCTTAAAGGATAACTTTGTTTTTTAAAAGGAAATCCAACTGGAGCGACTGGACTTTTATACCAGAATATATTCGTGTGTGTACGTGCGTGTGTGTGCGCGCGAGAGAGAAAGAAGATCAAACGTGGATAAGATCGCCAGAACTTTTGCGCATGAAGGACAGTGTTGACTTTTTATATTCGACTTTTTTTTCCCCCTCAGAAGTGAAAGCGGTTTTATGGTGACATCAAAGGAGGCATACTTTTATTTTTAAATTTGACAGAACTATTTTTTAAATTTTCATCATTTTTCTTTTCTTTTAAGTTAAAGTCGCGACGATCAGTAAACTGGAAGTCCCAACTTTTCATCGCGACTGGATTACCTGTTACCTGTTTCTAAACCAACAGATTACCTGTTTTTTTAGGCAATATTTCTGTTGGTATCCTGGTCCGCTGATTTGTGAATCTGAGGGAGAACTCGTGTAGTGTGTGGTATTGACACAGACTATTGTTTATACGCGGTTGAAAGTATTCAAGTCTGCGGTAGATAAGAGCGCCGATATCCAAGTCCGGCACTGCACAGACTGCAAGGAGATTTTATTTGGCTGCAGGTAGAGAAAAAACAGCATTATTTTTTTTTTTGTTTGTTTTTTAAGCCGACAAATCAGATGATCTAACGCAACAGTCAAAGTTGAAGTACAGAGGCTCTTTCTGCGCTCTCGCCTCCATCCTTTGCGCTGAGTTAGTGGACTGTTGAAACCGTCTGGAGGAGACACAAAACCTCCAAAGCAAAACAACAACAACAACAAAAACTGTTTTTCCTCCAAAGAGTTTGGCTCTTCTGATACGACCAGTCAGGTGGCACTGACCCAAGTTGTTGTGATGCATATTCCCGTAGAGCCGCCCACAACCAGACGGTTCACACCGCCCTCGACGTCCTTCCCCTGCAGTAAGATTGGAGACGGCAACGGGGCCATGGCCACCCCGGGGCCCCTGAGGTCAAGACCGGACCCCAGGAACGTGGTGGACGTCCTGGCGGACCACGCTGGCGAGCTGGTCCGAACAGACAGCCCCAACTTCCTCTGCTCCGTCCTCCCGTCTCACTGGCGATGCAACAAGACGCTCCCCGTGGCTTTTAAGGCAAGAGACACGACTATAATGACAATTTATTTGACATTTTAGCAATCCACGGTGTGGTTTTCTATTTATGTAACTAAATATAAAATTGGAAAACAAAAAGACTGAGAATTAACAGGAAATCTCACAACATGTAGAAATAATCTACAGTGAATTATGGTTATCTTTTTATACTTTCTCCATTTGTGGAGAAAATGATCTAAAACGCAACTGTTAATTTTATGTGTCTGACAGAAAATGTGCCTCTCAGAAATAACAAGATCCAAACGCAGAAATTACTACAGATGTGAATTTACATCTGATATCATTTTATATTTTTCTGCATTTTGTTCATTTGTTTTAAGCCGAAGTATATGTAACTTGTAGATTTTTTTTTTAAACAAATAAATAGATGAGAACAGTGTTAAAGCCTACAGATAACAGTGGAAAATAAAATGCAATTAATTATTTTTAATCTAAATGTTAACAGTCAACAGTCAGATGCTCCTTTTGAGTAAATCTCCCACTTATCCGACAAGTATACTCTAGTTTTATTGTTGACATTGTGGTGAAACTGTAAATTTATTCGCGCTTTATATTTATAGAGCCGGATGCGGTTGTGCGCGCGCGGTGTGTACTTATGGTTTGTGACCCAGAGTGACCGCCGACTTTCTCTTGCGCACAGGTTGTGGCTCTCGGGGATGTTCCCGACGGGACCCTGGTCACCGTCATGGCTGGGAACGATGAGAACTATTCGGCCGAGCTGAGAAACGCCTCCGCCGTGATGAAGAACCAGGTGGCCCGCTTCAACGACCTTCGCTTCGTGGGCAGGAGCGGCCGAGGTGAGCCAAACCTCTGACTCTCTCTCTCTCTCTGTCTCTCTCTTGCACGCAGATGCTCGCGGGCCCTGCACACAAGCAGTGAGAATGTGGCACGGTGTCTGCTGCATGTGGTGCAATGTGCAGCAGCGTTTGGAAACCTTCCTTTAATAAAAGAGTGTGTTCTTACAAACACACAGGATGTTGTCAGTTTAGAGCCAAATTTAAGAAAACGCGCAGAAACACAGACACAGCTCAGACATTTAAAAGAAACAAAAATTAGCTTTTCAGCTGATTTTCGGGGTGAAATTTCAGATAATGTCTGCTGTCAGTTACCAAGAAAATTTGCACAATATATAAGCACAGGTACAACTAAGCTACTGTCGCTTTGCCAGCATGACGTCCACGGTTGTCATCTGAAACATCTGGCCTGCGTCACCGTGCGCAGATGCGTCGTGTCGGGATCATTTTCTTTATCCAGGGGCTGCAAATAATTATCCACGCGGTGTCGGTTGGATAAGGTGCATTAAAAACAGCTCACAAATTGAAGTCCTAGGATCATTTGCCAAATAATCTCTGTCACCATGTAGGACACATATAATGCTTTAAATCTAATACGCCGTATTTAACATGGATATTGTTTATTTGCTGTATAAAAAAAATCACGTCAACAGGCCCATTTGCAGGATGTTGTGGTTGAAGCGCGGGCCTGCTGACTGATATTTTTGTGCTATATCAAGTAGATCAAAATCTCTCAAAGTTTAGGCATAAATAACCAATTGTCCTCAACTCAAAAAAGATTTAGAAGCTCGATTGTTCAGCAAAAATGAAGAAGTGGAGGAAGCATTTCTCCGATTCTCCACGCAGTCTACTCTGGCCTTTATTTCCATTACATATCTCAAGATCTCTAATTTGATCATTGTAAAATAATGTCCGATTTATTTAATTATTTATTAACAAGCAGCTCACCCTTTATAACTGCAGAAAATGATTTCTTTTTAAATGTCTGCCCACGCAGAATATTTAATAAGAGAGGCATTTTTTCCTCAGAGCTCCCCCTGCGTGGACTTTGATGCGGATGGGAGGAAAATCGGACCTTGTTGAACAATAAACCAGTGGTGTAAACTCTGTGGCGCAATCTGGAATAATTTACCTCAATAATCTAAATCATATCTGACCCTCAAAAGAGCTGCTTCTTGTCTTCTTGCATTAAAATCCATTTTAATCCAGCGGAATAAAGAAGAAAATCGTTTTGTTTTGTTTTTTTTGTTTTTTTTATTTTATTTTACCCACAATTCGGAAAAGGGACATTTTTACAGTTACGTGTCTCCGTGCTGCAGGAAAGAGCTTCACTCTGACCATCACCGTCTTCACCGGACCGCCACAAGTGGCCACCTACCACCGCGCGATCAAAGTCACCGTGGATGGACCTCGGGAGCCACGCAGTGAGTACACACACACACACACACACACACACACACACACACACACACACACACACACACACACAATGCATCAGTGTCATCCTTAAAGTTCTTTTTGAGAGATACATGCTGCGGTGCCACCCCACCACAGCAGCCATCCCCTCATGTGAAAGCGTGGGTGCAGTTTATCTCGACATGCTGTTAGAGCAGGATGAGTCACTCACAGGTGATATGTGAAAAATCCTACTTAGAGCAATGTTTGATATGTGAAGGTGTGGGCGTGAAATGTGCATTTACCTCAGTGTGAAGGGAACAAGAAAGAAAAAGAAAAATCAGTTCACACGATCGTATGTAAAAGGCATATTATCACAACATCTATATGGAGATTAAAAGTTGGTTTTTGGGGTTAGGATACAAATGAAGTTTTGGTTAAAGTTGGGGTATGCGATGGCGGAACTATGGTGAACGTAAAAATGTTAAGCTATTGCAGTTTATTGTCCTCACCAGAGCAGCAGTGTGGGTTTTGTGTGTTTGTGTGTGCAGTAGGGGCACAAGCAAAGGCCCGGTCAGAGGAAACTGTAAAGCATATTAAGGCATTACCCAAGACCACTAAGAGGAGCTGAGTGAGTCTCCAAGCCGCAGGTGGCTCAGTTCAGAGGACTTCTCCTCCTCCTCACACCCCAACTCTTCCTCATCGCTGGTCAGAGGGGTCTTACCTGCCTGACCACATAAGTGGCTCGTTGATTTAACACAAGACAGACTCTGGCCACTGTTAACCCTGGTAGGGAGGCTCAGTTTGCAAAAGCTGTTAGCACCATCGTTCAACCACAGCTGCATTCTCATGTGGATTAAAGCGAAGGATGGCAGCAAGCAATGTTACCCAGATGAGTCAGTCGCTTATGAGTCAAACTATATGTGCATAACTTTTTTTTGTGAACAATAACGATAAAAAAAAAAAAAAGGTAATATTCTAATTATTGAGGGATGGACCGGGTTCATAAAGGTTCCAGAGTTTCCAGGTTTTTATAGGCTTCTGAAAGGGTGGATGGCTGTGGCTCGTGTGGAAGTGGATATTTGGGACAGAGTGGATTAAAAGCAGTCAAAACAGAGCACACAAGGAAGAGAGAGTGATAGCAAGTGCTACTTGAGAGGGGATATGGTTGGAGGGAGTGGAGGGGTATCACACTCTTGCCAAGCTGGATGCTATTTGCAGAGGTATAAAAGAGAACAGTGACTGCGAAGGCGGGAAGGACTAGATAATAATAAACACACACAATATGTGTGTGTGTACATGGTTTCAATTTGATCCTCTTCTGTTTAACAAAAACAAAACAAAAAAAGCTGAATGTGGATGTTTGTGCATAAATGCATTCTTGTCTTGCATCTGCAAGAGTCTCAGTTTGAACTAAGTGTGCATTAAAGTTGTCTCCTGTCTGTCTGTCAGCACGTTATGACTGTAGCTGAGGCGTCAGAGTGGCCGTGCTACTTTTACACTGGCGCTGGGTGCTATAAAATGACACTGTTTAATATAGGTTGGGGGGGGGGGGGATTTTAAGGCTCCATTAAAAACTCAGTTGCACTGTGAGGACAGAGAATTCACAGAAAAACTGAAAATAAACTCATGCACAGGGTTTCTTTTTCATTCTTTCTTTTCTTTTTTTTTTTTTCAAAAAAGAAAAATGCGTCTGAGTTTGATTCCAGCTTGTACTAAAACTAAAACCTCCCCAGTTTGAGTCCCTGGAAACATATGAGAACCATGAGATTAGGTTTGTGCAAATGTTTAAAACGTGAAATAAAATAACAAATCCAGTCACTCTGCAGGGAAAATAAATCCAGTATCAACAAAGAAATTGAAACATCTGACAGCAGAAGCATTTATTCAGCATATCTATATTGTTCATTATATTGCTTAGAATGAGCCATTAGATCTGATGCGGAGATGACTTTTCAGCCCCGTTTAAACTGCTGAAGAACTTGAAGCCTCAAAATAGAAAAACGCACAAAATGATATAAAGTACTTCTCATATTTAAACAAGAAGCACATTCTTCTTCGGAGTGTAATATCAGCCAATTCCCATTACAGTCAAAGAACAGAAACACACACTGCCATTCAGATATTATTAAGAACATATAAATAATCAATCTCTTCTCTAAACACAAGGCACCACATTATATCAGCTTTACGATGCATCAAGCCAAAGCTGACAGGTTCTATTGCCAACACATAAAGCTAGCAGCATTTTTTCTTTATGAATATCATCCTCAGAGACAGTTAATTCCCAAACTACTTTGCTGTGTTTTTAGTTTTTTTTTGTTTTTTTTTGTAATCATTGCCACACAATGTGGCCTGTGCATCTCAGTGCAGACGTCCTGAAGCCAAACTTGGCTGGAGTTCAGTTCACCTGTCCACAGCCTGGCAAACTGCAGGGCTGTCCTGCTCGGGGCTTTACAGCCTGTTTGTGTAGGAGTCTGCATTTGCATGAGTGCCAGCCGAGCCACGGCAGGAGCTGGCACCGAGGGGGAGGAGGTTTTAGTAATGTTTGCTGATCCAGCTGAGAGAACCTGATGGACAGGACTGCAACGGTGGCTCGCCTGCGGCAATGTAACAAAGACTGCTATGCCTTGTGAAAACGCTTGTGCAGTAAATTAGGCACACATACTCTATGGACACAGTTGTGTACACTAATGCTTTCCCACATGCCCAGACACATACAGACATTTAAATGGTTATGAACACACAGATTGGGATCTGGTTCTGAACAGAAATTATGTTGAGTATCTTAGTTTCCCTTGCTGCAGATTTCCTCATCACACATTTGTCATTATTACTATACAACACCCCCCCCCCCCCCCCCCCAACCTCAGTACTCCCCTTCGCTCCCAGATCTATGTTATTATCCAACTTCAACTGGAAACACAGCTGTTGTAACTACTGACAGATCTCTCCTCTTCTGTCTGAGGAGCAGCTTTAACAGTACATCCCATCCAAAAACAAGACGTAGCAGGCGTGAAAAAGGAGGAAAGAAAAGGCGACTAAAGTGTTGCAGCTTCCTGTTTTCTGCTGCTGTTGGATCCACTGAACAGGAGGAGTTCTCACCATTTAATCACTCACTTATATTTTTGTTGATCTTCTCATCGCTTCGCTTGAACATGACATCAGCTGTCACCGATTTACCCACAGGGGAAGAGATGCATTGCGTCTCTTGACCTTAAACGAAGTGAACATGAGAACAACTTACAGCGGGGTCACGCAAAGGGATAAAAAAAGGATAGGAAATATTCGGAGATGATGTTTCTATTTTACAAGCCTAAAATCATCAAAGGTGTGATCGTATTTCTATGCACAAACATTTTCACATTCTCATATGTTTTAGAATATTTTTAAAGAGCTCATTTCTCAAGCTGGATCTGTGTGTGTGTGCGTGTGTGTGTGTGTGTGTGTGTGTGTGTGTGTGTGTGTGTGTGTGTGTGTGTGTGTGTGGGAGGGGGGGTCAATCACATAGCAAAATATGTTCACCTAAATCTAAAAGAAAAGATTCATTCATCTGTTTTTTTTCCCCAATATCAACAGAAAGAAGAGGTATTTGAGGTTTAAAAATTGTACTTTAGGTCTCTGAAAGAGCTTACATTACACAGAGGATGCAAAAACTATATATATTAAAGATGTAAGTGAAACATTTTACCACCCAAAGACACTGTATTTATGAAAAAACAACAAAAACCAAAGAAAGTGTCTTAACACTGTCGTGTTTTGTTGCCACTATGTATTCATATGGGTGTGTTCATACAGCTCCAGGAGAATAGTAAGGTAGAGGAGGGAGTTGGGGCAGGGGGGTGAAGGGGCATGCTCTACTTGGCAGGTTGATTTTATTTGCATTTGGCACACAGACTGTACAAAGTATGCAAATATACAAACAATGACATTTGCTGTGTTATTTTTCCTGTGATATTGCAGTCTCTCTGCAAAGTAAACAAAAAGACAGCATGCATGTTGTTGTATTTGCGTGTGCGGGTGCTCAGCTCATGCACCTGCCAGGTGCATCTCTTTAAAAAAAAAAATCGGCCCCACCAGGGCCACGCCCATGCGCCGCAAATCACATGAAAGGCTCAGCCTTGGTGCGAATTGCTCTCAAAGGCAACTTTGATGTTTGTAAATGGAGATGGGCGTCTTTGAAGAAAAAAAAAAAAAAAAAAGGGCCTACAGGTGTATCGGTGCCAGGGGAAGGGAAAAAACAGTGGCATATGTGACTCTGGAGGCTTTTCTGAACTATTAATGGCTCACCATCAATAACATAGAGACATAGTGGACTAGACATGCATAAAGTTGCAAAAGAACAACTCGTGCACAACAATGAAACTCATGACCACCTAATTTATGATCTGGTTAAGATTTTTTTTTTTTTGCCCCAATGCCGTCTGCAAATAGATGAGAAAAGATAAAGGGCAAATTTGATAACTGCAGTGTCTGCAGTGACTGGAGCCTGCCAGCTGAGGCAAACTTCCGCCTTGGGGTCACTCCAGACACATCACACACAGCCTCAGTGATTAGAAGAAGAGCAAATATTGGCAAACTGATAAATCCACTGGAATGCAGCGGTACATGTAGAATAGTTTTGGACTTGTGTGTTGGAGCAAACATTTACCACATTCTGAGGTTTGAGGCTTGTGATGGGTGCCGGATGATGAACTTATCCTCCAGCAGTCATGCAAGATATTTATTTTGTATTTTTCTCTTAAATCTCAGCAAATATGGGACTGTTGCTATCAGAACCATCAAAACAAATAAGCACATGTAATATGATCTTTTTGTGGAAGGTAAATAAGACTGAGATGGAAGCTTTTTGACCACCGTTTCCACCTTAACCACATCTAGAGACTTTGAGGCCAACTCACTTTGCGGGCTGTACACACACACACACACACACATATTCACACACAGTTTTTGGTAATCCTACTTAAGCTTTTATACTGAGGCTTTCCTGTGAAAGTAGAGCTAATTAGTCTGAACACACCGACTAGAATGACATAAGCAAAGAAATTACAGCTGGTTGTCAATTAGTGACACTTATCTTCTGCTGCTGCTAACAGTGTTTACTGCAGTGTCACTGCACAAGTTTTTGGCTAAAAATCAGGGGAAAAAAGAAGAACATTGTCTGACATTTTGAACGAGTGCAGTGCCGCCTCCTCAGGCCAACAGATGACTGTCAGAGACACACGCACAATAGCTGCAGGGTGAAATGGCCTTTTTTTACACTCAGACAAAAATTTCCAGCCCATATTTGCTGACGCCAGTTACAAAATGTACTCAAAATGACAAAATTATTAATAGAAGCTTCAGACATTTCTTTTTATTCACTCTGATGATGCAACAAGAAACATTCTGAGAATCAGAAGAGAAGCTTTCTCAGGCTCTGCCGACCCCCCCCCGCATCTCCACCTACTCACTCCCCTCTCACAAGCCAAGCATCTTTCCTGTTTACTTACCTATGAAGGGAAGTAAAATGCCCACTCTGTGTGTGCTCACTCTTCCTTATTTACACGGACCCATACAGGAGGGGGGCCATTACAACCTTTCAGCTTTAATTCAATAAAAGTTCTGATCTGCATTTAGAAAAATAAATGACCCATGAGTGGTGGAATATTTTCTCCCCTGCTGCATTATGACAATAAACCATTTTCTGTGTTGGGATAGTGGGTACGGGGGTGGACTGGAGGGCGGTTTGTGGGAAGAAGGCACCTGCTGGTTACTGGAAAAGACGCTGTGTACCACCACCCTGCGGTTTGGATATTTATTTCTTCAGGCCTTAATGGTTAGGAACAGTGAGCAAATAATAGGTGTAGCAAGGTCTTTCTTTTGCTTCCAGGAGCAGAGAAGGTTGTAATCCTCAGGATAAACACAGAGTGTTCAAAACACTCTGGAATCATCACAAATAAAAGGAGAGTTCAGTCTTGTACCCTTAACACTCCTGTAGAAGTCCAATGACAGCATGGTGAAGTCAGAGAAAGTTCTGAAAGTGAAGTATGTGCATACTATCTCAGTGGAAAATTCACACATTTCACACATTGACCCTCCTGGAATATCGATTGTCATTCTGTGGAACAGTGTGTGCGTGTGTTTAGGGGCATATGCATGATTGTTGCACATTATTGTGTGCAAGCTAGTATGCACGAAGGTGTGAACGCGAAGCCGTTTGACACATCTGCTGCCGTTGCATTGATGTATGTGACAGCAGCAGCTTGCTTTCCTTTCTCACAGCTCTGCGAGAGAAAGAGCTGCTGACCCCCCCACCCCGACACACACACACAAACATAAAAACACACACCAAGCGTCACACCGCTTAAAGCAACCTGACGACATGCAAACATGAATACATGCACACACGAACATGCACAACAACCCCATTCACCATTAGCGCTAAAATAACACACTGAAAGCAGCTTATTGCTTTAATATGATCTGTCACTGGAGCCAAATGGGCCTTCTGTGCTCAACAAGGCCAAAGCTGCAGCAGCAGCAGCACTGGGAAATCTGCAAAGTCTGCAGGCAAGCAGCCAAAAGGCCTGAAAAACAGCACTGCTTATATCATCCCCTCAACACGCCCCGGCTCCAGTAGACGACTGACACACACACAAAGTATAGAATGGCTACACAAAAGAAGGATGATTGCTCTCAACTTGCTACGGGCCGTGTTGTATTGTTAGAGAATCCGGGTGCACTGGGGCATATTTTTGGCACCTCTTACAACCCCCCCTCAGCCTGCCTCAACCTGCCTTGTTGTAAAACTGTACTTGTGCGGCGCTACCTCTGTCTCACTTACACACAAACACACAGACAACGCAGAGCACTTTATCCCCTTATCAGAAAGGAAGGCTGCACTCTTTGCTAAAACAGTCTCATGTAGCAACTTCCGCTGTGAGTAGTTTGTTTTCAGGCCTGTGAGGGGGATTTTCACACTGCTGATGTCCCCGGAGAGAGGCTGATGCATCTGCCTGAGGGACCAGACTCTCCCCCAGCTGCGGCCATACAGGGTGAACTACAGATAAAAGTATGCCAAGACTTTTGTTGACCTCCTCCAGAAAGCCCAAATAATGTTTCCACAAAAACCTCCTGCTGCTTCATTCAGAGCTGCAATGTTTATGAGAGACTTAGTAAATAGTACGTGCATTCCATCCATGATAATTATATAGTGGCGAAGCCTGATGCAGTCATATTGAAAGTGTTGCAAGGGTTTTATGTAAATTAATTTAAGGCTGTGTAATGTCTGTGTGTGGCTAGCATCAACTCATTTAGGCCCAGACGAGACAGCCACAATCACCAGCCAAGGGTAAAACCCACATCCCTCAGGGTCAGCCTCAAAACAAGAACTTTGATTTGCCCCACTGTAAATACTCAATGGTATGATTGGTGTCCTTGAATAGAGCAGCGCCAAACACATTGCTGCAGAGATACATTCTAAACTGGGGCCCTTAATAGAAAAGAAAAAGGGAAGTATAAAAAATAGTGGCGGAAAGAAGAGGGGTGGGAACAAATATGCGAGGAGTTCAGGTCCGCTAGTGAGAAGGAAGAGGAAGACAGGTGTATAAGACTTTGCTCAACAGATGTTGAAACGTCCTTCGTGTCTGTTGAGGGCAAACGGAAGTTTGCTCGCAGGCAAGTACTCCCCACAGCAGCATGTGTTCAACTGTCGCCCCACATCACAGTCAGGTTTCAAAAGCCAGATAAGGATGGAGTTATTGTGTTTAGAAGCTTTCAACGCGTAACTTTCGGTACGTCAACACATTCAGCGGACCCTTCTTTCACCTATAAAGAAGGATAAATGCATTTTAACTTGCAGAAATATTGAAAAAGCTCATTGATTTCAAACCAGAAAAGACTCAGAAGTACACTTCCCTTCACATTTTAGTTTGTAATCCTATATCATACATACCAAGACTTGACAGTCCAGACATAGTTTTCTGAGTTAAGTGTGATATATATACAATCCACATTAATTCCAGCCTGTTATCAGGGGGCTATCAAGTCCATTTATACGTGGAATACAAATATTTACCCTTCAAATATATTCAGTGAAGACTTGGTTTGGGGCCAAAGCACGTACTGCCCTTTACCGTTCAGATAGAGTTTCATTTTACCTCTGAAAAAGCACCCGGCCCTTCACTAAAAAGAGCTTGTGTTTAATGTGTCTCCCTCTGGACGGGAACATATGTTTCTTTATTTCAATAGAGACAGAGAAACAGACAGAAAGAGAGAAGTTGAAAAAAGTGGGGGATGAAGGAAGGAAACAGGTCGTATTGGGTGATCATTCAGCTGTGGCATCGTGTTTAAGTCCTGGCAGTCACCTCACTGAGCAAACACTGTCTCTGTGTAGAGCTGATATGGGCTTTGTGGAGGGAAGGCTGGGTAAGACTCAGTGGATTTTGCCGTTCATGTGGTCTGGTCTGCTCTTGGAGCACCATGTACGAGCTCATGAAAAACAACTTCACACCATTCACACTTCAGCTACCTCTGTGCACTTCAAAGCATAGGTTTAAAACAGCGAAGCAACATGTCAAGTTATTCTGCAGAGATCATAAAACATGGTGAGGAAATAAAACACACACACAAAAAACAAAGCATGGTTTGGAATGGCACACCCATTTCTTCAAAATACAGCCATCTCTTTCAGTACATCATTAATACCAGACATTTTATATCAAGCATTTTATTTATTCTGCATAGACTTTCATAATGCTTTCACATGATGCGACCACTACCCTGAGAGGAGGCTAGTAAATCCACAAGCTTTAGCATTCACTTTCAAGTCTGAATGCATATTGAGCGCTGCTGTTTAGGCCTCATGTGTGCATTGGCTCCAATCTCCTAGCTCTATCTTGTGGTTATGATATCATAGAGAGAAAAACAAGGGCATTCTCTCCTAAGTGCACCCTGACACATTAAATATTCATCTGACCACAGAAACCCCTCTGAAATGGGGCCGGTGTGGAGCACCGGCACCCCTCTGGCCCTCAGCCCTGTAGAGTAGAAGTCAAATGTTGGCGGTCGGATCCAAAACACTGTGGCTGCAGCCAGGGTCAGCTGGCCAAAGAGTGTGTATTAACGCAAGGTTTAACTGGACCTACAAAGCCGAGCATCCTGATGATTTAGGTAGTTTGAACTTTTCCGCAAAGAAGAAGAGTTTTCTTTCTATAAAAGACCAGGAATAATTGTTCAGCAGAGATATAAACACAAGCATGATTAATATTTTCTTAAAACATCTCAGTAAACTCTATTTAAATTTGACTCGGTACTTGTACACCCCCAAAAATACTCAAACAGCTGCAGTTAAAAATCTGTTTAAAACGTGACAGAAAGCATGTTTAATCTGTCAACTCTATATAAAAAAAAACAAGCGCAAAAAAGGGGAAGAAAAACAGAAAGGAAGAGGAAAGAGAAAGTTTCAAGCAGCTTTCCAGTTGATTAGTGGTGTTAACAGCAACTGTGGGCTCTGGGTTAATGGGCTTCAGGCCTTGTTCTAATGATGCTGCTACACCCCACTCAGAAAGAAAGGGAGAAAAAATTTTTTAAAAAGGCCCTCTCGCTACCCACTAAACCCCCTACTGGAAGCTGTGAACAGTGTGTCGCAACATGCAGCTGGAACTGGGCCACAGGATCTGCAAAACCAAGTGTGTATGTGTGTGTTTGTGGGCAGCTGAATGATCACTTTCATCCCTAAAGAGCCAGCCAATTCATCTTAGACCACCACTAGCCACAGAAAAACTGACCAATTATCATTTTTTCCCCCCCATGCTGTCTGTCTTTCTCTTTTTTTTCCAACCAGAGAGCAGTGGGATGTATCATTTCCCTGACCTCAGCCGTTTGAGGTGGTGTAAATCTCTTAATAACTACACAAGGACACATATAGGGGTTATATTTGGAGGGGCTGCTACTCCTGGTCGGCCCTGCTCTGGCCTGGAACAGACAGTAGCCGCAGTGTCTATGTGTGTTTGGAGCCTGGTGCAGGCGCTGTTGGAGTGTGTGTGTGTGTGTGTGTGTGTGTGTGTGTGTGTGAGAGAGAGACGGAGAACGCTGGCCTCCATTCCTTCCATCACAGTTTAAAGACAAGTCATGCTGACTAAAAGAGATATTACAGGCTGTGTGAGAGGGTGTCACACCACCCAGGATATGTTCCTGAGTAATGGCACTGAGCAAACTGGTCAAATCACACAAACACACATCACACACTGTTCTTTCTGTTGGCATCCTAATTTTTTTTAGGAAAACAAGCAGTTTCAGAGTAGCAACAAAAGTGCTGTCTCTGCTCAGACAGATTAGTCGTGACTGAGTCTCTCTTCTCACACATGGAAAGTTCAAGGCAGCAGTTGATCATGGTCAGTGGTGTAGTCCAGGGTGTACACGGGTATAAGGAGTATACCCACCTCTAACCCTCTGGGATGCTGCTTTTACAATTACAAACGTTCTTACACATGTGCTTATGTCAACCAGCAGCTCAGCTAAGGTTACCTATGCTAAACTGGTACATTTAGCCGTCAGCTGTGTTAAGTTTAGCCTGAACATAGACATAATAAAGACATATGTATCTATGTCTATGGGCCTGTCTCTCACTTGTCTGTGTGCCAGTATTTCATAACTCTTCCTGCTTGAAACCGAAGAGCACAAATTTTGTGACAAAGAGCAAATATTCTGATGGATTTTTGGGGTAAACTAAATAGTGTAGTCCTACACGCCACTTTTTTTTCAGAAACTTTTTTTTTCTTCTGGGCTAAATCTTTTTCCGTTTTTAAAACAAGGGCGAAAAATTGAAAGTATACACACGTCTTGAGTTACCGCTACATCACTGATTGTGGTGTATTTTCTTAAGCAGTGATTCTGGTCAGAGTCTGTGGCAGTGTACCGTGTAAACTTTAAGTGTGTTTGGGGGTGTCAAAGTTTGATTTCTATATAGTTCATTAAGAGAAGATGGAAGGGAGACAGTGGGCACAAATAAATGGACAGAGCGGTAAACGGGAGGAAACTTTACCCATGGGTTAGCCTCAAAGGAAAGATATATTGCCCATGGGTCAGTGGAGAGAAAGGACGGGCAAAATCCATATTGGTCCGTCTGTCTTGCCCCCTTTATATAGTGATAAAATATTCAAATCCAGCCATTACTTCACATTAGGCTACTCTGTAGAGATGCCAGGGAGAAAACCACAGAATGTATACATGCGGGTTCACACACAGTTTTGGTGCATTGATAGTTGCATTAAAATCTCTTCCTCCCATTAGAGGCATCCGGACTCACGTCTGACATTTAAGGTGTGTTCACATGTAAAGTACACATGTGTATTTGTACATGAGTGTGTCTACATAAAAGGCACAATCATAGATCTTTTTTTTTTTTTTCTTACCATTTCCCTCAACGAGACCTCAGAGTGATAGGGGCGCTAAGTGTTGGTCAGCATTCTAGGTGCAGCAGAAATGCGTCATTTCTCCGAGTTAGTTCTCACCTCCTGCACACAAATACACACAAGCACACACAGACTCACACACACACACACACACACACACAACTTTTCTTTGTTTTTTTTTCTCCGTTATGTTCAGCAGTGATGACTATAAAGTCTGGTAGCTTTGCTTGGGTGTTTCTCTCTGACTAAGTGCTGTGTCAGTCAGATTCAATTTATGTGTGCAGGGGGGTGTGTGTGTGTGTGTGTGTGTGTGTGTGTGTGTGTGTGTGTGTGAGAGAGAGAGAGAGAGAGGGGTGGTTGTTGGAGACAGATAACACTCACTATTTCTTGTTATTTTTCTTTAGCAAGGCAGCAAGATAAAAATCACTTAACCTCATCACTTCACAGAGACGCCTAATGCAGTTATTCACTCTTCATTAGACTTTAGGTTCAGGGAAAAACAACATTTCTCAGCAATTATTTTCATCCACTTACGCTGTCGTTATCTGCGGGTGACGTGGCAGCAGGTGCAGCTTGAGCAACATTTAGTGTCTAGCCCATGTATTTCAAGGTCTGCTTACATTCTAATAATATTTATGTGTTTGGAAGCTGAAAACATGGCAACAGCGGCCATATCTTTATATAAGTTTATCTGGTGTATGTGGGGGTGAGTTAAAATGGAAGCTCATGATGGTCTTTTCAGTCCAAGTGAAGTTTTTTTTTCATTAATTACAGTTTAAACAGGCAAAGGAAAAAAAGGGAAAAAAAATTAAAGGTCTTTTCTTGGATATAAAGCAGCCTTGTATACCATTGCAGATTAGAGGTAAAATTAGCATTTCCTTGACCTCTCCCCGTATTTTGATCTTTCAGGGCACAGAGTGAAGCTAGAAGACTCTCAGAAGATGCAGTTCTCCGACAGGCTGTCAGAGATTGAGCGCTACCAGCGGACGATGCGGATAGGCCCAGTGAACAATAACCCACGCCCCATCCACCAACCTCACCTCAGCACCACACAAGGTGAGGACCACATCCAAAATCACAAAACCGTAAAATCGTCTCACTTTAACTCCCGTTCCTCTGAGGCAAATAGCTCCTCTTTTAAGACAAACATCTTTGGTTTTATTTGGCCGGAGGGTAAGTAATCTGTACAGCAAATTTGTTAGCACATGCAGTTCACTCTGCTGCTTTAAGCGAAGCCAAGTGGCCCTAATGTGTGCTTTCTCCATGAGGGCTCTGAGGGGTGCTATATGTGTTGGCTCTGTGAGGGGAAGCTTGTGTCGACCGTGTCCCCAGATAGCCTCCGCTGGTGGGTCTGAAACATACAGCTTTAAGGGCAGAATCTGCGGCCAGGTGGCATTGTGGGTGCTGCCAGCCGAAATTTGGCCAGGGAGCTCGAGCTAACCTCTGCACACCACACATTACAGCCTTAGGAATGTAACAGCCGTCCGCTACCTTGGCAATCACGTCACGCTCAGACTGGTCGAATGTGTGGGGGCGGTAGAAGGGGAGAAGTGACTTAGACTGAGGTGGTGCGATGGGAGGGAGGGGGTTGATTCAACATATGTGTTATGTGTATGCTGTGGACAGCTGCGTGGGTGACTGCTGGACTGAGGATGAGTCTTCACTTGTCATGTGTCATTGGCTCCAACAGGAGATCTTGAAGCATCCACACACACACACACACACACACACTCCCCCCTCCCACCCACTTTCTAGTTCTCATGGTGTCTAATGAATCTCATTAGCTTTCCATCAGCGTGTTGCTGTGTACAGGAGGACTTATTTGGGAGTGTTGAGCCGTGCGTGGGTGCGACCCTATCGGACTGTATCATAGCCATACAGTGTTTGGCCTTGTGTTTAGCTTAGCCAGCACTGAGTCACCAGTATGGCCATATCTAACAGCTGACTGCAGGGAACACTGGGTCTTTTACCCTGCTTCCCCATGTCCTTACTTTCTGTTGATATTGATTTTGCGCCCCGGTACAGCCTGTACCAAACTGAAAACATGTCAGCCATTTTAGAAACACTAACTACTGGTAATGCTGAAAATAAACAGCGCAGAGCTTCAACACAATACCGCCACTGTGATGATAATTTTCTGATGGCTCAGAGTTTGGCGAGAGCTCGAGAACTTGTCTGCCAATAAAAAGCCCCCTGCAGCTAAGCTTATACTGGGGGCTTTGAGTTTCTGAGGCTTGCCTTGAATTTGGGGTGTATGTGTGTGTGTGTGTGTGTGTGTGTGTGTGTGTGTGTATGGAAAGGGGTGGCTTGCACTCCGATCGGCATGGAGAGGTGTACAGACAGGGTCCAGACAGCAGACGAGGAGCTCTGCTCTTGTCTGCCTCACACAGGATTAAGGCAGGAATTAGAGCATCATAAGGTTGCAAGGCTTCAAAGGGATGCAATGTTGCAACACACACATGTACGGAGCATAAACGGAGAGCCGACATAGCACGTTAACATCAGATGGAAGTGTCAGAGACGCTGAAGGCCTTGAGCTTCATGTTACAGCTGCCAGTGACTGCAGGCTGTCTATAAGAAGTGTGTGTGTGAGAGACAGAAGAGGGAAGGACTGTAAAAACCACACACCTTAATCTGTGGTATTACCATCATGACGACTTACCGCAGGGCAAGAGTAGTAAAATAATTAAATAACAGAGCGCAGGGCCGTTCTCCCTCCCACTTTTACTGTATCTGTTGGAGCGTCTGAGCTGCAGCCTGTATGCGTCGGACTCATGCACAGACAACAAGACTGTAGTATCAGAAGAAAAGCTCAAACAAAAATAGACTTGTTGTAATAAATCCCATTCAGAGACACAAGGAAGTGTTTACATATCAACAGCACACACGTCTCCACTTTTTCAAAGTTTTGCCAGACGCTGTTGTACTTTACAGATACTTTAAATCCTGGGACCTGTTTGTTTGAGCATCGCCTGGTGATAGATCGCCCATCAACACGTTGTAATTAAATGGATTCCCGTCTTGCTGTTACAAAAGATGTTTTCCATTAGCTTGGGCTGGAACTTTGAATTCTCCCCCTGAGAACAGCAAAAAAAAAAAAAAAAAAGTAGAAGAAGAAAATATAGTGTCACCTCCTCCTAAAGCCTCCTTGCTTCATTTTGCTGTCTCAACCATAAAATACTCATGGTTTGTTGTCAACAGGACATGTCTCCAGACATCTGCTTGACGCTGAATTCTTAAATCTCTCTCTACACAAACACACACAAACACACACACACACACACACACACACACACACACACGATTACACCATAGGCACATTGAAAACAAACAAGCGCACACACACATGCAGATGTGTGTTAGTGTTGCAGGTTTTCTGCTCGCACCCCAGACAGACAGGGTAATTAAGAGCTCATTACAGAGCGTGCAGTGACAGGATTCCTGCACGCTGGCAGACGCTACATTCGCTGCCTTGTTTTTGTTCTTCGGTGGCCACAGGTAAGCCTGCTAGACATGTGGAGTGATTCTCAGCCAGGGCGGAGGGGAGTGTGTGTTTGAAAATGCGTGGTTCACCTAGCTCAATCAAGCCAATCTGACACTCAGACAATCAAGTACTAAATTGTTATTCTGGTTTTCAAAACCTCAAGAGAGATACATGTGTTTACTATGTGTATCTGTGGGTGGCAGATTTTTTTTCCCCCTCTGATACAGGTAGTACTTTATCATTTAACATCTAACTTTGACAGCTTTTAGAGTGTATACACAAGAATTTCCACTCTTAAGGAAGGCAAAATCCTGATAGATTTGATTTATCTGTAAAAAGTAGAAAACAGATTCCAGTTTTACCTTAATCTAACTTAATGCTGGCAAAACTCAATGAACTCCTTGGCATGGCCTCAAACATTCAAACAAGAAGAAAGAAGCTCTTTTAACTTAAATGTGTTTAACAGTGAAGGAGGAGGGAAAAAAACGAAATGCGGCACCAATTTAATCATCCAAAAGAGAAAGTCCTGGCACTTCTGAGGTGGTATCATTTGACATGTTATTTATTCCAACACCTGTGTGTTCCCTTCTGATGATGAATATCAGATACTGACAAAACGTTCCAACGCAAGTGTTCGTTGCTTTCATGAAGACCCAAGAGTGTGTATGCATGTGTGCTTTTGTGTGTTGGGCTTGGTGTGTGATGTTACCAACAACAATATCAGAATCTTGCAATCTTATATCCCACACTTCATTTTTTAAAACTCTGCTCAGATGTACAATAAAAGACGCAAATCTTTTCCATTTTAAGACCCGTTTCACAAATGCTGGTACCGCTGGCACATCTGCTGCAGTCTCGTTCAGTACGTGCACGCTGTGGCCTCTCAATTGGACACAACTTGAGAAAGTCCTAAAGCAGTCGCGCCCCTCCATCCTCTTCCACAGTGACCACACAGTTTACTCCACATAAACAAGCTGGCCGGCCCCCCAGGTTTGAGGAGGCGCTCTGCTTCTGCCGCAGCCGAGAGGCGCTCACTAATTCGCACGTCCAGAGTGACATGATCAGCCAATTAGATGCAAGAGTGAGACAGGAAATTAGCACCGTCAGGTAGCGGTGGTGTGGACTTTTGAATGTAGCCGTCACGCCAGTTGGGTTTCATGCTGATTTCTGCCAAACCCAAGCAGGAAGCTGTGAGGCAAATACAAGCAAAAGAAGCAGGATTTTGGACCAGTCTTTTAGTCTTCACTCTTATATTTACATAATATGTCAATGGCTGCCACAGAGTTTATTTGTTATGGTGCCTGAAAGCTTCACTTGTGGTTAGTCTTATTTTGTGACCATGGGATGAATAATTTAGACTGAAAATGTTTTTTGTTCTTCAACAAAGAAAAAAGAAAGAAAAAAAAGCTTTTGAAGCTGCCCTCTTGGTAAAAAAAAAAAAAAAAAAAAACACGAGGAAAAAGAGAAGTGAGACCAAGATGTTTCTTTACCAGACTCAACTGTTTGTGTAAGTTATAATTTCACATCAGAGTCAGGCTGAGTTTTACATTTCAGCAATTACAGAAACTTCATGTGTGCCATGAACAGTCTCTATTGAGTCTGAGGAGAGGGGAAGGGCGGGTGGACGGTGAGCTCTCAAAGAGAACATAGGATTTTTCAGCCCATGTGTTTGTTTTTGCTCACGTTATAAGTGAGGGCTCAAAAGACATATCAAATGTCCCACATAGCTGAGCCAAGGCCGTGTTCCTCCCCTCTCTAACACGCTCTCTTTCTCTCTCCCTTCCCTCTCTGGCGTCTTTCTTTCTGTCCTGCTTGCTCTCTCACATTCTCTCCCCGTTGCGACGCCTAAGGCCTCAGCGAAACAGGAAGCCAGCACAAGGACCAGCATTCACTGTGTCTCAATGACACGCTTCATTACGGCAAGCGCATTACATGTCTCAGAGGCGCTGCTTGATCTGGAGTCACGAGGACGGACGCCATTTTGGCTCAAACATCATCTCAGCCATCCTTTTCATCTGCATACGCACTTCAAAAAGCAGGGCACGTTTATTTATGTCCTTCCCCAAAACTGCGCTGGACCCAACCCCAAAGCTGCTTATTAATGACGCCATCACCATTTCTTCCTATTTCCAGCCCCGGCCCTCTCCCCGCCTCAGCACCGCCCAGGGGGCTGGTCGTCTTATTAACAGGGGTAATCTGTGCCTCTGGTATTGATGTTGTCTGCTGGCCAATCAAAATATTTGAAGGAAATGTTTATTTTCTTGAGCGAATCGCACCAGCTGCTTGCAAGCTTTTCTGAATAAGGCCATTTATGTGTAAGAATTTGCCATTGTGAGGTGTAGTGTAGGACCTCTCAGTGACTGAGTGCTGATTTGGGCCTTTGCAGAGGAAGTGGAGGAGCTCCAGGGGAAGCACAGATCTTACACATGCTGAGCCCAGAGTGGCTGTACTGTAGGTGAACAACCCAGTACCACCCCCATCTCTGCTGCTGGCATCAGTCTGAGCCCTGATAGCCACAACAGAAGGCTGGAAGTTCAATTTATTTTGCTTCCAAGAGAAAACCGGAGTTGCGATGAGGCTACAAAGCTAATCGCGCTTGTTATTAGAGAGAAAACATTTTATAAAAAAAATGTGCTTCAATGATACATGATAAAAATATTTAGACATTTAAAGTTGAACAAGATGTAACACTGATCTGAGACATGCAGACTACATTTCTGTACAACACATGTACTCAAACTGCCCATGTCCACAAAGCTCCGTGCAGGTTGCCTTGTAGCAAATGCACCATCTCAGACCCTGAGCAAACATCCAACTGTTTGTGTCAAGCCTGCTGCGGTGTGACCGTTGAGTGTGAAGCAGGGTCCCACGCGTTGGGCCAGCAGGTCCTTGACCCACCGTTGCTTCCTGACAGCTTGGCTGGACAGCCTAGCAAGCATCCTACGCTTCACAGATCTCACCCTCCTTCAGTGTCTCGCCTGAAAGCCCCAAAAATACCTCGTATGCACCCACCAAGCATGTTTTTCCAAGCCTGGTCTCACTGTGGTGAGAAAAAACCACCCCTCCTCTTCCCAGTCTTCACTGCTCAGTCAGCAGAGGCCAACCTGTGACAGGAACACACATCTCCAGACCGCTAGATGTCAAGACAGTTTTGAGCAGTCTGTCATGAAGAAGTTATTAAGATAGTTTCAGATTCCTAACGCAGAGACACCAGTTTCCTTACAATGAACATATTTAAGTGTACAACCAACAGTATGTATAATTTTAGTTCTGCTTCCACAAAATTCCCATATAATGACCCTGCTGTTGATCGGTCTCCCTTTGTCTGTTATTTAGCTCTGTGGCAAGAGCAGATGGACACCCCGGCTCTAAAGACCTGCAAGGTGGAGGAGGACCTGAGACCATGGACAGGTAAGAATCGACAGTGTCTCTTTTCATAGTGGTGGGGCTCTATTAAATATATATTTAATATATATATATATATTATATGTTACCCTACTTTTGCTGGTTTGTCTCTCCTGATTCAACACCAAATATTCAATCTGTTGTTGAAACAGAGAAGCTGGACAGACTGGTAAACAGGGAGTGCCATCGTGTAGATTTTGTCCGTAGGGTCTTAATACCCTGAATGCTTTCTTCTTCGTTCTTCCTTCCAGCTCTTTGTTTCATTTGTCTTGGCGATTTTGATCTTAATAGATCAAAATCGCCCCCCCCCCCCTTCCCATCTGTCCCCCACATAGAAACCACCAATCCACAACAGACATGCTGAGTCATCCACTCACACTGTGATGAAGACCCACATTCAAATGGAAAGCAGAAAAACACTTCACCGAATGGGATCTTTTTATATGTTCTGCAATTTATCATAGAATCAAAATATGGCCGTTTTAGCACAAAGACAGTAGAATTACATATTTTAGTCCACTACTTTTTATGCAAGGCATTCTAAAAGGTGTGAAAAAAGTGGATTTTAGGAAATACTATGCAGCAGGGTTGGTACATAAAGCTTTATTGTTTTCAGTAGCAATACATATAGCCTGAAATCACCAAATGAAACTTCATGAGGGGGTGTCATGTCTCTCTCTCCTCATGGAAAAAAGATTTCCTTAAATGAACCTAGTAATCATGTCACCTTGGTTGTTGATGCATTAGGAAAATCTCAAGTTTTTTTAACAATCACAAATTTCTTTCCCCCTTGCTTGTATCATATGTCACAAGTTGAGAACATGCAAAATCCCCCCACGCTCACATGATTAAGTGCTATCAGGGATGGGGCTTTAGAGCTGTTGACCATGGTGTCACAGTACAAGGTGATTATCATTTGCATTAGACATGATGCTCTAGCTCCAAAGGCTTGGTGCTTAAATAAACACCGGGAAATAATTTGTGTTTATTTGGGTCTCCTATTCATTGCCATATGCAATGGCGGCTCTGCCCTGGTGTTATGTTGCCTTGTCATCTTTGCTCTGTTACGAACAGCGCTGTTCATCCGCATCGCATCCACTGTTCCAACCACCCAAACTAGCCAGTGGATAAAGCAAACACACTAACACTTTCCAATAAATCCATGCAGATGTGCAGCAATTTAGCTTTTATTTTGGATAATATGATTAGGAAACTATGTCATTCCCGCAGTGCTGCGGGTCTTTCCAGGTAGCTGCACCAGCTTTGGGTTTTCCCTTTCCCCTTTTCCTTCCCTCCACTTATTTGCCTGAGACACCATTCCCTGGGTCCTGGCCGTCACAGTTTGCATCAAGCTTGAGTAAACATTTCACAGGTGAGCGCCTGGATTTGCATCTTCCCATCGCCAGCCACCACATTCGAACACACATACATACACACTCCTGTGCACAATTACACACGCAGACTTGATCGCCTCAAACCTGCCCTTATGTTAACAACCATATCAGTTTCTCCCATAAGCAAATGAGACAAACCTCCTGCCATATCTGGGTTACACGCTTGAGTGTGGAAGTAGTGGACTTCTTGAGCAAAGCAGGAAGGTGGAGGACCCCACCCTTAGACGAGCGGCAGGATTTTTTTTTTCTTTGAAAATGTTTCTGAGCTAAAAGAGGAAAATAGGAGCACTGGAACGCAATGTTCTCAATAAAACCCCTGATTCCCAGCTACCCGCTTCATAGACTGGGAACATCACAGACAGCAGACTGTGCCAGCTCGCCCTCTGGGGTCCATCCCTTCTTCTGTCCCTGCAATTTAGTCAACACATTTCAGATGAGCCTAATGGAGATCATGTGTGGTTTTGTGCTGCTGAGGTTACAGGCAACTACTGCGAGGCTCAGTCGAGAAGACCCTTTCGGCCAAAGATACACCACTGTTACCACAGCCACAGCGGCAAAGCCTGTACTTACAGTGGGTGGGGGAGGGTGGGGATGTAGTAAGGTATGCAACATAGTTAAGAGAGAGAAAACGCAGACTGCTTCTGAGTTACAGAACAGTTTGTTTGGGCCTCTCCTCCAGAGGGAGCTACTGTACTTTGTGGAGACTTTTCAGTGGAAGCAGACACCTACTGGCTCTCGGCCAAGAGACTGAGGCTGAACAAGCTCATTAAGGTGTTGTGATAAGTGTCCAGTCCAGTTTCCCCTGACAGAGCACAGGAGTAAATCCCCACCACAGTTTAGCCAACACGTTTCCACCAACTCCAATCAAGAGGAGATCGTGTGCAGGGTGGGCTGCAGCAGCCAGAGCCACCCTGTCCCCCATGCCACATGTCCCCACCCCAGCTCCACCCCAAAGCCCTAAATTTAGCACAGGCAGGGAGAGATGAAGGGACGTACACACACACACACACACACACACACACACACACACACACACACACAGAGAGGGAGCAAAGGCTTTCTGGGAGTCCAGTAGGAAATAGTAGGCTGACTCCACTTCACCCGAATCAACAGCAGCTGAAGGCTTGGATTTTCCTCGTGTGAAATCAGATACGGAGCCAGACTGCAGTGCCTGGTAGACTCTGGAAAAAGAAACAGCCCCCCCAAACCCCCCTTCATCACCACCACCAAACTCCCTCATCCCAAAACGAAGAGGAAACTCAGCTGCAGAAGTGTGTGAAAAGAAGGGCTAGGAGTATAGATGGGCACATGGAAATTGCAAAGGAGCAGGGCTTTTTTTTTTTTTTTTTTTTTTGTTGCTGAAAATGAAGCGAGTTCTCCAGACACAAGAGTTTTCAACAACACTGTGGCACGCACATTTGGCATTCTCCCCCCTCAGGGCTGTGGCGTGCAAGCGCTTGCTATTTCACAAATACAAGCTCTCTTTTCTCTTCCATCCAAATTCACATTTTACACTTGCAGTCATGTGGACACATCGGACCCATGAAGGCTGCATAGAGACAAACAAATAGCCATGATCAAGGTGTGTGTGTGTGTGTGTGTGTGTGTGTGTGTGTGTGTATGAATGCCTTCTGATATGACAGGTGTAGAATTAGGAATAGGAAAGTCACCGCAGTGCGTAGGGCTATTTACAAATCCAGAGTATTTTGACTCGGCTATTGGCCACCTAATTTTCTACTAATATATCTGAATCTAACGAGCAGAAATGTTCAGCATGCTCAGCTTGCAAGTCACACGTCTTCATCATTATCAGAAGTTAGGATTTTGTGATGTACAGATAAGATACAAACTCAGAAATGAAGAGGATACATACAAAAAAAAAGAGGTTTACAAAGTTTAAATTAGCTATATTTCTATATTTATCCTCTTCAGGTACCAACAAGAACAGGATCGTATCTTAAACTCATTTATAAGATTAGCCAATTATATTTCTCAGTTAAAGTAAGAGAGGAAATGTGGTGTTTAAATTTGCCGGTGACAGTAGCTGCCTCAAATCTCAGGGGCAAACTGCCAAGTCAAACTTTCCAGCAGTGTTTCTATTTCCCCTTTGTTAGCTGAATGAAATTAAAACGTCTCGTCTGGCTTTTAACCGTGCTCTGTTACCTGTGAGACTACTCTTCACAGTTTACTCTGACAGCGCCTGTTCAGCTTAGAAACTCGCCGAAACTTTACTTTCATTTTACTTCCCTTTGTTTTCTTTCAGTCTGTCTCTGACTGTCTCTCATTGTGATTGTCTGCCTGTGTCGCCTAAGTATGATTTATGGTGAGTTGCACAACAGTGCAACAAGCTGTCGGTGTTTATACAAAGCACCCCTCAGCTCTGACAATGCCTCTTTTCATTGCTCAGAGAAAGACAGAAAGCTGTACGTTGATCTCCTTTTGAAGGACTAGTAGGATGGTTGTGGGAAGGGGGGTCTTTTCATAACTTCAGTTTTGTGCATGGGGCTGTGGGATGATGTGCTGTCAGTGCTTGACGACTGTTACTAAGCCAAAAAATGTCTCAGTTCATTACTTGAGCAAACATTTCCATAGAGTGGTTTATCACAAGAAATCTGACCCCAGAATTTGGGGTTTGGGGAGTTTTGCTGTTCTGAAATTTGTGGGTAATTATTATTTTTTTTTTTTTTTTTAGAATAATAGAAAAAGAGAAATCTCTGAGCCCCTTGTTTCATAATTGCAGTGGTAGTTTGCATTCATGACTGAAGGCTTATTAAGTCTTTCTTTGTGTTTTTAACAGGAACTACAGATCTCTTCCCACAGAGGACCACCTTCCCGTCTCTGTCTCCGCTGACTGACCCTCGCTTCTCAGACCCCCGCATGCATTACCCGGGGGCTTTCCCTTACTCTGCCAACACCTCCAGCACAGGCATCAGCGGCCTTAGCATGTCTGCCTCTTCTCGATACCACACCTACCTGCCACCACCATACTCAAACAACCAGTCCCAAAACTTCCAGTCCAACTCCTACCTGTATTACGGCACAGGATCTGGATCCTATCAGTTCTCCATGGTGGCGCCGGGGAACACAGGGGGTGAACGCTCCCCTACCCGCCTGCTGTCCTGCTCGGGAGCCACAGGAGGGACCAACAGCCTGATGAACCCGGGCCTGAACGCCCAGAGTGATGGTGTGGAGGCCGATGGCAGCCACAGCAACTCACCAACAGCCATCGGCGCTTCTGGTCGCTTGGATGAGTCGGTCTGGAGGCCATACTGACTAGCAGACGGCTAGAAAAAAAAAAATCAGTCGAGAAGAGAGGGAGGACAAGTGAAGAGAATAATGAACAAGAAAGCTGAACACTGAAAAAAAAAATACCAAAAAAGAGAAACGTTGCATGTTTGCTTTTTTTTTTTTTTTATTTCTCTAGCACTCGCTTTAAAGACTTTCTGCTTTTACAAACTCAGAAGACTTCTATGCATTTTAGTCATTTTTGAGTGAACTCCCACACTGCGCTCAAATACGTGCTCTGAAAGTCCTTCAAAAGCCATAAGCGTTCAGCGAAGACTGTAAATAGAGGTGCGAAGCCATAGCAGCGTACACATCAAAGACTAATGAACAACACAGCGTGGAAGTATGATCAGTCAGTGAAGTTGATGAACTGAAGTAGACATTTATCAAGCAGACTGTTCAGACTGATCACTCAGCAGGTTGAGAGGAGAAATCAGACTGATGTTTGCTCCGTGAGTGACTCTTTGCAAGGCTTGGCTAGACTGCTGTAGCAATCGGTCCTTTTAAGCTTTCATTTCTGTCAAATTTGAGAACTGCAATGATGCTGCATCAGCTGTGGAAACATCACCATCTGCATCCAAGACTGTTTTGTGGGCTCAAAGTAAAAAAAATGCAGTTCATTATTGTCTAATTTATTATCCAAATGGACACTGTAGCCTTTGGTGCAACATTATGAGGTGGGTGTCGCAACACAATTGCTGCATTATTACTAAAAAGAAAAAAATTCTGGCTATCAAGAAATTTCCTCTGCTGTGTCATCAGTGTATCATGTTTCAACAAGACAATGGCATATATTTTAAGGAATGTACAACACAAAGACAGGGGTTATTAGTGTTTTTTTTTTTTTTTTTTTGTTTTTTTTACAGGTATGTTGGAGTCTTGTCTTTATGCTTTTTTCCTAAATTTCTTATTCAAGATCTTTTCTAAAGAAGAAAAGTAATAGTTCGGTATTTTTGGACTGGATGACACGGTTTACTTTTGATATTTATTTGAGCCAAATTTTGAGGAAATGTATGCATATACCCCTGATCCTTAAGCATTTCTCTCTATTTTTTTTCTTTTTACATAAATATATTTACAGTATATATGCCATGTTTTGTTGTTGAGTATAAATCTGGATTTTTGTGTAATATATTGCTACTAAATTATGAAAAACAAAACCTTTAATGTAATTATTTTGCCTTCAAATGTAGCTTTGATGCACTAAAACCTTTATTCCAAAGCTGTAGCCTTTTCAAAACTGCTTTTCTCTGCTAAAAGCCATTTTTCTAAATTTTTTGCACTATTTTTTTCATTTCTATTTGCTCAAATATTGCTTGGTTATTATATCTGAAAGTGTGCTGGTGAAAATCTTAAATATCCCTGTGCATGTTTTTTTTAACACACTTGAAGTGTCCTTTTAACAAATCTTTCATAAAGTCATTTTTTAAGATTAGACACACACACACATTCCTTCACCACAGGTGTGTGTGCACATTCCTCTGTCCTGAGGGCTTTTCCCATGTATCCACTGTCCCTGGAAGAGTGTAAGGATGAAGGGGCAAAGAGAAGATTGGGGTCAGAGTGGTATCTTCTTACCAACACCGAGGGCAATCGTGCAAAACAAAACTAAAAAAAAATCTTCTCATGTTGTGCACAGGTCCCTTTGTTCTGGGTAATCAACATGTACTTTGAAGCCTTTGCAGCCATGCTTATGTTTCTCCTGCTCTAATTTACTGATCATGCATTGACAGTATCTTAAAAGCAGATAGTAACAGTGTGAAGTTTAATTGTCCAAGTTAGTATTTGTAGCTCAGGTAGAAAATCAAATATGCAGGGTGTTTGCAGACCCTTTGCCTTATTCCTTTTTCTCTTATAAGCTATCATTCCTATTGCCTTTTGTTTAAATGAAAAGCGTGTTCAGGGTCATTGGTCCCTCCTCTGAAGCTTTTACATTGTTGAAAGCCAGACTTTATTATGGGCAAATATCATGCAGCTAGAGCGACCACATGTGTGCAGAATGCTGTGTGGTTACCTCCACAAAACCAAAGATTTTCACAACTGCCTGTAATACTGTTTGGATGGTCACAAGATGTGTGGCAAAACAGTTGCATCTTAACTTATCTTATTGTGGATGCAAACCTAGGAAACCAAAGTGTGCAAGTGAAATGTATTCTGTGTATTTTATTAAAGAGCACAATTACATTTTATTTTGTTTCTTTTAAAAAGAACCCCTTTCTTATTTTATCAAAATGCTTTTTTTTTGCTACCTTTTGTTCTCTCTATGCTCAAAGCATGTACATCTGAAACTGATGTGTTAATTTAAAAAAAAATCTTTCCGATGCATGTTATGATGCCTTTCATGCGTCCATACTGAGTGCTTGTAAAGTTTGCAAATTATGTAGTTTTTAACCATTTTAATTAAAAAATGATAAACAAGTTCCACATTTGTCTTAAAAACCGTTCTTTCTACACTCCTTCACTAAATTATATAAACTCTTCCACTCAAAAGTCAGCATTTTAAACTTACATAAATATCTATCTCGTCTTGCACCATGTGCTAGCTGGAATAGGATCCAGCCACCCTGAAAAGGATACAGCGGGTATTAGAAAAAATAAATGGACGGATGGGTGTTCACGTATGGTTGGTTTGGTTGCCAAAAGAAATCTTACTGTTAAAAAAAAAACAAAAAAAAAAAACGTGAACATTTTACAAAGACAAAAATATCTTCTTATTCGACTTTAGATAAGTTCTACGAACACTAGAGTACTCTTACAAATATAAAAGTACTGATAAAGAGTGTTTTTTTTCCTATTATTTACATTATTATAGTAAAATAGAATAAAATAACAGTAAGGTTTTTTGTCAAAATTTTAAAATATCTTTACAGAAGATGTCTTTATTCTAAAAAAAAAAAAGAATAAAAAAAAAAAAAAAAGCAAGATACTGCAGATTGTTTTCCGTGGCAAGTAAAATAAATAATTAAGACTGGATTTTATTCTTTTGCTGGCCTTTCAAACACCATTGGTGCAATACACTGCGTCATGCCAGATCTGTTCCCTCAACTTCAGGAAGATCACTATAAATGTCAAAGCCCCCGGAAACACAAATCCACCTCTTAAATGTAGTCCTTAACATTTAAAATTTAAAAAAATTTAATTTAAATTTAATACATTTGTGCATCTATCTTTATATATGTATGTATGTATGTATGTATGTATGTATATGTGTGTATGTGTATATGTGTGTGTATGCATGTGTATGTGTGTGTATATGTATATATATTTATATATGTATATATGTATATATATAATGTATGTGCGAGTGTATATACATATATATGTAGGTGGGTATGTATGTGCATATACGTGTATGCATTGATCTCTTTCTTTTGTTTTTTATGTTCTCTTTTCTGTTCTCTTTCTGCCCCTTTCCTGTCCCTTCCGGTCAGGTCCAGCAGCATAAACTCTGTAATACAAGCTATTATCCAAAGCAAATAGAAAAATAAAAAAGAATCAAGAAATACAAGGGGATCATTACATCTATAAAAGATCCCCTTGGCAAAATAAATTTGCTCAGCAGAACACAGCATCCAGATCAGTCTGCTGCTTAAATGCTGGACAAGACAAAAAAAAAAAAAAAAAAAAAAAAAAATTTACTACAACAGTTTTTTTAAACTGTGGGAGGTCCAATATGTAGAGAGATGAAAATTTACACTACCGTGTACCACTTTTGTTTTAAACCAGTATACCACAGAATGTGCGTGCTGGCACATTTATGTCAACAAACTGCAGGCTTTCTGTCTATATTTGGGAGTAATTAATTGCTTGTTTGTATATAAAGCTGCTTGATATGATTTTTAATCTCACTGCATGATAATTTATGACCAAGTGTATCGCTTGAAAAATGAGGACAAACAGGTTTTAGTACTTGTCTTTGTTGCTGTTTTTATTTTCACTCATTCGTTTGGTATTCTGTTTTTGTTTCCTTGTCTTTGTCTCGCCTCTGCTTTTGCACGCGAGCTGAGTATATCATGACTTTTATGGATATTTTTGGGCGTTTAACTGCAAAGTAGAGCTATCTGGCACATGCTTCTACTTATTGAGACATTCATATTCACAAATCTAGGAGGTGAGATACAAAGGATTTTTTGGTTTGTGAACATGTTCATAAAAGTTCCACCATGTCTGGCCAAATAACTGCAGAGTGGTGGGTGGACTGATCCTCATAGCAATACCAACTTTGTTTCAATATCTGTTGATACTAATGCAATAATGTCTTCCATTCTTTAATACCAGTATGTGCTGCCACATTTCACCAAAAAAGCAAGCTGGATAACTGTGGTAAGACACCCCTGCCCATAACCTGCTTCTTTTGCTAAGATAGGGCCAATTTAATCAGTAATAACTTTGTCCGCAGCCACCCAATGATATAACTTTGAAATGTAAGGCTCGACAACAAGGAGGACAAAATGGTTTTTGGTGGATCTTGTTTACCACTGCAACAAGGAACCAACATGCTCAAAATTGGCTTATGTTGCAAAGAAATTCCAAATTCAGAATTTTAACATGGAATATCTAAAAAATAAAAAATAAATTAAAAAGAAAAAAAAATCTAAAGAAAAAAAAAAACATAGGAAATTAACTAAAATAAAAGTAAATTGTACTAACATTTTTGTTTCAAATATTACTTACTTACTTAATTATTAATTAATTATTTTAAAAATGAATTTTTTAATTCCAAGGATTACACTTTTTGTATTAATGCGTTAATTTTGACAGCCCTATTAAAAAGTATTGTATCAACGATACCAGTCTTGGTATCAGAACTATGCCAAATTTGGAAATATCACACACGAGTACTGCACACCTCAGTGTGTTAACCCTTTGAGCCCTGTGCTTGTTTTTAATGGCTCTACTCAAAAATTGAAATTCCATAACAACATGATAATATCTGTGCAACCATAAGCTATATTTGGAGAAATTTTGAGTAATATTAAAGGGAACACTTGTTATATTTCCTAGGATTGATAAGTACCAGTATATGAATTACTGGTAAAGAATACATTGACAGGACACACAGCACAAATGACAAAGCCTTCAGGTTTAGCAAAAATTTAAAAAAAAATCCACTTTTAGGACAAGAATATCTCTTTAGAAGATGTAGATGCGACTATTAAAGCTTGATCATGGTTCAAACATTATATCTGCAAATATCAGCTTTGATAAAGTGATGTACAACAAATTACAGAGCTTTTACAAAATTCTGGTGAAGTCCCCAAAATGGCCATTTTAGCAGAGGCTAGAACAGATAAGCACCATCTGTTCTCAACATCTCTCAACTGGAATACTTCAGGTTTTATATGGTTAAAGCTATGTGGTAAAAAAAAAAATGTGGCAATTTCCTCCATGCTCATATGACTGATAACTGGATGCACTGATTGTATTTGCATTGAGTTTTACCAATAATTATATGAATAATTTATAAATACTTTTTAATTAATAAAGTATTTTTTATTTCATTTCATTTCATGAAAGGTGATCCTGTTTTACAAGTTGCTTTGTCATATATTTGTCATATATTTTCCACTTAATACCAGAGACAAAACAAAATAATATACATACTGAAGTAATTAGGCTCCCCTTCGATCACTCCCCTTATCCTGCCAAATCTTACAAAAGCCACTGGTGCCCACTAAGCCTTTAAAATTAAAAATAGTTTAAACAAATATAAAAATTTTCACTTTATCTTTAAACAAAACGTATTTCATATAAATGCATGAAAACATTTTTATAAAACTTTCATCAACAGCCTATAAACTACATTTATCCTATACAAAAAGAGACTAATAAAAACATTTTATGTTGCTAAACCACAAACATACTTAGTTTTGGTGTTTAAAAGAATTAAATTTAAATATTTTGACTTAAAACAACCACCAGGACACAAAAGAAACGATAGAAAAAACAAACCGCTGCTGGCTAATTTTAGCCACAGATGACAGTCAACAGGCTGACTACATGAATGTCAATGAAAAGCAAAATTCACATTACCATGAAGCTCCAGTTAAGCAATATAGTAGTTTCACAAACTATTGGATCATGGAGCACATTTAGTTGTCACATAAAGCTAACGCATTTTGGCTCAGTTTTTCTCATATAAATGTTGATATAGTGTAAAATGTCTACATTTCTTTTTCTGAGGTAGTATTTATTTATTTGCAATCTTAAAACTGATAAGGGGCTTTCTTTGTCCTGATGAGTAAAACATCAGAGAAGAACTGACCCCCATGTACTATTTCTTCCACAATGGTTTTTTTTTTTTTATTTCCCCCACCACATATAACATTTTATTTTTCTTTTGACTGATAAAGTCCATCCGGCTTTGTTTAGTGAAGTCACGGCCAGATTTAATTTGTATTTACAGCCAAGACAAGTGTGTTGTTTTTGCTTCACAGGTAAAAAAAAAATATAAATACCATAGCAATTTTTTTTTTATTTTCTTTTTTTTCAATGTTGAAACTCAGTGTTGAAAGTGTAGCTCCTGAGATCTTAGCTGGTTTTATAACAGTAGGAGGTGTCAAGAGGGGAAATGTAAAATATGGAAGCAGAGGGAATAACTCACCTCCACAAAGACAGTTAGGGAAAAAATAACAAAAAAAATCCCATAAACATTCATTGGACCAAATTTCATGCCAGCACATTCTGATCCAATAATTTCTGTCTTCTTTGGTCTCATACAGAAAATACCACACATGCCACTGCCTCCATCTCATAACTATAGAAGTTCACTGGTAGTTTACTCCCAATAACCCCCAAATAACGAGCCTCTTCTCCACCATTAGCGAGACTCTCGCTGGCAATTATCCACACCTCTCAGACTTTTGAAAATGCCTCAGCTGTCAACACAGTGGTACCCAAAACGTATATAAACCGTAGCTCAGGAATCCGACACCGCCCTGGCAGCGTCCCTGATGGCTCACGTCTGCACGCTGTCACTTGTTAAAAACAATACAGGAGAAATGTGGAATGCTGGTTTGGTTTTTTTTTCTTTTGTAAACCAGCTATTCAGTTGTTAATTTATGCCATGATCATAGCAGCTTTTTGGGCCCAGTTGAAGCTGAGTCACAAGATTAAACACTTGAGATGCTACTTTGTGGGGTGGTCTGCTTTCAGATGTGGTTAACCTGTAACACAATACCCACTGCTCCTCACTTTTAAACTAAACCCACCTGTTGGTGTACCATGAAAGGGCTTTACTTTCTAAATACTTTGTTTTTTGCACATTTTTCACTCTTATATTCCCTGTTTATACAGGATTGTATTGACAACCCTTTCATCTTTTCCCCCTCTGCCTTACTCTCTTTTCTTCCTTTCCATCGCTTCTGTGCTCATGAGCCTGTCAGGCCTTCTATGGAGGTAGCATTGGCAAAACAACAAAGCCTAAGGACACACACGCGCAGCTTTGATACTCACTGCATTCAATTAACTTTGCACACTCAAAGCATTTACACACACACACACACACACACACACACACACACACACACACACACACACACACACACACACACACTCACACACACACTCACACACATACATACAATCTCATGATGACAGATCTCACACCATCCTCCACCCAGACAGTCTGAGCACCACTTTACACTGCGAGAATATGACAGCGTTACCTCCAGGTCTCACAGTTGCTTTGCATCCTTCCACCACTCAGGAAGCACAAAGAGAAGATGGTAAGCTTTCAATTAGGCTGAGCTCAGGGGAATTTTCCAGCTGTCTTCACACACTCAGACTTAACTCTCTAGTCCACATGTGGGGAATAGAGGAGACCTCATCTGGCTCAGTCTTTTGTCATGGATGTACACAAGCAGAGCAGCTTTGTTTTGTTTTTCTTTTAAATGATTGTCTCTCTGTTCTTGCAGCGCTGTTCTTCTTCCGGAAACTGTCCGGGAAAGAAGGAAAACGTTTGTCTGGATGAGGCTGCTTGTCTGGATGTAATTGTCATCAAATAGACTAACTGAATGAACTTGTTGAGACAACTACTTTTAATGTGGATGAAATATTACTAAAGACGATGAGAAGTCATAAAAAGAATGAATAAAAAAGATTCAGCTGAACGAGGAACACAACTTTTTGATTTATAACAAAACTGAGCAAAGTCTCCAACAGTGCATCTTAATGGGAAAGAGAGATATTTGTAAGCAGATTAGAAACACAAACACAGATAAAGCAGGACTAAGAGCCAGAAAAAAAAAGGATGTGTATTTTGGAAAAGGCGCAAATAATTTAAAATATAATTCTCATGTACAGATTATCACGTATCGCTTTTGTGGTACCTGCATAAGAAAGTTATTAGAGCCCCTTTCTGCTGTCAATGACCTCTGATCCATCCAACCCCGAGAGAGGGAGCAAGCTAGAACCAGTTTGGTTTGAGCGCCTGGTACATGAACAGAAGTCTATTTTCTAACCAGGCTGGTGGTGGGAACGGAGGCTACCGTCCAAAATCAGGGTTCCCACAGATTGACCGAGAAACGGAGGGGCCAGGGGCTGAAAAAACCACGAGCGCTGTGATGCAACCATTCTCACACAGATGACTAGTGCTGCCTTGCTGGCACTGAAAGGGATATGGAGGGACAGATGCAGAAAGAAAGAGGGCTCTTGTAGTTCAGATGGATCCCAGCGAAGGTAGTTTCTCATCCATGGTGGGTCTACAGAGACTGCTCAGTGTCACAATAAACCAGGCAACTCCCAGTTCCCACAGTGGTGCACCCCTCCATGGGGCTGTGAGTGGGTTCCCGCTAAGACTCACAGCGGCAGACGCACTATCAGGTCAATGCAGAGATCTCAAAGCACAAACTGAAGGTCACAATTGTGTTATTTAGGCCTGCGGTTTAATCTCTAAATGATCAGATGTCAGGTGATCCTTCCAGCCTTTTTCCAGCAGAACTAAATGTTACATTGCCCTTAAATATCAAATAAAAAAAACTGCTTGAATAAATAAAAAATGAATTGATTTAATCATATAAGTGACCTTTCCTGCAAAAACAAATCTCTCTGAACTTTTATCTTCTACTTACATGTGGTAAATGTGATTTCTAAGCATCTGCATTTTAAAACCACAAACCTTAAAGATATTTATTTCTTCTCTTTTTGTTGCAACTTTGAAGAATCCTCTTGCAGTTCCATTTACTAGGTAATGCTCACACACAAAGAAGCGTCCTGTCGATACAGATAAGAGGACAATCTTATGACTAAACCCCATCTGAGTCAAACTTCCGCACTCATCTCATTATAGGAAACCATGTCAACGAGTCAAAACCAGAAGGTCTTTCTAGAAAGCCAACAGGCCACTAGCTGGTGAACATGAGGCCCAGACCATGGTTAAAGGGTATTCTGGCTAAGACCACAGAAACTAACTTTCAGAGGTTTTTAAAAGGGTTAGATTTGGATTCTTCTCATTGTGTAAAGACCACAGATGCATGTGTGTGTGTGTGTGTGTGTGTGTGTGTAACCAATCTGACCTTAATGTGATTAGTTTATTGGGTAGAGCAGAAAGAATTACTTGAAGTGTGTGAAGACTTTTTTTGTCCAGTGCGATAGTGACACAACATGCCTTGCGAAGATTAATAATAACTTTGCATTTGCACTTTAGTGAACCAAAATATGTTTTTTTTTTTTACTGTCAGTATAAGTCAATTCCCCAGAAACAATGCTAGTTGTTTCCCACAAAGATTCATGAGAATTGACACAAAATCTTTTTTCTGCCCTTTTTTCTCACAGAGGAAATCTGAATAACGATCTGTACATGTGAACACAGCTTCCTCTATAAAACAGGAAATTAAGATACACAGATACACACACACAAACACTGAAGCTCACTGCCAGGCACTCCCCCCTTCATGGTGGGGTACTGGGTGGGTGGAGGGGGAAGCATGAAGGCGAGAAGGGGAAACGGGGGATCCCTGTGGACCAGGTCTCTGTTCACTTGAGCAGGGGAACTGGCTAAATTGGCGGTTCACATACACACTTTCTATCTTTCTATCTCCCTTACTTTTTTTCATCCATGTGCGCAAGCGGTGGGTTAAATGAGGATGATTGCTCAAGTCTGTTTTGGATCACGTGGGAATGTGGACGGTCATTAAAAGCTACATTGTGCCTCCTTCACTTTTTTTTCCCCACTGTCTGCTTTGGAACCGGCAAAGTCATATAAATATTCCTACAATTGTTTGCCAATAATTTTTGTTTGTCTCATCCTGGAAAAGTGAATGCCATTATGGGACAGACCGCTAACCTACGTGACTAATACCTTCTCTCCAGTAAAGGCTCACTGGATGTAAAGAAAACATGAGAAACCACTGAATCACCACAAACCTGCAGCCCCCATGCTGCTAAAGTGACAACATTAAAACACCTTTTTCCCCTCATCCTTCAGTCGCTGAACACACCAGCCTCACAAAAACTAAGCAATTAACTTTATTGCTTTTGCTTTAATTGCAACCATTAACACAATCAAAGGCAACTGAGAGTAAATCAAGCCTATGCTGGCATCTAGTGAAGCGTGAGCTATTGCTACTGTAAGGCAAGCGAGATGACTCAAAATTAATGCTGTGTATTTCTGTTTCCAGTGTACAGTGTGTGTGGCAGTGATACACACTCCCATGTCTGTCCACTGCTGCCCAGTAGGCCTCTGCTAATAGTTCCCATGGTTCCACAGTTCCACTGTGGACTTCCTCCAGGGACACTTCCCACATGCTGGTTTTCATCTTTAATGGGAGATCATCTTACTTGGTCTTTACAGCATATGCACATAGAATAAACCATTTGTTTGTATATTTCTTGTTTATAGTATGTTAAATTAATGAAAAAAGGTGTATCAAGAGCTTATAAAGAGGGGAGTGCAGATTTACACAGAATTATCCAACAAAATGGCGCCTGAAGAGTCAAAACACCTTGATTTCTGCTCCCTTTTTTGTTTTGCCCTGGAGGCAAAGATGAAGATGAAGGAGGAAAAATATCTTTTAAAGTATCTGAGGGAAATCTGTTAGAGCGTATTTAGATTTAGGAATAATTGTTGAGATGTAACAGGGAAATGGGCCGTAGAACAAAGAGGGATTGTGGGGTGATGGAAAATGAAGCATTTACATTTGAAGCCTGGTAATGAGGGGGTTTTCCTGAGAGATGACAGTAAGAAGGAAGATCAGAGAGACAAAGAGGGAGAAGGAGGTAAAACAGTGAGAATGCATCAGATCAGGAGGTGGCAATTACACAACTGATTCCAGACAAGGTTTTTGGCTGGAAAGAAAGCTTCATGCACACACATAGACATGCTTTATTCCTGAAGTCTACAGGTGTTTATGCTTTATGAGGGACTCGACAGGGAATCCAGCAGCAGAAAGGGCCAAAGAGCATTGTGGCTGTGGGTTGTCTTACAATATTCATTCACATTGTGAGGTGCAGCGTAATGACAGGCCACTCACAGCGGGGCACAGCAGATCTGAACATAAACACAGTCACTCCTTAAACGATCCACCCAATAAATCCAGCAGGCCATAAACTCCATCAATCTCTTTCACTCAGATGGACACACAAATAGATGAGGAAAGAAATGGCTTGTGAGGCTGATGAATTGCTCTAAGTATTGAAAGATCAAATATTAAAGTGTAAAGCATCAAACAATATCATTTCCCTTACGTTTTAAGCTCCAGTCTACTTATGTTTAGCCAATAAAGTACCCTGCAGTTTTCTTTTTTGTAGTTTTTGGAAATGCCCCCACTTTTCCGGCCCTGCTCCAATTTTCTTTAAATACAACCGTAATTGGTTTGATTTCCTACCTCCGGCCTGGTGGTGAGGGGAGGCGGGGAGGGACAAGCAGTGGCGGGAGTTAGAGTGGGCCAAAGCAAAGGGAACCAAGCCTACAGGAGGCGAGCCGCACGCTTGGGTGGCAATACTATTTGACCAGCAGTGCTTTTCCCCCGTTTAAGGGCTGTTTATGGGCAGATCCTGGAAGCCCATTAGTGGAAAACGTCATAAATCTGCACAGCAAAATATTCTAACACGCAGCCCCACACAATAGTCAGAAACTTCCAGCACCTGAATGTGTCTGAATCGTGAACATATACACATCGTAACTCAGCAACTTTTCCCTTTTTGTCTCTCTCTCACACACACACACATACACGTCCATTACATGCCTGCCAACAAATCTTGCGACATTATCACAAAGGCATTCCAACCTCCAAATCAAAACCAGTCCCCTACAAAAAGCCTTTTCTTTGTAATTTCTCCCATACACAGCCAGACGGAGGAGTGGGAGTGTGGCACTCATCATGCAAGCGTGAGTAATCAAAAAGGAAATAAGACGTAGCGTCTGTAGGAGACCAAGACGGCCCCTACTGATCTGCAGCCAGCTCATTGTTTGGATTTCTATTGTTTCTTTGCTTGGCTGGCAGACCAAGCAGAAGCTTTCCAACAAGAAAACAGCCAGGTCCCTGTCATGGAAATGCGCCTTAGGTAGCACTTACTGTAAAATCTTATTAAAATCACTGCAAGCAAAAAAGGACATAATACAGACAAATGTGGGGAAAATGTGAAAAAGTTTAGCAAGCATTAAAACATAATGACATTTTTATTAATTCTCTATCTGTAAAGTGTCTTGAAATGGCATTGCCGTGATTTGACGCTATATCAATAAAGTTGAACTGAATTGAGTTGAATTAATTGTGGGATATCTGCTTAAACGTCATATGTCTGATATACTAATCTGGTGACTGACTACCCGTAAAGCTAAAGTTAAGCGCTCTTATCAGCACTCACACCTTCCGATGACCAAAAAGACAAAGTCGGTGAAAGTTGGTGAAACTGGATCTGCATGTTGTAAAAGTCTCAGTCTGGGGTAGAGGAGGTGTTGACTTCCACTGTAACCAGCAGCAACAGAGAGAGGACCTGTTTTGCTGAGTCCACAGCCAAACACAGCATGTTAATATAGGATGGGGAGACAGTGGGCGAGTTTGTCTTCTTTATGATGGCTGGAAAAAACAACAGACACGCTTCCAACCAAAGCAGGATTCTGGGTTATGTGGTGCAGCCGCAGAAGAAATGGACCCAGGAGGCTTCCGTAGCTGAAGCACTGGTGCAGAGAGAACACAGGGACTTGTCCAAAAATGGCACAAGTGCGGGCACGCACATACACATAACGTGCAGCTTTCCCGGCAAGCGACAGTCGTCTTGGTGGAAAAATATGGTAAGTGATGCATTAAAGCCCAGGACTTTGAGGGATTGCAGGAACGCAGTGGCATTAAAGACACACAGACCAGGAGGAACACACCATGCAAAATCCAGAAAGCAGAGGATTTTGTTGGAACTGATGGGTCAGTGAAGATTCATACTGTGGAAAAAGAAATAAACCAACTTGACCTTAAGTTTGAACATATGTGCATGTGTTTCATTGTATTTGGGAATATCATCATGCTACCGGTGCTACCGGTGGCAGTCTAACAACCAGACTCATGTGGTTATTATACTGATGGAAACTACACCACAACACCGATTTCTGAAAATGAAGGAACTTATTTGTAAAAAATATTATTTCATAAAAACAAAAAAAAACAAAACAAACAAAAAAATCGAGAAAAAATAAAAGCCCAAGCAAAGATAAAAAAAAAACCTCTCAGAGAACAACCCGGCCCTGCTAGATGAGGTCTGCTGGTCTGTTGCCATATAACACCAAACCCTACACTTCTAACCCAACTCCTACAGAGCTTCTTTCCCAGTATCACACCACATTTCTCTCATCATTAAGTGAACCCTCGAAATGTTTAGAGTTCCTGGCACTTCTTCACAATCACCAGTGTGAGACCAGACTTTTACAGCACACAAGTCCAGGACCCTGCACGTTTTACAGGGTGAGTGAGCCAGAGCTTTCATTTCTCAATTGAACAGATTCCCCAAAAGTCTCAGTCCCCCCAAAGTTAATCCAGCTCAGGGCTTCAGAGGAACAGTACAGCCAAATAATAATAATAAAAAAAAAAAAAGCTCAAGACAACAACAGTAAACCAGCCTTTTGGCGATGTGATCTCTACTTGCACGTTCCTGATGAGCTGGCAGAGTAGAGAAGTAACACGGACTTATTAATGCTTAAAGCATTTTGACAGAGCCTTTTGTTACTTACTTAAACCACACTGCCTGCAACGACCTAATGGAAGTCTAAAAGCCATTAGGCTGGAGAGCTTAGCCAACACAAACCATGCACAAGCTATGAAAGAGCAGCTAAGGGCAATCAATATATCTGCCATCATCTTTCTCCTCTTGCTCCCCACCCCCCCTCCTCCAGTGTTAAAGCTAAATATCAGAGCCTTTGCGACTGCTGGCGAGTAACAGAGACACTGGTTCAGAGCAAAAAAGGAGCCAGCACCTGCAGAGTAACATCTAACATTAACTGCAAGTTAATTGACCTTTGCTCTCTCCTCAGTCTTTTCCATTTTATATTTAGTATCTATGTTTGCAAGCCAGCTAAAATAAAAACAGAGGAGCTTTACTGTCAATACGAGGCACGTGAGTGTAGTCTCTTGTCATTTTACCATGGCGACAAGGCAAGGAGGAGCATGCTGGGGAGTGTGTCTTTAACAGGCCTGGCCTCTGCTGAGGCTGGCATGAAAAGAAAGCAAGGGAGCTGGAGACGGATAGCAAAACCAAAACTTCAAAGAGCTCTTCTCTCCCTTTAGATGTGCAACACTGAAAAGGAACCTGCTAGTTCACTTTAGTACAAAGACACTCAAACACAAGGTCTTTTACACGCACACACCTGGGATTATCAAGTCAGACATTTCCTGATTCTTTTTAGGACCACAGGAGTAAGGTGCATTAAGAAACTACAGTCCAAGTATAAACACATAGTATTACACATTTTCATAACCGCACAGACATTGCAATAATTCGTCACATACCAGACAGATATTTGCTGCAGGCTGTGACACACTAACATAGCTTAAACTGTAAGGTAAATTGGCTCGGCGAGGAGCTAAGGTTGGGGTGTGTCTGCTGGCAGCGCTAAGTCTTTCATGTCGAATCGTTTTTGGGTTTTTTTCATAACAGACTAAATAAAACAGACCACTATTGTAGTCTTATAAAGAGACTAAACAGCCTGGACAAAGGCAGCTGGAGGCATGAGAGCTGACGTCACAAGTTGTCTTTCAAGTACAAAGCTGATGACGGCTCTTTGCCCCCCTCTCTTTATCCCCTTTTCAAAGTACTCACCCACATCTCTCTTTATTCCCCATTCCCAACATCACACACACACACACACACACACACACACACACACACACACACCTCTAATACTTCCTGCAAAAAAAAGTGCTGACCACGTACAGGAGATAAGAAGACAACCCCAGGAGAAGACACACTGTCAGCTTTGATATTTCCCCCCGTTTTTTGGCTTACTGTCACTGACTACCCTCTAGTGGCGTTACAGTGAATGGGAAAGAAAAGCGGGAATCCTTGAACTCTCACTGTGCCTCTTTACCAGCCAACAGCTGCAGTTAACCGCAGCGCTGCCACAGGGTGTGACTGCAAGACCTAGATGGAGTGAATGGCAAGCAGGGGAGAGGGGTGAGGCAGCGTTTTGTGGGCCGCCCAAGGGGGTCTGCCACAGTCCCCTATCTTCCCACCACAGTAGCCACTGAGCCCTGGAGAGAGAAAGCCAAACTACCACATTTTAACGAGGGGTAAAATAAACAATGTGAGCACACAAAATACACCCTCGCTGGTTGACCGCAGGCACTGGAGCGGAGGAGATAAGCTGGTGCTGTAGTTCGGTGGCCTTAGAGTTGAACGGGTGGCAGAAGCCACATTGAACTCCACTTTGAATTTTGAACTTGTGTGGAAACGTCACAATTTTACTGTTCTCCAACAATAAGGGACATTCTGACAACAACAATGAACATGTCGTGGTAAATAAGAATATCTTGCATACCTGCAGCAGGATCTTTCCATGCAAACAGCTTGTGGCATGATTTGATTTATTCGTCCGCTTCTATGAAACAAAACATTAAAAGTGAGCGGGGTTGGACATGTTCTATAAATTACATTTAAAACATCATATGTTCATCATCATGTTTTCTTGAAATACACTTATTTTCACAAACATGTATTCATAATAGATCCGAACATGCATTATATCATTATATAGATATTATTAGATGAAGAAATGTTTTTTTGGTTGATTTTTCCCTTCCTATGATAATAACAATTAGTGTTGTGCTAAAATCCCAAAAGCCTGATTAGTAACCCTTTTAATGAGGTACTACTTTGACGGACTGTGAAATGAGCAACACAGCTAGATGTGTGTGTAGTACATCCCTCCAAAAAGTGCCAAAAATCCCAGAAAATACTCTCCTGCTTATATTCAGTCTTGTTTTGAGGTTCAAGTACTGCATGCTGTGTGCCATACACAGATATATAACTGACACCCAACTGATGGGACCACTGCATCTTTTAGTCCTTACCAGCTCCAGCACACTGGACCGTGGTCCCTAAGGACCAGGATAAAGAAACACCATCATGCAGAATCTTGAACCTAACTTCGTCCTCATGATCAGGCACATCCACTAAGAACAAGAGGCAACTTGCACATTTAGCTATGCTGCTCATCTCACAGAAGCATGATCTATACAAGTTACATCTCCTTGCCAAAAGTGAGGAATCAGACTTTAACAATGTATAATGAAGCATCAACTTACAAAAATAAAAAGGGGAGAAATATTTAACCAAACACCTAGATCCTTACTTTTTCAGCTAATTTTATTCATAAAGGCAGGGATATTCAACTCGATCCCGCGAGGGCAGCAGCCCTGCAGGTTTTCATTGTATCCCTGCTTCCACACACCTGACCAAATTAAATGGATCCAACAGCCAATGAAGTTCAGCACAACCACTCATTATTTTGACTCAGGTGTGTTGTTGCAGGGAATCGGTGCAAAAACCTGCAGGGCTGTGGCCCTCATGGAACTGAGTTGAATAACCGGCATTAAACATTGCTGACACATTTTGATATTGTACTTTCCCTACAAGCAATAAAGACATATATAACACTAAAATTTCTGCCTGACAAACTTCTCTGACGATATTTTAGGAGCTCCTGCATTTTTGCACAGCCTTTTTGGGAAGTTAATAGTTCTATCCTTTCACTGTCTTGAACTATGAAAGACATATAAAGCTGAGAAACATACTTTCATCTAAATAAACCTGTACATGGTTCTATAACAATGTTATAAATCTTTTTTTACACGTTTACCAATTAAAAACCGCATAATAGTGATTTTACACGATATTTAGTTCATCTGAAGCAAATATGACGTACTTAATCACTTAATACTTCCTTATATATTATTATTTTAAACACGATCAATTTGTCAACAATAAAACTACCTTGCGGCCAAAATACACATGATGGGTCAGTGTCAGGTCAGGCTTGGAAAAGCTGGGCAAGAGAAAAACACACCTTGCTGCAGAAACAGTGTAAAGTAGGCGCTCGCGCTGACCAGGAGCTCTGTTTAGTTTTCACGCGAGCTGTTGTACGTTGTGTACGTTGACTGAATAAACTCCAACATTACTGGAAATGTTAAAACTCAGATAAAGAGCACGGAAAGCATTGTGTTATTCGGACTGTGATAGCTGCAGTATTCCAGTCTGTCTAACCAGTAACAACACCCACCAGTCTGCGCCAAACTGGCAGTTGCTGCTCCGGATGTTTGCCTTCAGTTGGCTCATTAATTCAGACAACTTTTTCAGCCAGATTACTGAGACTTAATGACCTATATTACTCCGTCTAATGGGTTATACTGAATCGTATATTATGTTATTTGAGGCTTGTTTATGTCTGTTGGCTGATATCTTTCAGGCGGAAGTACTTCCGGGACGGCGCAGGTGAAACTAACTGAGGTAATTATGGGCCTGTTCCGTTCAGGTTCACCAGCGTGTCATTTGGCACGATAACGACGTAACATTGCTTTCATGTGTATGGTTTCATGATTGAAAGGTAGGAAATGCAAATTGGGAAAACTGCGTTTCAGGTGGGGCCCTATTCAGGGACATTGAGCCAGCCCATATGGGTTCTCCATTCCCACATTTATCATTGAGAGGGCTCATACAGCCAGCCCATATGGTTTAGTTTAGTTTAGTTTAGTTTAGTTTAGTTAGGATCCCCCATTGGCTGTAGCAAGCTACACCTTTTCTTCTTGGGTTCCGGCACAATTATAACATCAAAAACAATAACTTGGAAAAGTTACACAGCGCATCGGCACTTCTGTTAAATCATGGAGTACAAGCTATTTACATACTTAAATACATCTCTTTAAATCCATTTTTACATACTAAATGCATGCATGCCATGTCCATTCATGTTATATCCAGTACTTTACCGTAATACATTGTATTCTAGCATGTAAACAGTTTACTGTAATACACACCCTATTCATGCACGAAATATGCTTACTCATAATTGAAAATGAACCTATATATTTGATGATCTATAATACAAATCTTCTAGTACACCTCTATCCACATTAACAATTAGTTTGCTTTATTACACATACATTTGTATTTATTATACTTTTATCACCAAATCCTTATAATTATGATTTATATAGATACCTGTACTTTTGAGAAATAGTCTTTGATAATATGTTAAAGTTTTTTAGATCAGTGGTTAATTTAATTTGGGTTCTCCATGCCCACATTTATCATTTAGGGGGCTCATACAGCCAGCCCACATGGGCTTCACCTATGCAGCCCATGTACCTAAAACCATATGGGACCTGCAAAATTATCCCAGTTTGAGCCAACATGGACATGGTGCCTGGGCTATGGGGGCAATATGGGTCCTGTGCAACTCACCAAGTTGGGTCCTGCTGAAACCCAATCAGAGCCAATCTGAAACCCATATGGTCAAACACAGGTAAGGCCACTGTGGAAACTGTGGACAAACCCATCTGGGATACCTTTGTGCAGCCCAAACTAAACCCTTATGGGCCCTGCGTCATGCTTGCAGAGTTCTTCTACAAAAAAGGACAAGTAGCCTACACATCCTTCTTGTTTAAGATTTTAAAATGTATAATCTTGAAGGGATCAATAATTTACCACAAGCTTTCAGACAGGTCTCATGTTGTCATTCATTTTAATATCCCTTAAACTGTGAAAAGCTGCATAGTCTCTGAGAGAGACTTAACCCCATTTGATGACACCATCACCACCATACCTCTTGTTTTGTTTTTGTTTTTTGTATCAATCTGTTTGCCTGCATCTGCGGAGGGGGGGTGGGGTATTCATCTTTCTGTAACACTTGTAAGAGATTTTATTTACAGTGAAAATTTCTTTGTAATCTTTTTTTCTTCCTGGAGTCTTAAAGAGTTATTTGAATCATCCCTTAGTTAGCCACAGTCCCCTACCTTTAATGATTTAAAAATAAGAAATTCCTTTAATCATTTCATGAAAAGCTCCAATCGCCCGCACCTAATCCTGAACCTGATATATAAATTTAATGGATCTGAAGGTTTTAAAGAAATAAATGTAATTATAGTCAAGACATATTACTTAAAAGTTTCTAATCTTTTACTTATATAATTAAATGTTAAAAATGGCTAAAATAATTTAAAAGAGAATCAAATGTTAGCTTGTTCAATTTTAAAAAGTGACCTGTTTTCATGGTCTGTATGCAGTTTTTCCACATGACTGTACTTCCACAACCACATAATTATCTGGCCCTAACAAGCCGTCATAAGACAACGTGTAGAAATAGAGCGTTGCAGCTACACACACTTTTTTTTTCCTCTAATTTTTTTCTAGTGTTTGTTTTTGTTTCTCTTTCACAAGAAATGACGGGATACTAAATGAAATCAGTTTTTGTTTGACCTGATCACAATCTGTGATTGAATGAGACTGTTGCGTCACAAGCATCTTTCTTATGAGAGGTCACAAGCCAACCTAATTATGGGTACTAGTGTCATCTGCTGTCTGTAGTCTAAGATGAAATGTCTTTATCTGATTTTAAGCGGCCTAAATCTTGGCTGAGATGAATGACTTTTTAAAAAAATCTTTTAAACTAAACTGTCATGATAGATGTTATGTGTATGAATGCCATTTAATGTGCATGAAAATTATTAACGATATTCTGATATATGATTACCATCCAGATATTTTTCTCTCCTAAATTTTCCAAGCAAGCCTGTTTATTGTCAATCAATCTGACATATCAAACCCCATAGGACCTATAGCCACATCAAATGTCAGGTGTACTGAGTCCATATGCAAAGGAGGTTTTTCACACATTGTAGGTCCAAAGCCCAGATGGGATATCACTGTGTACCCTTGAGTGAGCTACTTTACCAGAGTAAATATTTAGTCAGCTGTATAAATGCATGTTGAGTAAGATTTGAAAAGTGAGCTGGCAGTGCAGGGAGAGTCAATGCCAAAGAGAAACGGCTCCACGAAGCTGATCGAATTACATGTTAAAAAAAAAAAAAAGAATAAGATGTACACTGAGTGAAATGTGGCACACAGAGAAGTTTTTCTCACAGCAGGAAAGACGGCTCTATCATAAATCATTGTTAATGTAACAGGAGTCTCTTCAGAGCTTAGCCGACTTGTTGGCTCCCTCTTATGGTGCAGAATGTAGCTCCGCTCCATCTACATGTGTGGGCTCACACTGCAGCGTCGTGTAAAACAATTAAAATAAAAAATATTCTGAACTATCCAATTAGTTCTTTCTACAAGTGTGAAGTGGCCAAAATTACCTCAACTTCCCAAAACATTCTCAGTCTCTATATCTGCTTCACATTAGTCGTCATTTACACACACAGACACACACAGTCAACATGTTTCAAAAACAACACTCAGCCCTCCTGGCCTCACCTTCATTACCCAATTACACTAATACACTCACCCTGATTGTGTGGTCTGAACGATAACCAGCCTGTTGTGTTGGTTCTTACCTCCCATCGACACACACACACACACACACACACACACACACACACACACACACACACACACACACACACAGTCTGTTTGTGTCTGGGTGGATTTCTTCTCCATGAATTACATGTGAAAACACTGTCTCGGTAAGCAGGGAGTAGAGAATTTCTGAGGTTGAAACGCGACACTTTAATGATCTGGAGGGCATCCAACAACTATACACCCCCACACTTTTTTTTTTTTTTTCACCCCTCTCTCTTGTGAAACTTTTGGTTGCAATCAGTGCAACAGAATGGATTGTTTAGAGCTTCGGAGCAGTAAACTGGCTAAGAAACATCACCGAGCCGACTGTAAGAGGCTGTCTTGAGGCGGAGGTGGAAGCCACACTGGGTGGACACCCACATGAGACATTCCTTGCACAGAGAGAGTTGTAAACAGGCACGCCTTTGCCCAAGGGTTCCCAAACTTATCTTCCAAATGTATTTACAGAAGAATAAAAACTCAGTACGACTTTTTTTTAAATATATAAAAATTTCCTTTTACTCCCTACCTGTTTAGTTTAACTCAAAGCAGCACAAAATAAAATGGGAACATTTTTTATATTTTAATGCCATGCTCATTAAGATTCCTTACAGCCACTCTGTGGCAGGGAGTGTTTATATACTGGGAATTTTTCCCTTTCACGACCAGACACAGATCTTATTTGTTGAAGATGACTACACAGTCTTGCCCCTTTTCAAGACGACGGCTAAATCATGTTGAACTATGAATTTTCAAAGGATGGGAATGTTTTTAGCAATGCCGATTACAGAAAACTAAATAGTGGTTTGAATATCAGTTACCATGGCAACGGTCAAAGCATGACAGTGAGAAAATATGCCAGTTGTTAATGCATTTTGGTTGTTTTTTTTTTTGTTTTTTTTTTTTTTAATGAAATGAAAAATACTTCATTTATCCCCAAATGGAAATTCAATTTTATTTTATTTTCATTTTCCAAACCTTCTTCCATCCCATTTCAGACACCCTTGCACCTTCAATCCAAGACTAAATCATTTGCAGAACACCGAAAAGATTCCACAAAAAACACAAGTCTGAGTGCCAATCAGAAGTTTATTTAAATTCAGTCAATAGTTAAAAAAGAAAAGCCATGAAATAACTGATATTTTCTTTGTACAACGCCACACTCGTTGCAATGAAATTATCTCTAAAAAAAATTCTCTCCTGCAAAACATCTGCAGAGAGAAAACAAGTAAGGCAGAGGAGATGGTTTATGTGGGGAACCTATCCACCCAGGTGAGAAGTCTACGCTTTTTTTTTTTAATCTTCAAATTCAGATGAAATGCAGTAAATTTACATATTGAAATTTGAGGTATGAAAAAAAATATTTACATTTCCTTTTTCATCAGATTTGTTTCTTAACAAAAGTCTGAAAAAAAAACAAACAAACATGGCAATTTGGGAGAAGCAAAAACATGTTTTGCTTCACCCACACTAAAGCACTTTTTGGAGCTACTGTATCACAACATACACTTGCTACCTCTGAAATCTGTCTGCATGTTGACAAAAAAAAAAGAAATTTGATACTGTTACATTCCTTACAATCCTCCATTTGTTTTGTTATAAATATCTTTAGTGTTGTCTTTCTTAGTGCCAGACCTCAATTTCCTTCATTCTGTATCATTTTAACAAAGCATTGTGTGTGTGGTTTCTTTTTTTTTTTTTTCAAGGTTCACTAGTTCATAGCCAGTCAATCCACAGTGACACCAGGATAATGTGCCTCTTTTTGGTTTAAGATAATCCTAGCTAGTGCTACAGTCAGCATGAAAGTAAAGAACTTCCTTGTTTATGTGTTTACGACATGAGAAGTCAGCGTGCTGTTGTTTAAATGGACAGTGGATGGCAATGTAGTGATTACTTAAAGACAGCCATAAACATGTCAGCAAGCTACATATGATTGGATATTTCACAGACCTCTGGTTTCATCCTTCTGCAGGTGGTACAGGAAATTTCCTAAAATTTTACTGAGCAGAGCTACGTGAATTTTGCTAATTTGAAGCAATGAGGAAATCAGAGTGCATACAGCAGGTAGCCTTACCTGCAGTTCCAAACGTTTTGTTTTAAACAGCTCAATGTTAAAATAAAAGCATTCAGTGCTCAGGTTTGGATTACTTTCAGCTTCTACTTAACCCTGTCAAATACTGGAGCCAGAAACACTGAAGCTTCAACACTGTTTACATCTCCTAATGACCCGAGAGGTAAAATTAAAAAAAAAAAAAAAAAAAAAAGGAAAAAAAGCTTTTCAGTGTTCACTTCATAAACAACCCAATAAAGAGCTATTTCAATCTTCAACAGAAAAACAACAACTTGTGACGTTTCTCCTAAACGCAGAGAGAAAGTCAGCTGGAAGGTCACTTATCAGGGAGCGCGTTTGGCTCGCGGCAGCGAGAAGCACCGATACGGGTCCTGCTGCTTCTCCGTCGCATCACCGCCTCACGCATTCATCGGCAAGTGAAAAAACAAAAAAGTGATTAATGGTAAAAGCTGAAAGGAGGGTGACCTTTACTGATTAAACCAAATATTCCTTCATAAAACCAGAGAGGGAAACGAAATGATGGCAGGTTCATGCAATTCAGGTTCTTTCTAGATGAAGAGAAGGAAAACAAGTCCAGAGTTTACTTTTTTCTTTCTCGGAAATGAGCACATCAGTCCCAGTGCTGAGGGAGGGAAGGTGTGTGGGAGGAGGTTACGGATGTGGGGAGTGGACAGAGGCGGTAACAGCAGAGGAGCTTATTTGACCAGCCTCTTGGCCACATCTGCGTATGCAATCTCAATCTCCTTGTCACTGGGGCAGGTGTTGGTGAACTCTTCGCGTGTGTAAGCATTGTTCAGGTACTTCCAGATGGCCGTCATCTCTTTGGGGATGTCAAAGCCTCTGTATTTTTTAGCGACAACCTGCAAACACATATAAAAAAAACAATAATTCAAATTACATGACAAAATCCAGACCATCTGGTAGAACTGGATTTTCAATACAAACTCAAAGTGCGAGAGGACAGAACGGAGTTACTGAGTCATACCTGGTCGAACCACAGGGCTGCAATTACAGAAGGCTGAGTTGAGTGTTCGGACACTTATATGCTAGATTTTAAAGTAGCCCTGAGGCCTTATGCACTTGTTCGTTTGAACACTGTAGTGTACTACAAAGTTGACTGTAGTAACAAGAGGATGTTCTCATACTAGAACAGTAACTATTCTGAGGGAGGAGCTAAAAAGACCTCAAAAAGTTTGAGCTAAAATAGCTTTAAAATAGTGCAGAGATTACTGCACTATGAACAAACAGAGGGAGACTTTAGTTTGTAGTTACACAAGTTATGTAAATGTTCCTGCAATCTGACACCACTCAAAGTGAGATGAAACTGATATGGCAAGGGTTGTTAAGATCTTTTAAAGTCCCATCAGGTAACCGAAAATCATTGCCCTGCTGTCATGCAGCGCCAAGATGCTAAGATGCTACATTTACCATGAATGAAAGCTGTTTAAACCATTAACTTCTTCACCTTAACTATGTGCAGCTTGGGCAGCAAGTTGCAGTCGGCCAGGGTCATTTCATCTCCATCCAAGAATTTGCGGTTTGAGACTTTGATGTCATCAATGCTGTTGTGGTCGATCTCATCTGGCAGCGGGGAGTAAAGATATTCGTCTAGTTTCTGCAGCGTCTTCAGAAGCCCGCGCTCCAGAGCTGCAGAAAGAGAGCCACAACTAACATTACAGCTGCTCCAGCTGTACGCTGATTGGCCACATGGGGGCAGCATTTCATTTAAAAAAATGCACAAAACGATCCACAAAAAACAAATCTTTAATGCTTATGCAATCCAAGGTAACCTGGTAAACTTATAAGAACAAATACAATGATCTGAATTCCTTCAAGAAGGAATGTATTTGATTTTACAGGTAATAGTTTGCTCTCAATCATATCATCCATACTCATTAACAGGCCAGTCTATTGTTAAAAACTATGAGATGAATGGGAGGTCAGGATAGATGGAGCAGTTCAACAGCAGGCTTAACCTGGTACTTTAGAGAGCCCTTATCACTGAACCATGAAATCTAGCCTCCAACTGTTGACATAGCCTTGGCATTCACATCCAGCTCACCCCCAGTTCAATCATTTCTCCAGGCAGAAAACAGCCAACTAAAACGAGTTAAAGTCTGCATTCCATAAACATCTTTTAGGAAACACAATGCTAAAATGTAAAAAAAAAAAAAAAAAAAAAAAAAAAAATTTGAAGGGATGACACACTGTTTTCTTGTTATACATAATAGTCGTCATGGTTACATCATTGATTTGGCCTCCTTTTGTACTGATTGGATTAAAAAAAAATGCAGACCAAGAGAATTGCATTATGAGAACTTGCTCATTCCCAGGATGGCTGGTGTGTTGTTTTCAGGAAAGTTCCAGGTGAGACAGAGAGCAAAAGGACAGGAGGAGGCAGCAGCACAAAGCCGCTGTGTTCCCGAGCCAGGTTATAATCCACCAATCAGGGCAGGGCGACCAAGAGTTGCCTAGCAACCAGAGAGCGCTCTCTACACAGCTGAAAGGTTCATGCATGTCAGCTTTTAAACCAGGACACCTATCTGGGTTCACATGAGAGTGTAAGTCATTTACCTTCATTTGCGTCTGGCCTGGAGTTCTTGATGTACGCTGAAAACTTGGCAAAGATGTCCATACCAGCTGTGTTTGACTCGGGGTGTCTAGCGCCAAGCTTGATGTACCTAAACATGACACAAACGAATCAAAATTAACCACACCAAGTGGAAAAATATTCTGATGACACCTTCCTACTGTTGTCTATTTGGTGAACTGTAAAACTTTGCTCCTCTTTTGTTCTCAACTTTCCAAAAGTTACCATGAAAGCAGCAGATGTCGTTCATTTCATAATGTCTTGCACATACAATATTCAGCTATCGTAAATATCCACTTGGAGAGTCACTTTCATGCTTCTGTTGAGCTTATGACAGTCATGCGTTGGATTTGTCGCATTGGCATGACAAGCTATTATCACATGGATCAGAAAGCACTTACTTGGGTGGGGAGAGGACATCCTCAAGAAACTCCTCAATCTTGTTGACGTCAGTTTTGACCTCTCCGTTGAATGTGATGAAGGGTGGGTGTGTGCCAGGGGCCAAGTTCTGGAGGTCTGCAGGTTTCCTGTTATAAAAAAAATAATGTCACCAATCTGATGAATAAAGCAGTACCACACTGAGCCTAACAATCTGAAGGGTCCATTTAAAACAGAATGGAAAGCTGAAACAAATAACTCCCAATCGGTCAGACTAATAGGTTCATGCAAAGTCAAGTACTTCAAAATGTAATGCTTCTGTTTAATCCTGCTGCACTTTAAACAACTGCTAATCGAGCATCCAGCCTTCCTCCCTCTCCAGCTACAGCTGCCGCGTATCTGTCTCCATGAGTGTGTTTGTGTCTCCTCTTTTTTTTTTCCTGTGGCCTTCAAACCAGCACATTTGGAACCAGATGGCAGGCAGCTGAGACTGACACACAAACAGAAATGAGCATGTGCTGAATGAGTGGTGTGAACACAAATCCATGCAAACAGGGTCTTAAATCCTCTTAACACAAAAAACAACATAAACATAGCTGATCGGTTTGAGCCAGCAGCAGTGTGATATAATATGGAGAGGAACAACCGTCATCCACAGAGACTCCGAGTTTTTGTTTTGACGTTGATAGCTGGATTTTGGGGGAGGCCATTTAAGGGCACGAAACGAGGGGAAATGATTGCATCTCTTTGGCATGTCAAAGGAAGTGATACAGTCACCCAGTGTTACTGTAGAGGGGCTAGCAAGTGCCTTAAGACTCTCAGAATCTAATAACAGGTGAACCTACTCGCAAGATGAGATGTAAAAATCAATAAAAACAACTCTGTGATGAGTCATGGTGAACCTGGTGTCCTTTAATGGGAAAAAGGATTAACAACATACAGCACCCCTTTAGTCAAAAAGCCATAAATACAGAAAAAAATGCAACTATTTCATGTTTACTTAAGATAATAGAGATCATATGACACAAAACAGGCTAAGGTATAATCAGATGGGCCTCTAGGTGACGAGAATAAAACAAGAAGAAAAAGGTTACTGATAAAACACCCATTGCTTTTACAGTTTGCTTCATGCAGAGCATCCAAGGGAAAATATATGCAAATATTCAAACCTTTGCACTCACGGCAAACATGCAGGAAAATCCAAACAACGAGTCAGATCCTTTTTACCACCAAGTTGTGCAATAATCAAACAGATCTCGTTTTCCCTGTTGGATACATGTTGTAGAGATGGCGACACCCAGTAATGATCTCGTTGCTGTGTTAAATGAACCATGCCGAAAGATGAAGAATCACTCGTTTTCAGTTTGAGTCACACACACAAAATCAAGACCACAGAAACCAGCCGTCCATCTGAATGTTGGACAAAACTAAAAACAACATGGCACTTGCCTGGCTTGAGAAGTGGAAAAATATGAAGATGAATCATACAGACAGAAACATGGGTTTATGGTGAGGAGCTTCTGCTCCAGGAATCCGCATGCTAAAACGTTTCCTTGCAGCTGGGAGGAAATATAAAATCCCAGTCAGATTTGGAGAAGATCACAGATTTTTTTTTTTTTTTTTTTTTAATATAAATCATAGTGGTTAAAAGAAGTGCTGCCCACCAAATATCAAAACGGGAAGTAAGTGGAGCCAAGAACCTTAAAATAGCTTCTCAAGAGTCAGTATGTTTATTTTTCTCCAATTTTCTCCAGCCTGGGAAGGGGTCATGGGAAAACCAAATAAGCAGTGGGGAGGCAGTGAGCGTGTTAGAGGTGGGGTTGGATCAAAGCACCACAGAGCAGCTGAAATCTTTGTGGAAACGCCCAGGAAAGCTGTAGGAAGCCTTTCCAAAAGGAGAGGAAAATGGGTGTTGAAAAAAAGAAAAGCAACGGAGAGGGGCGAAAAAGGGTGAAGTAAAAAGAAATGGGGTATACTTGCCTCTTAAGGTCCACTGTGGTGACGTTGAAGACGACTCCTTTAAGCCAAAGTATCATGAAGAGCCTCTGAGAGAAGGGGCAGTTCCCGATGCTCTCGCCATCGCTTCCCGCCTTGAACAAACAGACAGTTGGTTAGGAAAGATTAACCATCAGAAATATGTTGCAAAGGATAATTACACAAAAATGGGTGCAACCACAGTAAAGTTAATCACTGCAAGCATAAAACGTCTACAAATCTAGGAGATAAAGTTCTTAATTCCAGATAGCATTTAGCGTCCAGTTTGGACAGAAACTAAAAGAAAGACTTGCTCATCATGAAGATGATCACATCTCTGTTATACCATCTTTATGGACCAGGAAACTTTATTACTTCAGACTTTCACGCTGCTTTAAAAAAAGTCTCAAGTAGGAAGGAAAGCATTAAAAGCAAACCCCTTTGTCCTAAAGGCTTCAGCACTTTCCTCCTATCAATCTGCAGAATCGCTTTCTAGGAGGAAATTAGATAAATCAAAGTGGCGCTAAATAAAAAACTGTTTCTGAAGCAATGAGAAGCTTAGAGAGCGATGCTTTTAGAAAACTCAAGAAAAGGTTAATAGTGTGGTTTTCTCTCTAACACACACACGAAGCAGAAATCACAAATGCTAAGAGAGGGTGCCACGAACAGTCAGAGATATCTCCTGCTCTCCCTGCCGCCATCCGTCTCTTTGTTCTCGGCTTTCCCTTGTTTTTCTAACCGTTTTCATTTCACTGTGCACCCCTCAGCTTGTAGCCACGCAAGGAGGAATGCTTCATCCTGATTCCTAAGCAAAATAAGTATTTTATTCTATTAAATAAGCTTTGTGAATGGATACATCCTCTTCAGGACAGTTTATATGATTTCAATCAAGCCACATTACAAAACTGAAAACCATTGCTGTGAAATTGACTGGATTTGTCCTCATTTGTGTTTAAAACTTGTGCCACTCAGACAAAAAAAAACAAAACAAAACATGTTCATTTGACCTTTTTATGCATGAAAAACCAGACATGGGCTCAAACATTCTTGTCAGTTTGGAGTATATTAAAGGTGTGCTGTTTGTTCTGGATACTATCTGCAAGGAGCGGCACCACATTTTTACATAAATATACCCGCGTTGTATTCAGATCTGCTGCTAGCATTAAATAAAGTTTCAGATTTATCAGCTTAAATATCTTAATCATTTGTAGAAGATCAGAGGTGTTGGTTGTGGTTAAACCTCAACTGAGGACTTTGTTTCAGGGAGCCGCGTCAGTCCAGCGGCTCCTTGCTCACGACTGCTGTCCTTTGTGTGACGCCCAGTCGGAAGGCTGCGTTTGATGCATCTGTTGGCTCCCATTGTACTGCAACTATCCTCTCCCTTTCCCCCTTCTTTTGAATTCAGTATCTGCAATGCCTGGATCAGATCCCACTGTCATTGTTACAAAAAGGAAAGTCCTTATTTTACATTCAATGATTCAATTCCAGAATAAAGCGTTGGGGCTATTATGGTTTGCAACAGACTGGGCTAGCACTAGCAGATTCTTACAGGATCAGAAAGACATCAATGGGATGATTAGCCTGCAGCGCAACACCTACAGAGCACCATTCAGGTCCGGATCAAGGGCGGTAACACCCCACAGCAACTGTTCCCATGGCAATGGTCAGAATATATAACACGGAAAGAAGAGCATGCGGTGTGAAGGGCATTAATAACAAAGCTGAACTGTGTGATTGATAAAAAAAAAACCAGAGCATGTGATGAAAAGTCATTTTCTACAGGGTGAGTTGCTTTTAAGCAGAGTTCATCTTCGTGTCTTTAGCTACAAAGAAGAAGGTTGCAGCAGCTGAGAAAGACATTTCACTTTTCCTCCTCTCACAGGCTGTTCTCAGAGTCATGGCTGGGCTGCTACTCTCTGGAGTCTGCAGCAGAGCAGACTGCACCTCACACTAACAGCAGACATCTGCAGAGCAAGAAGAGGCAGCACAAGAGGTGGACATACGACAGGAAATGGGGAGGATATTAAGGATCACATGTAGGCCTGCTGCTAACCAACATATAGGAGAGCAAGAGGTAATAGATGCTCTAAGTGAGAAGCGGCGGAAAGACAGGAGACGGTAGAGGCAATGTGCTCTTCGGCATGCTGCGTGTTTCTTCCTCCTCCCTCTCCCCTTATCCTGGGCCCCTCTGTGGAGTCGGAGGGGGGTTGGGCATTTGGAGAGGAGGGAGAAACTATTCCAGAAATGTCCTGTTACTCCCGCCGAAGAGGGTGCTTTGTTTGGTTTGAGAGATGATGGTGGTAGAGCTACATTTCCGCTCTATACTTAATGAAGAAGCTGGCCTACATTTTACAGTGGGAAATGTAGCGGCCACGCTTGGCTAAATGACATTTCTAGTCGTATAAACCAGAATTGCTTGATTGACAAACTCATCATAGTGGGGAAAAAGAATCCAGACACTTCATCATTATGCCAGGCTCACAAAAAGTGAGTCTGAAGAGCTTGTAAATACTATCTTTTTACTCAAACTGTACTATCCAGACTGCCACCATGATGGTGTGACCTTTAGAAAAGAGCTTCTGGATAACCTCCTGTAAAGCAGCACCACAAAGTGCTTTTTGTTAGTAGTTTCAGGTACGTCATTAGTTTGCAAGTGGAAGGGGGGGGACAGCAAGTAACAGAAGAAATAGTCAGAGGGAAGTATATCGGCTCAAAAAGATTCAGAATTTCCGAGAAAGCAGCCACCCAGCAACACTTCGCAATGCCAAATGTCTCCCCACCCTGTTAAAATCCCATTTCCAGACAATTACAACATCTTTCACACACCTACATACAGAGATGTGAATGAGATATAATATATGAGAAGCAGCAAACAGCTGACTATTGCTAACGGAGTAAAGCTTTATTTAGGCTTAATGGATGGTAAGTCAACAGATGTCAAGCACAAACAGCTGTAAAGGGAGGATATGAGTCATGGTCAAAGTCAGATGTCAGTGTCCAGGGCAGCAAGGCACAAAAACAATACAAGACTTAAACACACTGTCATCTCTTACTCAGTGCAGTGGGTTCGGACCTCTTATTACCTCCTCTGTTGCTTTACTCACTGAGCCACTGATGTTACCACCATTATATCTCAGTCAAATGAGTCAAAGTCTTGAATGGACATTACATTTTTAAGCACAATTTGAAACATTCAAACGTTATCCCCCTCTCAGGTCCAATCCTCTTTACAGAGAGGGGCATAAAATCCAAAAGACGTTAAACATTTCTCATCACCATGCAAGAAAAAGGTTTATTTTCTAGCCTGGCAATGCGACATTACAGCCAGCCATCGGGGGACAATAGATCCTGTTGATGCAGGGCAAGGTCCTCCCAGTCTCTGCTCATAGCCTAATTTTAGTAACACGGGGACCCATGCCTACCCCTCCCTCACCAGTTCATATTCTAAATCTGTTGGATTGCTCAGAAGTTCAAGCCACACTTGACCGAATAAGGAACTGACAGTCTAACAAGCGCACCACTTTTCCTGCTCCTGATCTGACACAAAGCAGGAATGTCTGCTTGGGAGCAGGGAGCCATGGTAACGCCGTGGCAACACCTCAAACTGTTTGCAGGCAAAAGTCTAAAGTCTACAAGGTGGGATGGAATTAAAAACTATGACCTAACTCAAAGCTGGATCATAAAGCTGAGCCAAATTCAGATTTGTTGTTCAGTATATGTTGACTAAATATACATTTGATGTCCTTTTCTGCAATAAATACTTGCCAAACAGAATTTGAAAGTCTAAACTGGCATGTAAAATGAATCATCCAAGGGGAAATAATTTAACTTTCATTTGAGAACAAAGCTAACATGAGAACCAAAAGTACACAATGACAAGTTACAGAAGAATCTTCTAAAAGAGGGGCTAAAAAAGTTGTTTCTATTCTGAAGTTTGGCAAAAATACATTTAAAACACAATTGAAGAGGGCTTTTAAGCAGAGAAAGCTTCATTTTGAGGAATCTTTGTGTTTAAGTGTGTGCAAGTCAATGTTTTTGCCTCATGGCAGTGATTGGTTGAACCAATTGGGTGATGAGAGCCCTGAGCAGCCAGAAAGATGAGTGTATAAAGGAGTCATATTCTGCTGGAACATGGAAACACCATGGTGATAACCATAATGCTGCTGACTCAGAATGACATCACTCAGTGGAAAGCTTAAAACTTCCTGTCAGACACAGGCCTACTGTGCTGAACAGATTTTGTGGAAAGTTTGAGCTCGATCTCCAACGGCGATTTACTGTGAAACCAAGCAGCAGCAATACTGTGGTGCCCGTATTATAACTACTGCATCCAGTAACAGTTTAGGAGAGATCAGAGAGATTATTCAGCTTTCTGTTTAACAATGAAGAGATGCTTGTGATGAATAACACAGATCCCAAATGAAAGTAAAATCCAACAGAAGCCATAAGGAGGAATTACTATGAATAGACAAGAAATGAATCTGTTGCTGCTTCTGCATCAGTCTAAACATCAATAATCTGCAAACTGGTATCAGTCCCATCTCCACTGACTTGCACAATCATAAACCTTTGTAGACAAATGCATTCACATTTACACACACACACACACACACACACACACACACACACACACACACACACACACACACACACACACACACACACACACACACACACACACACACACACACACACACACACACACACACACACACACACACCTGCTTTATTCACGCCTGCTTTGCTCATAACTTTAGAAATATAAACAGGCTGACAGTTGATAAAAAATATTCAAGAATCTTTTTTCACTTTACCAAGTTTTAATCATTCAGTTTAACCATGAATCCTGTGGCGACCAAGCATTTGGCACGAGGTCCAGCATGCCAGTAAGAGTATGCAGCACACACTGGCTTCCATAGCAATGCTGGTTAAACATCATTTGCCTTTCAGTGCTCAACTGGCACATGGTACTTTGAATTTAACAAGAACATGAAAAAAACATGCAAAAACATCTCACGGATTAACATTTAGGTTTGCATAAGCATAGGGTGCAAATTTTGGGAATTTTTCTCTATTTCAAGATCCACTACAGCAGAGGTGTCCAGTTCCAGTCCTATAGGACCACAATCCTGCAGGTTTTCCATGTATTCCTGTTCCAACACACCAGACTCAAATAAATCAGTCACTGTGCAAAACCTCATTGAATGCTGGATCCGATTAAAATGAGCCAGGTGTGTCGGAAAAGGGGTAGATGGAAAACCTGCAGGACACCTCTGCACAACAGCATAAAAACAAATAACTTATCCCAAAAGTGTAACTTAACAACATTTTAAGCCGATACTAGTGGAACTGTGAGAATTAACTAGTTGTATGTTCTGTGAGCTCTCTTCTGCCAGGATGTCAGGCATCCTGGATGTTTAACAGAGACGACAAGCCAAAGCAGAAAACCTTTGTCACTTTATCCATGTGCAGGCACCCACACACCTCTGTGCACGCTGCTATGAAGTGTACAGTGTGGGAAACACAAGCAGAGAGGATCATGTTGGGACTGATTGAGTTACACGTGCAGGAAAGAAGATTCTCCTCGGTTAAAAGGTCTTGCATCACTTCACAGTGAAAATGATGATACAGAGACAAAGCTACATTATGTTGCTGGTTTATTCCTCCGTTTTCTATTGTGGTACTGTTTGAAAATCTACTGAACAACTATCAAAAGTCCCACATCCATTAACCAAGAAAGAACAGTAGTTAACCAATCATTCTTAGTTAATCTGAATTGATCAGAAAAATGTGTTTTAATCAGCAAACAATCCAGACGTCTATAATATAGACATTAAAAACAAATCTCAGCTTCTTGAATGTCACAGATGAGAAAACTTTTGCTGCCAAGTTGAGATTTCAAGAGGGGTGCGTCAGAAAATAAGATTTTATGTCCAAAGCATTGAGTTTGGAGTCTACTAATATTGACACAAATGAACTCAGGTCACATAAAAATGAAAAAGACTTGCTGTAAAGACCCTGGTCAAATTGGTGCAATAAGAGACTGCTAGATCGATTAGGCCAATGGCCACAGAGTCACTCAACCAGACAGTTTACAAAGCAGCAGCAATGACAGGCCAGGTGCTGCAGAGGCAGGAATTACACACAGCAAAAGCACTTCTCCTTAACAGAGAAACAAGTCATTAATCTTTGTCCCCAAACTCATGATAGTGACTACAGCGCTGAGAGAAGAGGGGGGTAAACTGCTCTATTGATTTTCTACTAAAAAAAAAAAAAAAAGAAAAAAAAAAAAAAAGAAAGAAAAATGCATCACTTAATTGCTTTTAATACTCCCAAGAAGATGTAGGAATAATTTATCTTCAAACACTTGGTATGGATGCATTTATGCAGGCTACCCAAGGCAGTCGCACCTTGACACTAAAGTGTGCAGTGATTAAATCTATACAAGGCGAACTCGCATGGTTCTGCGTGTAATGTCATGCAGAAGTGTTAACTGTGACAAAATAACTGCTGAAAAAGGGGCATTTTGTTTCCATAAAAAAGGGAAAAATCACAAGGCATAATCTGACCGTCACATGCCGTTAACTGATAGCACAATACAACACGATCAACTCTCCCTGAGGCCTTCTGGGTGAACGCTGAAGAACAGAGTCCTCACTGCAAATCAGGCTTACCATGTCACACTTTAACCAGAACAATAAATTGAAATTTGAGGGGGGGCATTATGATGCATGCTAAGCAGCAAATGCTTAGATAAAGTAGACTGACACTGCCCTATCCTCAGCCACAGAAGTGCTCTATTGTTGGCGGCTCCTGCTGGCACATCGCAGCCCTCCATCGCCACGGTTCCCATGGGACTGTCACGAAGGATGTACCCAAACACAGATGGGCTCTTGTGCCATCCAGACTTAGAAACACTTCTTAAAACATGTTTGCTGGTTGTGTTGTTCCTGCTGGCAGGAATGTGGAAGTCTGGAGGCAGCTGAAGGCTTTGCAACCCTTTGTGTGACCCTGGCAGTCTCAGCAGACAACTGATTACATGAGTAAAGATAAAGCCTTCCTGTTTTCTCTTGACTCATCTGTATTCACTACCATGCAGTTAGGTCATATGCTGGTGGAGAATGACTCATAAGCATGTCTGTCTCTAATTCATTTATGGAAGACTTGAGACCAAAAAAGGGAATGAAAATATATATAATACCAACAAAACAATGAAAATGATCATTTTCCACATCTCTTGTAGGGTGGGTGAAATTGTACTTCTTATGCTTTTTTTTTGTATCTATCAACACAAAACTTGGGTAACCACTAAAACAGACGCAAATAAATGCTGACTTGCATTCCCAGTATACCAGCAGAGACAACACCTCAGCCCAGACTGATATCTAATCTGCAGTGATGTGGTCAAGGTCCGATGCTCCCTCTTACAAAGTCATTATACCACACTCACAGAGCTATAAACACAAGCAAAGATGAGCACAATGTCAAGTGTTACTATGGCAACATAACTATCGCCATAAAAACTGCAGGTAGAAAGACAGCAAGGTCATCAAAGTGTCCTGAAACTGATGCAGTCAGCTAGTTTTGATGGGTAAACAGAGGTGTACAGAAAGTCACTCATATTCTGGAAGTTTCATCCATCCGCTCTGATATGCGACAGTCCACCAACAGATATAGCACCACTCTCTGTGAAGAGCGCACATATTTTGTTATCAGCTGTTCACAGAGGCCCAAAGTGCCTATGGCAACCTGTAAGCCCGCTATTGTCTACCATGACAGTGTTTAAAGCAGCACGGTGAGAATAACGTCATCAATAATGGATATGGACATGTCAGACGTTGGTACATAACACAGAGCCATGAAGAGGGAGATACAACTAAAAGGCTATTGGATCTCCACAGGAAAATAAAAACACACATTGGAAGAAACTTCCAGCTGCACAGAGGGGTGGTTTGAAAAGGAAGAGCTGGCCACACATGTAAACCTTCCAGCCCCCTGGATGATGTAACCTCTCTTTTAAACAGTGAAAGGTGGTTAAAGAAATAGTGCTGGCTAGTTTGTTCCCATCTGTTCTACCTCCATGCCGAGAGGCCGGTTGCTCAACCCCATCAACAAAGGCTTCTCTATAAAGACTGAAAAAAAGAATAATGCACGTAAAACATAGCGCTTCCTTCCAATTTTAATCAAATTTGGGAGACTGATTAAATGCAAAAGAAGCATATGCTTTTATACAGCTTTCACAATGATTACCCTCATATGCAGCAAATGTTTTCCACTCCAACCACCCATTATGACCATTACTTAAGTATTTGCTATTCTGGCTTGTGACAAACATTTTACTCCACCGCACATAACCTCTCTTAAGACCCCATAGCCCCTTCCAATTACCCCCACCCCCTTCTTTTCAGTATCCCAATCTGCGTCTCCCTCTTTTCTTTCCTATGGCCATTTTCCCGCCCTGGAAAGGGACGCATGCTGGGGAAAGAAAACAGCCATTCACAACCTTCCACCATCATCATGGTCACTGAGGGGGAGAGGCCCAGTAACACAGTTACAGTTCGCAGGATTTAAGGAAGACGGAAGTGCTGTAAAGTTGTAAAAATATACGATCATCCATCAGTTACCTCATGTATTACCTTAAATAAATATGATTACCTTTCCAGAAAACCTTGACAGTTTCACAGCAACACATTAAAAGCTATAAAATGCACTTATATACTGTATGACAGTATATAAGTAAATGTTATTTCCTTCATGTTGGACTAATTAATAGCAGCATAACCCCAAACAGCTGTTTATTTTCCCCATGACTGGGTTGAGCTTGTTCAGATATTCATATAGATCTGGACATAGATCATTCCCAACACATGCTATAATAATTTTGGACACTGTTTATTCTAGCAACTGACCTAAGAGCATTAAAAACGCAACTTCAGCCTACATTACCTGGTTGAGTCAGCTCAGATGAACCACAACTACCGAGCTTTTGTTCAGGAATTAGCGCCCAGTTTTCAGCATGGCAGACTGGTGGCAGACTGGTGCTTCTCCACGGCAAGTGGAAAAGCTGCATCTGCCCAGTTTGTCAATCTGCAGGCTCCACATGGCCACAATTGTTCAACTGGTTTGATTATCCAAAACCGAAACAAAAACCTATAACTGGAACAAGTATTTATAAACGTTTTGATCCATCTGAGCCCTCATTAAGTAAAACATCGACGAAAAGCCAATAGTTTGGTTCAGGTTACAAATTTAATAACTTATCACTAAAGAACAATGCGCATCGTTTAACTTTTAAGCGAGACTTTATGTTTGTTTGTTTGTTTTTTTTAAATGGTACATAATCAAAGAATACATTGACAGTGATTAGCCCAAGTGTCTTAAAAAGGATGAAGCGTGTATCGATGAGGTCTTACCTTAACAAAAAGCTCGATAACGGGCTCGCTGTCCCCCTTTACTCCGTTCTGCGGTACAGACAGCGACATTCTGGGCGCTACTCTGAAGATTTTAGAACAAAGATTAGTTTTTTTTTTCCCCCCTTTTTCTACCACGCCTGACTTTGCTCAGTTCTTTTCTCCACCACCCTTTCTTTTTGTTCCCCTCCCTTTTGCACTGAGACCCAGAAGGTGGTTTTTCTTCCCGGGTGTTTCGATGCAGACAAGGCGGCAGCGCGGTCTGAAACTACAGCCGTCGCGACGCTTCTCTTCCACAAAGGCTACAAAAGCATCGTTGAAGCGCGAGGCGCTTTCTGCCCGTTGCGGAGCGAGGAGAAGTGATGACGTTGGGAAGAAGCAACGGGAATATTTAGGAGTGTGATGTCATCAGCGGTGCAAACCTACAAGAATGTGGGAGGGATGAGGATGGTGATCTCTCAAGCCGCTTGGTGGCTGCAGACGAACTGTGAGCAGGGCCGGATTAAAAGTGCACAAGGTCCTGGGCCCAGAGTGTTCCAGGGGCCCCCTTCCCCACCGGAACATTATGAAAATTGTGAATGATACACTGTGAAACGGCATTTCTAACACCTCTCAGCCAATGGTATCAATAGCAATACACAGGACACTGTTGTGTAACTATCTGGATTTTATGTAGATTTTGTTTCATGTCCAAACTGCTGGTGTTTTCCATACGCACGCACCACATGGGCCCCAACTGGGCATGGGCCCCTGGACCTGTGCCCATAATGCCCATTGGATAATCCGGCCTTGACTGTGAGGGAATTGTGGGAATCGCCTTTCCATCACTGCATTCTTCAGCAATGAAACCGTCTTTAGGAAATCAGGGGGAAAACAACAGAAACTTTAATTAAATACACTTAATGGGAGAAAACTGGAATAATTATCTTAAACGCTCTATTTAACTTTTATCATATAGGTGCAGGCCCCTGGGCCCAGAGTATTTCAGGGTCCTCCTTCTCCACTGCAACATTGTAAAAACTGTTAATGATACAAACGACAATGATGACAAATGGCATTTCTAACATCTCTCAATCAGTGGTACCAATAGCAATACATAGACACTGTGGTGTAACTATCTGGCTTTTATGTACATTTCGTTTCATGTCCAAACTGCCGGTGTTTGCCCTACGTGGGCCCCACATGGGCTCCAAGTGGACATGGCCCCTGGGCCTGTGCCCATAGTGCCCATTGAATAATCTGACCTTGTATAGGTGCTTATAAAAAATATTCATATTCAACTTAGTTGTGTAAAAGGCGAAAAAGTGTTACTCTTCAAATAGTTCTAATGACTGCCAACAGGTCCAAACTTATTAGTATTTAAAGATTCTTGGTCCATTGCAGCATTTTAATAACTTGTGGTGTTCATTATGCCCCTATTAAAATATTTAGGCATCACAGTAATTACCTTAATCCAAATATAAGATGCAGTTTTTAAAAACAGTCATTTTTTTAGCCTAAATTTGCAAGTTTACTGTAAGTTTATGCAAGGATTGTTAATCCAGTTTGAAGTTTTCCTGCCACGAACCACTTGATTTAGACCAGGGGTGCCCAAACTTTTTGCCTCGAAGGGCCAAACTGGAAATGATCCAATGTGCCACAAACAATGTAGCTTTAAGGATGAAACACAAGTAAATGCATTAAGTTATTTTAATTATTGTTCAATAGCTAATACAGTGTATTTTTTCCTATCTGGGCAAATAAAATGTTACATAAATACTCAATGTAGCAATAGAACAATAAAGCCACAGTTAGAGGGGCAAGAAACAATAATTACAGCCACTAAACTGCAACCAAGTGCAACATGTCAACAATAAGAAACAGCGCATGTTGAACAAGGCAAGGTGCTGATACTTAGTGGGACACATGAAGTGGATCTTAGGACATTACCAGTCTCTCCATGTTAGATTGCAACTGGCTCACTGACAAGGTGAGTGTGTCATTGTGGTGTGAGTCAGTCAAGGTCCCTGAGTCTGGTCTTATTTCATGACAGTTCGGTTCAGTTAGGTTCATGACAGTGAAAGTATTGGTTTTTTTTTTTTTAGCCCTGTAGGGTATTAATATAAACAACTAGCGGGCCAAAAGCAAAGTGCTGGTGGGCTGATTTTGGCCACTGGGCCCCATTTTGGGCACCCCTGATTTGGACTGAATCTTGTGCATGAAGCTCTACATAAACCTGCCATTATCCAATGATTTGAGACACCTGGTGTTGCAGCACGGAAACATCTAAAAATCTGCATGACGGCAGGGCCTTGAATAACCAGGACTGATGTAATCTGGTTCATGTGTTTTGTTTAAGGGGGGAGCAGTGGAGATGTGTTTGGAGTCTAAATACTTTTGAATATGCCACAAAATACCTCTTCATTAGTACAAAACTCGCAATTTGTAGTAACTTTTGGGTAATAAAATGCATTAAACCAGTGCTTGTGTCACATGATTATGGTAGCCAGTCAGATGTCATGATGCTCATAGCGATGAGAATTTGTTTTTCAGTTTACATTTAACGAAGGTTATTGAAGTTTAATTGTATTTCAGTTACATACTTTTATTTTCCAAAGATGACTGATAATTTGCAGATATATTTTCCTATTTGTTAAATTTACTCAGTATTATTTTTTAAAAGCATTTCTTTCAAGGATTTATGTTTTTTATATTTAGCACTGCTCTTACAATAAAGATTTTAGTGCACATCATAGAATCATGATTTTCCTTTGAGGGGCAAAATGTATCAATATCAGTATTGATGACTGTTGATACTATTAGTTTCTAACAAACTGTACTCAGGATCCTGTGGCACATATGGAAAATCTATACACAGCCACAACAGCTTGGCACGTCCTCCTCATGCTGGTCACAGCTGTGAAGCACCATCCCATTCTTTAATCAGGAGTTTCTGCAGCTCAGCCAGCGCAGTTGTGTTCGCCACAGCATACCATTTCCAAGTGAATCCCACAAACATCTAATGGTAGGCCATTCCATCCTATCCATCTCCAAATTCTGGAGGCACTGAGATTATCTGGCTGGTTAACAATGAGATTTTGGAGACACTGGACTGCCACAGGCTCTACAATCTCATTCTGATTAGTCTATGAATCAGTTGTGGCTTGTACATCTGTTACCACCACACACCTGGCAGGACTTGAATCTGATAACAGTGAATACCAACAGAATATTGCAGTTTTTCCCCCCCCCCACGATTCATTTAACAACTTACAAGCTACACATGGTTATAAATGGTAACTAATCTGGCTTTCAAAGAACGCATAATACAAAACCACCTGGTATTACTAAAAGGACAAAGAAATAAACCCACATTTCTTTACTTTTTGTGCCAAGTTATAAACCATGCAAATGACAATACTCTTACTGGCTTTAGAATAAACAAAAAAGAAAATATCCTAAAAAAAAAAAAGTTTTAATTCCAAAAGGATGACAAGTTGACAAGAGTCAAGGTTACTAATTACAAATGATATACTATAGCATTCCACAGAGATTAGCTACGTACAATGGTATTAACATAAATTGCATATCAATCCATTTAGAAAAAGAAATTAAAGCATTTATCACATCAAATTGCTTTAATCTTGAAACAAGGCAATTTCAAAGTCAAAAAGAAGCAGGTTAAATGATGCCGAACACTTCCAATAAGATATTACATGGGACAAGACATTTTCTCAAGAGTGCAGGCAGCAGTGTCAAATTTTCAGCTAATCATAGGCATTAGTAACAATATGTTACTGTATGGTAGCATGTCCCTACACTCTCCATAAGGTCAGTGGTCCATGCAAATCAGAGAAAGTCACTGCACATGCAATTATTTCTCTATGGAATCTACTATACACTGTGGAATAAATCATTAACCTGCCCAACTCAAACCTCTGAAATTTCACTGTTTCCTGCCGAACAATTTAAAAGTGTGGACAACACAAGCTTCTTTACAGTTTAGATAAACTATGTGACAAATCAAACTCTGAAAGAAACACTCTCCAGGATGTACCAAACCAATAAAAAGAAACAAGACCCAAGATGGAACACTTTGTACATTCTAAAGCTGAACCAGGTTGCGGACAACACTGTAAATGACAACAGAATTCAGCTTTCATGACATCGATGATGGAGACACCTGGGCCTTCCTCATGGAGCGCAGGGCCTTCTCTCGAAGGTGCTTTTCCAGATCATCCAAACTGTCTTCGACTTCGCTCTCTGACTCCTGAGCAAAAACAATGAGAGCTCTTTAGACAGATAAAATATTGGAGGATAATGACATCCATTGCTTAGAGACATGACAATGTCACAGAACCACAAAAAGAAAATGAACCTTTCTTGAATCGCCATCTTCTCCTGCCACCTGGTTCTCTTGACCATCCCCAGTCACAGTACCACTGCTCTTCTCCTTCTTATGTTTCTTGTGCTTTTTATGTTTCTTGTCTTTCTTGTGTTTCTTTTCCTTCTTCTTCTTCTTTTTCTTTCCACCACCATCAACATCTGAAGTCTGTAATCAGATTTTTGTAAGGACTAAATTAATTTAAAAAACACTAAACACAAGCATTACAATGTTGAAGAGAAATTTTGTTATAAGATGGTCCTTTCTCATCATCATGCCTTTTAATTTAGGTTAATAAACACAAATGAGAGAATCTATACTGTAGCGCAGTGATTTTTCAGAAGCAAGAACTAAACTGAAAATCTTGGTTTTCACAATGCTGACTAGATATTATCTGTATTCACCATCTATTATGCAACTACAAAATAGAGCAACATTTTGCTAGTTTGCTCAAACCTTGCTTGGAGATCGACTGCCAGACCCACTACTGGCCTTTTTGGCTGGGGGTGGTGGAGGAGATCCAGTAGCAGAGCGAGATGGTGACGGAGAGGCAGGGGCTGGACGTTTCTGAACAGCTGGATGGGGGGAAACTGATCTGGATGATGCTCTCCTTATGGGCTTCGGGCTTGGAGAAGGTCTGTGAAGAGTTAATTGGTTACATCAATACAAACACAGAAACATCGACAGGACACACACACAAAAAAAAAAAAAGGTTGGATTTTTTTTTTCCCTCACCTCTGGTTGTTGCGTGGCTCAGGTGTGCGAGAAACCCTGCGGATGAGTTTACTACTGTGTGAAGGTGAATGGTGTCTTCGCTGGTTATGTGGAGATGTACTGGAGGTTTCAAAGCGTCTCTGAGGACTAATGGAACCTCTCATAGGACGACCGCGGTTTGCAGGTGATGGGGAGAGGCGTCTGGCTGGTCCAGCAGGGGATCGTGCATCTCTGCTTGGCCTAGCAGAAGGCAACATTGGGCTCCTTCTGTGTCTGGGTGGAGATACAGAGGAGGGAGGTGAACGTCTCCTTGGTGGGGGAGAGCTTCTGCGCTTAGGAGACCGAGAGGGACGCCGCTTTGCACCCGGAGAAGAACGTTTTGCAGGTGAACTGGACAGCTTCCGTTTCTGCGGAGGTAATGGTGAAGGGCTGTAGCGACGTTGGATAGGAGGGGAATATCGTCTTGGAGACATAGATCTACGTCGGGGTGGGGGGGAAGGAGACCTGAGAAGGAAAAATGATGATATTCAAAAATCAAATTAACTGGAAAACATTATATATACAAATATTTTCTTAGATTTTGTATAAACATATTTTGTTGGACAGATAGAGATAGATAACAAGCTTATACCTTCTTTTTTTGTTTTTATTCTTTTATTGTTATTGATTATTTTTAGAGTTATTTTAGTCTATATGTGTGTGTATGTATGTGCTTTATTTGATGTATATATCTTGCTGTAAAGTACTTTGGCTGGCCATTGGCTTTTAAAAATATGCTTTATAAATAAAGCTGACATTGACATACCGGCGTCTAGGTGGAGATGGTGACCTACGACGTCGCGGAGGAGAAGGGGAGCGACGCCTGCGTGCAGGAGATGGAGAACGCCTTCTCCTGTTGGTGCACAAAAACAAAATATACATGAGCAAGAATGTAGACAACTGAGATTTTGGTTACAACATTTAGTAAGTAATGTGCAAACTGTATCTGACCTTGGTGAGGCATCCCTATGTCGCCTACGAGGGGAGGGTGTACGGCTGCGTCTCCTCCTAACTTCACCATTTCTGGCAGCAGGGGCAGCAGTTGTCCTTTTAGGCCCCTCATCTTCTGAGGACGACGACCCCGTATCTGAAATCACAAAACAGAAAACATGATCACCTGTTTTAAATTAGCCTTTACAGTATGGATTAAGGGGAAAAAACACCAAGGTTGGGGTTAAGACACAGCTTCTAAAGTCCATGAGACGATGTTGAAGAAATGACATGAACAGAGACTTGGTTAAAGTGAGCGGGGGGGAAGGAATTGGGAGGGAAAGAAGAAATGACAGGGATAAAAACAATTTTAACCTGAAGATGACTGTTGATTCTGCCTGCGATACTGACGTCGCTGCTGCACCGAATCTGCTGTTGCCCCTTTTTCATTTTTATCCTCCTCTGAAATGTAAAGCATTGAGTGTCTCATCAGTGTTAATGAAGCTGTGAAACAGCATGCCAGGAAATGTTACAAATCCAACAGGTAAAAGGGTTTTAACTACCCTTTTAATTGTACAATTTGACAATATATGAAGTTGTTCACTTGGACTCTATGGCTGAGATAAGATAAAAAAATTTTTTTTTAAAATGTCAAGGTATGTTTGCAAAATGTAAACCTTGTAAATGTAGAGAGATGCTTCAGCATAGTTTGGATCAATATCAGTCTGTCAATTTGATATTTACAATAAAAATCCCCTTGAAGCTGAAACTGCATTGTCACACTTTGGCAAAGACAATCCATTATCATCATTAGTATTATTCCTTCTTTTGAAAAGCAACAAAAACAAAGACAAAAAAAAAAGTACTGAGTAAACTTTGCTTCTGGAACTATGTAGTTATTTTTTTGCTATTATGAACGTTTACATTATATAAAACAACTTGCTCCATAGAATAAATAAAGGACAGGAAATCAGTATGTGCCAGTTTCTGACAAAAAAGTTGCTTAGAACGTCAACAGCCAGTCTTCACAACTGTGATCTGCAAAATGAAAGGCAAGCATAATTATTTCAGGGCAAACTAACACTGACCTGACTCAGACCCCTCAGAGGGTCTGGCCTTATCAGATGGAGAATCGCCTCTTCCTCCTTGTTTTAGTTTTACACCTGAAAGGGAGCACAGAAAGATTTACTTACATTAGTCACGATCATTTTACTTCTTTCCCATATTGCTAATTATGCAGCTTTAAGCATCCACTTTTTACATGCACAAGGATAGTTTTCTTTATCACCTTGCTCAACAACTTATTTTAACCAACAGATAAACTTTTGTTCCTTTCAAAGAAAAAATATGTCATTCAGACAAAGCCATGGAGCTGAAAGAGCTTTGGGTATAAGTCTAATAAAGCAATATTCCAATTATAAACCAAGTAATTGCAAAGGTCATACCTGATGATCTGGGTGGGGAACCAGATCCTCTGGCCCTTCTGGCTCGTGGAGATGGTGATCGTTTAACTTTTCCTGCAGGGCTAATAGAAGCATCAGGACGATGGACTTGTTTTCGTGGTGGTGTGGTAGATATTCTTTTCACAGGTTTTTTAGGTGAGCGAGAGCCAGAGGAGCTGCTGCCAGAAGATGAAGCAGAACGAGAGCGCCTCCTACAGACAACAAAGAGATTCATTTGAATACAGGCAAACTACAGGTCAGTGCTCCACATCAGGGATTCCCAACCCTGGTCCTCGAGGACCGGTGTCCTGAAGGTTTTCCAAGTGTTCCTGCTGGAACACACCTGGCTCAGACAAGCTCTGCAGATGTCTGCTAAATACACGCTGATTTGAATCAGGAATGTTGCAGCGGGGACAATTGGAAAACCTGCAGGACACCAGTCCTCAATGACCAGGATTGGGGATCCCTGCACAGCGTGTACAACAGAAGCATTGCTATGTAGTTTACGTCACATCAAATTTAAATACTAGAAGCCCATTTATGCTCAACATGCAGACAAACGGACAGTTTGGCCCATGTCCTGCATGAGTTATGTGCGCATTTTTTTAAATTTTTTTTTTAGGAGCTTAGATATCAGTTAATCCACGCAAAATATGGAGTAATACAACAATAAATAAAAGGGGCAGCATTGAGTTGTACAGCCCAGATACAACCAGCGAAAGAAACAACTCAGAGAAGAAGAAAGGGAAGGGAAGAAGACTACACAAAAAGTAACTTATAAAAAGTATAAAGAAAAGACAAACAAGTTGAGAACAGCAAAAAAACATAATGGTTTTATTCTTCTACTTCTGTTGTTTTCAGATGGTTGTAAACAACACGGCAGGAAATTACCCAGATGTGAACTCTGAACTCCACACTGCCCACTAGTGAACAAACTACGGCAATGTGAAAGACATATTGAAGTATAATAGCGACATATGAATGTGTTTGAAACAAACTTTCCCATTTGCATGAACAAGGGAGCATAAATGGGCCTTAAGCTACCCGTTATCTGACTGACCTGCGGATGGGGGAGCGCCTGTGTCTGTGTCTAGAACCAGTGGGGGCACGCCTGGGTGGACTCCTTCGGCGGGGGGACATTCTCCTTCTCGGACTTTGCCTTCTCCGAGGGGAGTAAGATCTGGTGTGATGAAAAGCAAAACGGAAAAACCTTGATAAGTATGAAACTTTTGCTTTGATAAAATTACATTAATGTGATACTTCACTACAGTGAGACACTGAATGTTAAGAATTAACCTTGAACGGGAACGTCGTCTGCGGGAGCGGGAAAGAGAACGGGAACGAGAGCGGTGATGAGGTCTCTCCCTCCTCGTATCCTTTTCCCTTTCACGAGATCTCGGCCTTTCCTCTTTTTTATGAGATTTCTCTGGAGAGGTTTCTTGGCCCTCAGCCACTGACTCTGCGTTCACCACCTCCACAAATGAATCCCTACAAAACACAGGCAGATACTCAAGAGTTAATGTGAAGTACTGTCAGTAGGTTAAAGGAAAAAAGAAAAATTACACTAACCCAGTAGAAGGAGGTTCTTTAATGACTGCCTCTGGTATAGCTCTCCCTGATGCATCTGGCTCCACGGGCTGCTCTGCAGGTTTTGTGGGTAACTGCATAAGAGGTGGAGGGGGTGAGCTGCATCCTGCAGGACTGGGTTTGCGTCTAGGAGACGGTGACGGGCTGCGTTTTCTTTCCCGCTTTACTGGCGACCTTCGACGTGGTGATTGAGACCGTGTCTTCCGTCTAGAACGAGGAAGCAGATAAGCACGTTTCAATCTTTGGAGATGAATTCACAAATTCAATTTGGTCTTTTATAATTGTAGCTTTAGTTGGGAAACTGCAGCCCCAAAAATAACCTTGATAACAAATACTAATATAATTTGAGGCCATGTAAAACCACTATTAATAACATTAATTATATCCTATTATAGAGTCATGCAATTATTTAATAGAGAATCATGGAATTTTCTTCTATCACTAATGAAAATGTGACATTTTTGTGTAAACATGCAAGTCAAAAACAGGCAATAGTGATGGAAACAAAATAATATAGGCAATGTCTTTACTTTGAACCATTTAAGAATATAAAATTAAATAAAAATAATACCTTCTAGGGCTCTTTGACTGAGCCCTCTCTCTGATGTCCTTGTCTTTTTTATCATCATCCACCTTCCGCAAGGAAGCAAGTTTCTCTTGTTCAATCTACCAGATATAATAAAAGTTGGATAGTCATGTGAAAAACAGTCAACAATGCATGTGTTTTGCAGACAAGTTAGGTCAAATTTCTTCACCTCAATTTTTTCTTCACCGATACTTTAGTTGTTTTAAAAACGAGCATCTTAAATAAAGATTTAAGGGCTCATCAACTGTGCGATGAGGGAAATGTTGTTCCCCTCTTGTCAAGAAATTGGTAATGTTCATGCATTTAAAATTTCCCCCTCATTCACATAGATGTGCACATGGGGGTCTTGTAAAATGACAAGAATAGAAAAATATTCAACTTTTGTCGCATGGCAACAAACCCACTGAGTGAGGGTTTTGACTGACCAATGAACTGAGAATCCAGTGCCATCTTCTGTTTCCTTCTTTTTAAAACAGGATGAACTCGAGTATGTTCAGAAGCTCACCTGTCTCTGCCTTATTTCTTCTTTCTTCTGTTCCAGAAAAGCAGATGGGATGCCGGCTATATTCTCCTGGGCACTTAACAGCAGGGGCCACAGGTCCTTCATGAACTCTCGGGCATTTTTGCCATTCAGGAATCCTGTCAGGTTGATCTGCATCATCTTGCTATCCGGGTGCTGTAACACACAGACGAAGGGGGAGAGAAAAAAAAAACATATGGCCATTGAAATAATTGGAAAATAAAACATCAGAAGGAGGTAGGGTCCCACAAATTGGATATCTACCTTCTATCCCTCTCTAAACTAAATGTGGGACAATTTAGATAACCCAATAAAAACATTAACTATACTGAATAGAATATTTAATATCCTTGGGTCTACTATTGAACTCGGTACCTTACAAATCTTTTTAAAAAAAAATTTTTTTTTTAAAAATTTTAAAAACTGAAAACTGTACTCACAAACTCATGAAACTGAGAATGCGAGCTAGCTGAAGGGAGACATATCTAGTATAAAAACTGCATGCAAAAAGGCCATTATCCAACCCTGAGATAAGTAAGGTACGATACAAACTCCCATTGAAACAAATCATTTCTCATTTCTGTTATACTGCCCCCCCTCCCCATTTTCCTGTCTCCCCACAAACTAAGCTTCAGCGGTTAAACAAATGACCACAATACAGAGTGCATTAAAACCCAACACAGCAAGTACAGTTCCGGTGTCTTCAGTGAGTCCCGTGGGATCAGTGGGCACGGAGCTCCCTTGGCTTGCTTCCGCCTCCCTACTGCTTGAGACTCAACCACCTTGAGCTTAATGTTATATCATTTATCTAAATTGCAAGAGACGAACAAGCAATAATGAGTACACAGTCACACAAAAACTTTTATTTTTTTATTTCAACAACTGATAAAATTATTGAGACAAACTGTAATGCCAGTTCTATTAACTATACCCTCTTTTTAAAATGCAAAAGTACTTAGCTTTAACAGCCCGCCCCTCCCATCAACAGCAAGGGCAAACAAAATGTAGAATGAATAAAATTAAATTATATTAATATCATGCTGGTGTCGCATATATTTATATAATGGCATAAAATATGTGAATATTTATCATTTAGGAATGAAAAAAAATTGTATACAGGTATATTACTGGAATAAAATTATACTGTGAATAGACTTGGGAACTTTTGATTACATTAACCTTTTCTCCAAAAGTAAGTCTGTGCAATGGGAATTACCCATTATCCAGACATCCGAAGTGGGTTGATGTATCAGTGGAGAACAAAGTGTGTTTTAAGGAACAAACAAAACAAAAATAAATGAATAAAATAAGGGGCATAATATTGTAATTTTTAAATTGCCTTGTAGGCAAAAACATGCACAAAAGAGTAATCAAAACTTGTGTCTTTCGTAACCTTATAGTTTAAATTTAACTAAGTACAACTAAGCTGAAAAGTATTGTTTCTTGTACTTTGGAATCTTATTTTTGCTGACCTCCGGTGGTTGAAGTTCTCAAATTGCAACAGCAATGCACTTGAGTTGTCTTCTATTTATACAAAATGTTTTACACTTGGTTAAAGCATTTTTTCCTTTAAAAGTCATACTCACAGGGAAAGATAACAGTAGGTCAGATGAATTGCCCTCCATTTCCTCAACATGAAAGAGTATTCATACAGACACAGCTGAAAACAAATCCCCAGAACTCTGTTCATGGCATCAGTAATTTTTGTCACTTCTTTAAAAGGAAATTTTGGTTTACCAACCATTTCCTTATTTATTTTCTGTAAACTACACAGTTAGGCAAAGACTTTGCTTTGCATTTCTTTGACAAGCACAGAAAAAAGTACTTAAGTGTGGTTACAAGTGCAAAAAACAACACTTCAGACCACACCCAACACAGGTGCAGATGATGGGGAACTTACAATCAGGGGCGGTCAGTGAGACAATACTTTTCAGTTTAACAAGTAGGTTTTTATAATAATAGACAGAAAAGGATTTACTATTTAAAAATAACCTCTGGCAAATTCTTAAACTTGGCTTGTTTTTATCCTTTTGATGCACTTAAATTGAAAGGGTCTTTGTGATCTAATTATGCACTAAAAATGCCTAAGGAGAATATGATTATGACATTGTTCACTTGTGTCTTTCACTAACATGATAAAGGTGATCCCTGTATATAACTCACCTCAAACCACATACTGCATCATGAAGGGAGAGTTGGGCTCTGTGACTTTGGGCTCAGGAGAGAGCTAATTAGATGTTGGTGCTATACTTCTGATGCAAGGTATAACATCCATATTGGTTCAGGCCTTTTAAATCATAAATCACATCATCATTAGAAGGCTGCTGAATAAAGGCACTTTGTCACATAACAGCAAAACATTGTCATTATATGAAAGAAGTTTTAAACCAATTTTTAATTTACCCAATCAATTTCAGTTTGATAAGGATTGGCTATTATTTGCTTATATGCCTTCTGACTACTTAATGCCCTCTTATTTTTAACAGTTTATACAAGGCAAAAGAATAAAACAAAAGAAAAACAAATCCAATTTAAGACATTACCTTCTCCTCAAGTTGGTTGAATATGAATTCAATGACCACATCATCCTCAAACCCCAGAATCTCTGTCACGCGCTGCGTAATCCAAGGTTTGATGACCTCTAGGTTCACTTTGGTCATGTCCACCTAAAAGCAAAACAACCAACTAATAATCCCAAACCAACCACATTTAGCAAGAACAAGGGCTGTGACAATATGCTTTCGTTTCCCATTCAGATTTTTTTTGGGTGCCAATTCGATTTAAATTGCAATTCTCACAATTCTTTGATATTGCAGATTTTTGAAGATTAAAAACATCAAAAATGTTTAAAACTTTTTTTTTTGCTCGTCATTTTTCCTCATTTCAAATGAGGAAAAATTAAGACGGTTGCCAGATCATCATTCTGCTGCTATGATGCCAAAGACAAGTAAAAAAAAAAAAAAAAAGGGTTGTGACGATTTGCTTTTGTCCTGATTCGATTACAATTTTTTGGGTGCCGATCCGTTTTAAATTGTGATTCTAACAATTCTTCGATATTGTTATATTTTGTAGATTTTAAAAAAAAAAAAAAAAAAAAAAAAAAAGTATAAAACTTTTTTTTTTTTTTTGCACGTCATTTTTCTTGATTTCAATTGGGAAAAGCAATCATCATCATTTTGCTGCTATAATGCCCAAGAAGACAAGTTAAAAGATCAATAAAAACAATAAAAATGACAAATTTTGTCATGGATCCCCCCCCCCCAAATAAATAAAAATATCGGGGGGGGGGGGGGAAAAAAAAAAATTTAAAATTGTGAAGCAAATCGATCTGATTTTCCCACCCCTATAAAAAAAATCAATAAAATTGACCAAAAATTTATAGTCAATTCATTTCATTTATATGGGGAAAAAAATAAGTATATATATATATATATATATATATATATATATATATATATTAAAAATCTTTTTTAAAATTGTTAAGTAAAAAAATCTAGATTCATGATTTTTTTAAATTCGATTTTCCCACCCCTAGCAAAAACTAAACAAAGTGCTTAACATTTTATTGCTATCAAAGGCAAATTTCTAGAATTAACATCTTACAAGTTTTGACAAAACTCAAGAAAAACATGAATCATTTAAATGAAACATCTTTATCAGCCATCATACCTTCTTGTCCAGGCATTCTGCAAATTTCAGCTGCTTCAGCAGTTTTTTCTGCTTGTTGCTGAAGCGGTTGTCCTGCTCCGCACTTGTACCCTAATTTAAAAAAAAAAAAAAAAAAAGAAAGAAATGTTAGATGGCTTGTTGGAGGTAAAACGATAAAAACACAACTCCAAATATACGCAGGCTACTAAAGTCCAAACACACGCAATTTAATTATAGCTCCAACTGTGTGTCGGCAAGTGCTCATAGGAGCCATGTGGAAATGAAAACACCTTTTTGGAAAGAAAACTAAGTAAATCGTGCTCAAAAGTTAGTTTGTTTTTAAATCCCCGTCGCAATGTGTTATTTTAAGACAAAAAAAATCTGGGTCGCATGAGACACTGATACGAACAAGCTAGCTTTAGCTAAGCTAACCGGCTGCTAAATCTCCAAAAAGGGGCTCGCCATAACACTAAAGGTTTTTTCTCCTGTAATAGCAATTATATAAACATATTATCCAAAAGCATGATGTTTTTATTTATTAACTCTGTTTTATAATCTAGCATAAACGCAGCAGCGGTCGTGACTGGCTCGGGGGCCGGGCGCCATCTTTCCACCAGGCCAACAGGTTAGCCACTCAGCTAGCTACACTGGCTCGTCTATTTCCTGCTTCCATGGCCTCTTAACAACATAAAAATGTAAATATGTCTTAGAACTCTAACATTAGGTGGGATTATTAGATTATAATCATGTATTTTAGAAGTTACTTAAACAGCTCAGTTGAAAGAGGGCGCGGTAAACCATCACAAATTATTTTCAATCGGTTGATAGACGAAGCCCTGACCGGAGTGTCTCGAGGTGTATGGCCCTCCACATGAATACATGCGGTATTTTCAATAAAAAAAACTAAGATTATATTAACATACAACACAGCAAGAAGACAAAATGTAACTAGGCATTAGTTTAAATGTCTTACGCGGAAGAATCCCGCGTCCATTATTGAGAAATTGGTCGTTTCAGGCGCAGTGGAAAAAGACGTGTTTGCTCCGGTGAAATTGTGAGTAGCGACCCGGATGTAGGATTAGCGCATGCGGCGCCCCCACAGGAGGAAACGAGAACTGCGCCTCATTTACTGACCCAAATAGATAGATAGATAGATAGATAGATAGATAGATAGACTTTTAGAGGTGCACATTGCTTCTTTAAAACATTATGCTCAAAAGGCGTTTTACAGTCTGATTAACTAAATTTTGAAATTTTTACGAAATCATGAATGTTTCATCCTTCTTGCTAGATAGGAGAGAGAGAGAGCATCTGGCCTGTTACTAGAACACAGTTCGTTAGCCAGTATTTTTTTGGTGTTAAAGCACATTATTATTTACTGGATGACTTGCATAACTTGCATATTAAAGCACCTATAATGCTGGAGCAACATATACTTTACACTTATTTCAGGGTGGATATTTCACGCAAGACAATGCTGAACGACATCCTGCACATATTACAACAGTTGGACGCTGTACTGTAGCCTGCTTACAGTCCAGAACCCTCACTGACTTCAGACATTTAGTCCTGCTTAAAATTAAATACACAACTAATAGAGACCCGAAAAAACAAATATTCTCATTGTTAACATTTGATATGTTTCTTTGTATTATTTCCAAATATTTTTTAGACTTAAGTGCTTTAAAAATAATTTACTTTTATAATTATTTCAATTTTACACAGCATACCAAATCAGGGTACAAAGGAAGCTGGAGCATATCCACTGAATTGGAATAAGCAGGATAGAAAAAAAGTAAGGATAATGTTTAAATTTCCAAGGTAAACACACATTTCAGCAAAATACAATAACCAGCATAATTTGGCTAAATAACATTTTATTTATATTATTCAAGTACTTATTATTTTAACACAGCATTTTTATTAATTATTTTCCTAAGTTAATAATTCTCGACTTGATATTGGTACTCATTCATAACCAAAGTCACACTGCTGGCAAAAAAGTCAAATAAAAGGTCTCTGTTAAATGCCACAGCAGGAGTAGTGGAGATATATATAAAATATGTGATTTTTTTTTTGTTGTATAGAATATATTATAAAAACTGCTTGAAGAGACAGCCAGAATGCAGGATGACTCAACATAGTCCAGAGTTGAGTGAGTCAGCTATTCCGGATGATCCTGGAACTGAGATGTGCAACAGTTTTGTCACTCAAAGTGTTCAGTTGCTTTATATTGTAGACACTGTGAAAGACAAGGTAAAAGAACATGTGTTCATGCATGCAATTAACATGACATTTGGAAATATCTTAGGCTTAAGTATTTTTTTGTTCCATTTGAGGTGACATTCCCATCTGTAAAGTGATGCTTATAACAAATAAAAACAACAATGATGAAGAGAAGATTTAACAGTATATGATTCCCTGAAGAAGACTGAAATGTGTAAGTTTGTGTACATGTGTATGACGATGTCACTTTCCACTGTATATCGACAGGTTCTGATTAGGAATTCCTCTTTTACATCCCAGTGCATTGCTGTTATTCCCCAGAGAAAAACACAGGATACTGATTCAGAATATGAAGTGAAAAGAAACTGTTGGTAAATGCAGGCTAAAGGAAAGCCAGTGGTTGGGCACTGGTCAGTCTTTAGGGAGAAAGTTTTGCTAGGTGACAGAAAAGCTTTCGTTGGTCCTCTTGTCTCGAACGGAGCGAAGCATGTCTGACACCAACTCCTCAATCCCAAAGGCTGGCGCCCAGCCCCAATCCCTCCTGGCGTTGGAGTCATCAAATCTCACTGGCCAGCTGTCAGCTTCAAATCATAACACAAAATCACTATATTACTACTGTTCTATTAGTTTCTATTGCGATTTCAACATCATAGCACCATTTTCTTTCTTTTTTTTTTTTTTTTAAGCACCATTTTCAACATCATTTGCACACATTTTACAAATGACAAGTGTATGACATGAAATAACATGCAATGCAATTTTACCGCCCATTGTAGTTAAAGTTACATCTGTTCCACTGGCGTTAAGACGTACCGATGGTCTGGCGAACAGAGTCTGGATTGTAGGTGACCTTCAGGTGAGGCAGATGCTTGCGGATTTCTTGGGCCACCTCCTCTGGAGTGAAGCTCATGGCAGCTATGTTATAGGTACGCAGTGACAGCTGGCACTCTGGAGTCTGCATAAACTCTACTGTGGCCCGGTGGCAGTCAGAGATATGCATCATGGGAAGCCGGGTGTCGGGACGCAGGTAACACTCATGGTGGCCTGTGCTGAGAGCGTCGTGGAAGATTTGTACCGCATAGTCTGTGAATACGGAGGTTGAGAGATTTTAGTTTGTTTAGCGAGGTCAAACTGTGGAATATTTACCTAATAAATGAACATATCAGATGTAGAAATACCTGTTGTTCCTCCACCAGGAGGTGTGTTGACTGATATAACACCAGGGTAACGAAGGCAGCGGAAGTCTAAACCATATTTATGATGGAGATACTAAAAAAATAAAACAGGCCAATTAGTTTTGACATTTAGGAGTTGATATATATCACTATGTCTCTCTTAACACGTGTGCATTATAGTCTTACCTCCCCCATCAGTTCACCATGCACTTTAGACACGCCATAGATTGTTCGAGGGCGTTGAACACAGAGGTCAGGGGCCGGGTCACGTGGAGAAGAGGGACCAAATGCTCCTATGGTGCTGGGCACAAAGAGCCGAAGGCAGTTCTCTAGAGCCAAGTCCAGAACATTATGTAGGCCTGGATAGGAAGCAGAAACTCAGACAGAAGCATCTCTAAACCTGCTCGAAGATGGAAACTCTTAAAATATCGAAACAGACCTGTGATGTTGATCTTTCGTGCCAAAGCTACATTAGCCTCCCCGACGGCACTCAGCAGAGCGCTGTAGTGGACCAGCCAAGTAATGCGATTATTTACAATCAGTTCTCTCAGATGCTTGTAATCCAAAACATCAGCGTATACAAATGGGCCTAAAGGGAAATAAGTATAAAGTCATGAGAGTACTTAAAAAGCAAAGGTTGTGTATTTAAGCATTATTTGAAGAAAACATATGTAAATTGTAAAAGCAGATCACAAAAATGTCCAAAAATTTGAGTTAAAATCTTGCATACCATTGGCGACAACATGAGGTGGAGGCTTCTTGATGTCTGACAAGATGACGTTCTCTTTTCCATACTGTTTTCTAGACATCAACATTACATATGATGAGTCATATGTCAAACATTTCAACAAACTGGGAGGTGTCAAGAATTTCTGCACATCTCACCTCAGCATCTGTGCAAGTCCCACACCTAGCTGCCCCAGACCACCTGCACACAGAGACAAATTTCATCATTTGATCTGTCGCAAGAAAACGCCAACAAAAACAAAAACTTTTGGTGTGCCATATTTAGGCCAACAAATAAAAGGACAAAAAAATATAAAAGCTTTTTGTTTGTCCTGAAGCATTATTCCAGAACAAAAAAAGTGACTACAGGCTATTATTCTCCTTCCCTTTATGTCCAAACACCGTCTGTACGCGCTCTATTGTGATGAATCAATATGGGGTCCTGCTGCAAGGGCACAACAACGTGAAAAAAAAGGCAGAATACTACACACCTGTAGTATTCAGCTCATAGTGACAAATGTTTCATTTTAATAATCCTGGATTTTACAAGACAAGAAAATATACTATACTATGTATAATACTTATTTAGAGTTTGCCCAGTGCAAGGGGCTCCATTTTTAATGTAACTGCTCCTAGGTCAACGATACAAAGCAGCGACTGCTCAGTGAAAGTGGTGGGAAACAATGGCAGCGTCATGGGTTCAGTTTTCAGGCAGCTATGGAGAAATTAATCAACTATAAGCAAATATTGCGAGTTAATGAAGGCTTGGAACTGGTGTCACCTGTGATGAGGACTCGCGGGTTTTCTGGAAGATTTTGGGAGTTGGAGCTCTCTTGGCTGTTCCACCTGCTCATCTGGCTGGATGCAGAACTGAAGCTGCGACTGGGCCAACTCTGCACCCTGCTGAGACAGCCTCGGCAAAACAGGCCCAGGAACGCCGCTGTGGTCACACACTTCTGAACACCTGGTTGCATCTCCAGAGGTCCTGAGGAGAGTTACCATAACAAACTGATTACACTAGATTTCTTCCTCTTGATGATGAGAAGTGGGGCACAAATATGTTGGTGTGACCCATCAGATATAACAGAAAAAAGGTAAAAAATATATCACCTGTGTGCAGAAAAGTTCTGAAATCCCGGATTGTTGGTATTTTTTTAATGAAAAGCCAATAGACTCAAATCAATAAACCCAGAGCTATTCCTCAAAAACAAAATGATGAAATCAGAGCATACAAAATATGATTACCATCAAACTGGTCACTGTCTCAGCTCCCCCAGTAGTCACTGGATATATACGCAGGTGTAGAAAGTCTTCCTGGACAATGTGGTCCTTGTCCAATTAGTGCAGTCGCTACGGCCTGTGGCTCTTGAATGAACAGGACTACAGTCTCCAGCTTGCAAAGCTCCGTGTGTGCAAACATGCTGACTTGCTGTGCACAGGGATTTGCATTGTGAAGAGTGTTTAGCTGAGCTTAACAGGACTGGGAGGTGTGTTTGTTATACAACCTTATTCTATTGATAATATTTATATGGAAATATATGTAATAATGGAATCATACTATAATTATGCAGTGAACAGGCTATTATTAGAGGGCAATAGCAGTCATTTGGTGGTTTAAAAACTGTGGAAATGTGATAAAATAAAATATTAAAAAGGGCCTTAATGCCATTTTTAGGAAAATATTTTTATGAATAGTTTTTTCAAAGACCAAGGGGTGAAGCTACGAAGGTAAGTGAGTAAAATAAGCTTACTTTAATGAGCATAATACTGGTTTCTCTGTCAAAAAACAAATAAAAGTGAAATAAGACATTTTAAAAAATCTGTTCTATTAATCATAATGTTCAATTCAGTCAAACAGTATTTATATAAAGTGATTATTGTCTAAAAAATGTCACTATAAAAATAAAAATTTGTGGATTACGTAGCAATTTTTCTGTCACCTGACCTTCCCAAGATCTCGGACATTTTTCAAAATAATGCACCCACACACTAATCAATTTTCCAATAATATTACCTTTATAAAAAATTCTTAATAGCCATTCTGTACATTTCAAAATATGAGGAACCTTGCAAACTGTGAACATTTTTCCTTTGAAAGTTTTGACACACTCATGCAGACTATATTTAATCATTCATGCATACTGTAGGGCCATTAGCTGAAGGCTAACTTCCCCCACTCAATGACCATATTCCTTATTTCCTCCTGAATCTCCTCAAGGTGATGAGCCTGCTGGGTCCACCTCAGAAAAAATCCTGCGAATCAAACAAAAACTACATTAAAATAAATGTTAGAATCTACAGAAGCGAGCGTGCATCACTACTGATCGTGATCACAGATCAAAAAGAGTAGTTTTGAACATATACGCTCACCTCTCCAGAGCTGCAGGGACTGAGGGTGAACTGAGGGCCAAATTGCCAAATCAGTGGGTTCATAAAGAGCGTTTGAGTAGAAATCTCTCTCCATGGGCCTCAGCAGGGCTTGGAACAAACAATGAGTCTTGTCCTTAACTCCTAAAGCACACCTAAATGGGACAGAGTTCAAAGACTAATGAAAAGGATATTCCAGTCTCTGTGAGGTAAAAAAAAACTGTGACTGTAACCAGTAAACGGACCTCTCCCGATCGCTGTTACATAAAAAGGTGCCGTAATCAGAGGCGTAGGCTTCGGTGGCCAGTCTCAGGAGCAGCGCCTCAGAGAAACCCAGCGCCAGAGGAAACTGACGCCACAACTGCCACACACAGTCCAGCATCAGCAGGAAGACCGGGGACTCCTGCTGGAGACGAGCGTGGGAATAAGCGGAGTGGGCACATCGCTGCTGGAATGGGTGTCCGGCCTGCAAAGAAGACGTCAAACAAATACTCATATGGCATACGCAGCTTCACTTTTCAACAGCCAACAAGAAGAGTTTTGTATTTTTTTATTAGATAGTAGCCATTTAAATAAGTTTGTGCTGAAACACACACAAACAATTATCTTGGTTATTTACCAGTTTAATTAATTTATATAATTTGGTTTTGTCAACGCAGCAAATTCATCTGCCAAATTATAATAATTAAGATTTAAATGGAGAAAAGAAAAATAAACCAAAGTCTTATGAATTATTTTAAACATAAAATGATTTAGCAAAACAAACATAAGTGTGTTTTACTTAATCTGTGGCCACTACATGTAGCACACTGAGTATGATAAAGTGATTTTAAGGTATTTCCTGTTAGTGTTAGATTATGGAGCAACATCCTTTTAACAAGACATTTGGTCATAACCACATGTGCGCTCGTTGAGTAGCTCTGCAGCAATTCTAAAAAATGTTCAACTTAATATTGCAGCATGTGTTCATGGTTGGAGGAAAAAGTTCTTTGAGTTGAGTGTTGCTTTGCAACCCAAACAGGATTTAGGAGAACTGCAACAAATACCATAAATGAGCTGTCGCAAGGACTCGGCCCATGCAAATGGGGTGCATGAGGTGGAAAGGTTTCATTGCCATCACTTTGGTCACTTTATTACCACAGATTCTGGATGTACTGCTGCTCTCTCTTCAACAGCATAGACAGACCATGTGCAAATGAATGTGTACTTTGCAAATCGGGTGCAAAAATGACTCTTTTACATGACTTTTGAGGTCCTTGGACGCTGGATAAACTGTGAAAAATAACTATATAAAGATTCTACATGAAAATATCGAGCATTCTGCAGAACTGAAACTTAAAAACTGGAATTGAAAATGGATCAAAGGGAAATAAAATGGCTTATTTTTTAAAAACAGCTTATTTAGATCATGGGTACACTATCCTGGCACAGATCTATTGTTTAAAGTGTATTAAGGTGGGCAGGAAAGACTCCCTGCACTGATTCTTACTGTAGCAAAGCTGAATAAGCCTCTAACTGAAGACACTCCATTGTTTGGTTGGTATATTTTGCACAAGGTGCAAACCGCAGTATCATGCATTATTTTCAGCAAAATGTGAAAGATTAGCCTTTCTACAATCACTTCTAGGGCTCCAGAGTTGCAAATATCATAAAAAAGATCTGAAATGTACAACCAAAGCGGTCAAATAATGGCCAAAAGAGAACAATATCAAAGCTTTGAGGAGGCCCAAGCAGAGTCCAGATCTTAATCTCATGCAGAATGTGGAAAGGAACAATCAGAGTGATATAAAAGATCCTGTCTGGGAGATTGTTGCAGAAAAGAGGTGCAAAATACTTGATGCTTGTTAAGACTTACATAACTTTCTCTGCTGTGATGGCAAACAAAGGCTTAACAATGAATTATTAAGGAAGCGCACAATATAATTTTAGATGTACTATTCATTGCTAAAACAGCAAATAAACCAATCTATAACAGTGTTTTACCATGTCTCATCCTTGAATAAACATGTTGATCGAATCAAAATGGGTTTGGCTTTGTATATAAAAGGATACATTTTAGGAATTGATGATGAAAAGCACAGAAATTGAGTCTTTCCTGATGTAACCAGAGCTTTTTTCTGATTGAACATACAGTGTTTGAGGTCATTTGTAAAAATATGCTTTGTTTCTACCTGTTAGTTTCATTCTATTTATCTTTTTATAAAAGTATATCTCATCTTCTCACAAACACCACAAGCCTCTCACCTGCACCCACTCTCTCTCCAGCAGAGCCAAGAATCCCTCAAGTGTTCGGCAGTGTGGGTCCATGATGAGCTGAGCCAGAGTGCTGATGAGCAAAGAGCAGTCCGTCCCGTCAGATCCGTGAACCAGAACTGAATGACCGTCTCTGCACAAAAACAATAATCATTCTACAGGTCTGCAGTAGAAGTCCCACATTTATTCATTCATTCTTGCAGGATGTTTTCGAGCTGCACTCCAGCTACAGGGACAACTATACCTTTCCACACACTCCGCTAGCAGGCCAGCAGTAGACAGAGCAGTTTGGACATGAGAAAGCCACTTTGAGTTCTCAAGTTTACTGAGCCAGCGATCCATGTTGTGGGAATCATCACTGCAAGCCTCCGCCAGTTTAATCAGACTCTCCTGGAGTGCTTTGCCTCTGCATAAGCATGAAAAAGTGCATGCAGCTCGTTTAAAAGGAAGGATTATTATGTTCAATGTAAACTTTTTGATCAAAAACACACTTTTCCATCTGTCTGTGCAGCCTCTTCCAGCGCTCATAGCATGATTTGGACTCAAAGCCTCCACCTGTCATCCGGGCCTGTTGAACCTGCTGGCTGGAGCGCGTGTCAATTATGTAACCTTTATCTGACCCATCGATCACAGCCTGGAGGAGAAGCTCGTCTTCCTTACAGCGCTTCTTATTGGCTCCAGTCAGTGGCTGACTACTGCGCACGATCACCTGAAAAGTTGTAGTCCAGTTAGCAATCGCCAGTCACATTTGTAGGTGCAGTGAGCGCTAAAACACCTCACCATGCCATTTTTCCTGTGGAAGTAACATAAGACGGGGAAGCGTCCTCTCTGTCTGAATTTGGCCGCCTTCTTCAGCATGTCATCATCGATAGTGTTTGGAACAATGACTGCTTGAGGATAGGAGGGACACACCGAGTAGTCTCTGTTGACGCTGCTCAGTCTCCACCTTTTATGCTGCAAACACACACACAGGATGTTTAAGGTCACAAGTAACAGGAGACTGCTAAGATTATCTGGAAATCGTAAGAGTCCAGCAAGCTGTTACAATCAATACAAATCTGCATGCTAACATTACCATTAACACTGACATATTGGTGTTTTATTGATTTGATGGAAAGCCTGATCGGTTACCTTTACAGCTGGAAATAACTTCTAAGGATCGTGTTTCTTCGAAATGAACAATAACAGCTTTATGTGTGGGTTGTGCACCAAAAAATGTGCCAAAATCCTCTGCAATGTTCTCTCGCTATCATTCACTTTTGTTTTAAGATTAAAGTACTGCCAGATGTGTTTTAGTCACATATGTGTGGGATCAGTGCCCAACACAACTATGCTGGTTCGGCTTCAACAAACTCCTGGCTGAGGAATGGGATGCTAATCCAAGGCAAAATGTGGCTGCGCTTGCGAGCACCATGAGGAAAAGGTGCCAAGCTGTTGTGGCGGTGGATGGATCTTCCATAAACTTCAGAGGTCCTAACAGTGTAAAATGATTTGAGAGTAAAAACAGACATGTATTTTATTTTTCTTAATACTGTGGGAGAGTCTTTGGCAGGACTTATCTCTCTCTCAATCAGTATGTACTGAAATTTGATAGGAGGCCTTAAACAGAAAGTTTTACTTTCTGTTTAAGGCCTCCAGGCTGTGATCTGTTCAACAAAAGGTGCAGCAGCAACGTTCAGTCTTTTAAAACATGTGACTTTTTGCTACCTTCCTGAAAAAAAAAAAAAAAAAATCAGCAAATAATGAATAGGTAAAACATCTCCTAAATATGAGCTCTTTCACCTCATTCTAAGCTTCTTTCAGAACCATTGAATGTTTTTACTTTGCAATTTGTAGCTACACACACCCCAAAACTTCACAACTCACATGAAAGCAAAGGGAGTCAGCAGGACAGAAATGCATAGAAATGCAACTTCTACTCAGTGTCTTCTGGGTGAAGCACGGTAACCAGGCCACCCTGATGACAAATGCAGCCATCCCATCTATTTTGAGAAAACTGTGCCCATAAAACACAGAAAACAATGCTTTTCTGAGGACCTAACCCTTCACCATAGCAACCTTGCCGATCCCAGAGGAAGACAACCATGTTTAGCATGAATTCAAGTTGTGTGCAGCGCAGTCTGACTTTATCGGAAAACAAATGAAAGCTAAGCAACGGGGATATCCTGAATGGTGACCCCTGCATTCAGCCTCCCTGGCACTTTCCTGTCATATGGTTGTTGGATCATTGTTGGAAAAGGTGGCATTTACAGCTTTTTTCTCTCAACAAATCTTACTAAAAAAAAGACCATTTCTGTACAGCAGAAACAATTGTGAGAGTTTTATATGTTGCTTACAAGCTCCTTCATTTGATTGAAATGCTTTTCAGGGGTTGAGAGACCCCACTGGCTCTTCAGGCTGAGTTCAGTAGGTCTGTAAAAGAAAGGATACATCTCTGGCACATTGTTCAGACAGGACAGGGCCTACAGAAGAGTAGAGAAAAATGTTGTAAGTCATTTAAAAAAGAAAGATTGCACTGTGATAAAAACATATAAAGGCATAACTGTAAGTGTGACAACATTGCTGTTTAGTCGGCTTAGCTTGGTTTTGGTTTAATTTCTGTATACCTCAATAGAGTGGGCAACGTTTAGACACTGTTCCATGCCTGGTATGTCAAGCTGGAGAACACGCAGATCTTTGCACTTGATGGTTATCGTCCCTGATGATCCCGACATCCTACATACAAACAAAAAGAAACAAACATCACAAAAGCTATGTCTGATGTAAACTTTTCCCGCTCAGAGTCCCATGTTTGGAATATAGTTTTGACTCTAGCTGTGCAGGAGGCTTGGCTTGCAGCCGAGGTGGAAGGCAAACCCAGTCGACTGGGATGTCCATATGAGGAGGATTTCTCTTGCTGACACAGTTCTGACTGAAAAGCGGTTTCAGCAATGCTTCACAAGGCATTAAACATGGTTAGTAGCAAGCCACACAGAAAGTGAGCTTGAGAAGTGCTAAAAAGACAAACAACTGCTGCAATCTTATCTACAGTGCGGGCACAAACACAGCGGGCATATGGCAACAGCAGCAATGTCCAACCTTTCGCTTTGACTTGCATTAGAGAGGAAACCGGAATAGCCCACAAGGTTTTCCACTCTAGTTAAAAAGATTTCATGAATAAATTAGACAGCAAACATCCAAAACATAGTTTTATTGTGTGTTTATTAGTTTGACCATGCAAAAGTCTGTGAAATCCTCAGAATAAATTCATACTTTAAAGGTTTGTAATCTATGAAATTAGTGATTAGTAATTAAAAGGATGTGAAGTGTGATGTTGAAGCAAAAAGAAAACAAAAAAAACGAGTCCTAAATGCAGTCTCAACATGTTGTGTAGCCTAGTAGGATGTATGGTTTTTCCACCAATGGTCCTCACCTTTTCTCAGTGGCATCGATGTTTCTGAGGAGCAACAGAACCTGCCTGGAGCTGCCCTCCTCTCGGTCCGAGAAGAGCAGGTGGTGGCCGGTGATGCACAAGGTCCCTCTGATAGGCGGCTGCAGCGGCTGATGGAGCACAACATCCTCCACGTTGGCCGTTTTGATGTGCTCCGAAAACTCCATCAACTTTCCCCTTAAAACACCCCAAAACCGAGATTTTCTTTTCTTTCCTTTTTTTTTTTAAAACACCAACAAGTGGCCCTCCACTTCAAATCACTTCCTCGGCTCTTTTAAGAAAATGAAAGCACGCTTCCTCTTCTGTACACAGAGATTGTTGGGGCAGCTCCGCAGTTGCGCTCTGCTTGCTCGGCGATAAGGTGTCTATAAATAGTAAACGTCTCATATTTGCATGAACATAGCCGTCCCCAAATGTGACTACATCTTTTGGAAAACCGCACGCAGAACGCCACGCTAGTGTGGAAATGGAAAATGAGGGGCTTGAGGTGACAAAATACGGAAGTGCGCGTTTCCTGAAAAGAGAAAGCAAGACAGGCCACATTTAACGGCCAAAAGTTATGCGTGCACAAGAAGTGATGGATCTGCAATGTGTTAAATGGTCGCTAGATGGCGCTAAAAGGCAGGGAAGCAGCACTAAAACATTTTCTGCCAATGGCAGCGACGTACTTCTGCACAATGCCGTAAAAAATATTGATTAATTCATTTTTTTCCCAAAGCTTATGTAGTTAATAATTCATTTCCACCATAAAAACTAACAAAAGTAAAAAAAAAAAAAAAATCAAAGAAAGAGTACAAAAGAAAAACAAATACTACGGCCTATATTTTAAAATACAATAGTAGCATTCAGAGGGGGAATATTTAAGTGCATTTATTGTTTTCCTGTTAAGTAACTTATAACGTGGAAGTTGCAGTTCATATGACTTGTATTTTCTAGGTTTTATTCTTTACTCTTCAGAAGGAACATAATCTTTAATCCATCACATGCAGTTTACGAACAAATTATACTGATTTAGGCTGAAAATACAAAACACTCTGATGGCTTGATCAATTCAGGTCACCAGTTTAGATTAAACTACCAAGGAAGGTCAAGTAAAATGTAAAAATGATTGCAACATGAGTAAAAAAAAAAAAAAAATCACTATCTGGTGTCTTGTCTGTATCTTATGGACAAAAAGTTTCATTTTCTTTAACATTAGACTGAGAAAATAAATACTTACTTACTCCATAAAATAAGCAAACACACATGTTTTAAAAATATATTTAGCTACTAGGATCCAGACTGTCTTTTCATCTCTTACATTTGTCTTAAGCAATAGTGACTTTAGAAGGTCTTCCAAAGTTGTTCCTTGGACATTGGCTGCTCTTTCACTTTTTTATGTCATCATACACATATTAAGTATATATTAAACCCATATATGCTTGTTAAGGGTGAATCTATGGAGCTGCAAGCTTATAAACGCCAGGAAATCCTGTATTTTTAAGGCATGTACTAGCAGTCTGTTGCAAAGACCCATAAGCTATAAAAAATTTAAAAAAAACACACACACATAATTTTTTATCATTTCTATTTATCCAAAAAGGACAAATAATCTAAGATAAAGTTAATATTTTTGCACGAAAGAGATGAATCCCAAAGAGTTATTCACTATAAAAAAAATATTTTTTTAAAAACTTGGCAATTTTCAGCATTGTGTAGTTTTTGGAAAGGCAGAAGATGTTTGAAGCTGAAAACAACAAAAACAAACAAAAGATAACAACTCACAGCAGATACATCTTATCTGACTAAATTAATCCAAACAACATCTGAAGCAGCAACTAAAAAGATGCACCTGACCCTTTTGTTGTTTTCAGCTTCCTTTGAATCTCAACATTATTGAGGCAACTTGAGATCACGTTGACAAAAAGCAGAACAAAAGCAGCCAACATCCAAAGAAGTCTGAAATATCTTTCAAGAAGCCATTACTTCAGAAAACCTCTTAAAGAAATGAAAGCAAAGCTTCTGAGAGTGCTCAGACTTGGTTAAAAATAAAATCATCAAATAGGCTATTGCTTTAAATTAATTTTTACTAAATTACTGCACCCTTTTCTGGCAAAATATAAAGAAATCAGGGTTGACTCAAGACTTTTCTGCATTATACTTTTTTGCACTCTTATTGTAACAGTCAATTCCTGCTTTGGCTTTGCAGAGTTATTTCTAAAACAACTGAATGATTACTTCTCTGAATCGTGCTTCAGTTTTATTTAGTATTTTTGTGCAAAAAAAAAAAACACGAGAAAAGGACCGTGAGGTCTTAAAGGTCCGACTTCCTCCCATAGAAGAGCTAATAAACGATCCACCCTCCCGTCCTCAGCGGGATGGGCGGTCACTGTTCCTCTGCTCCGTATAAAGAAGGTAAAGACCTGTTGCGCTCTCAGCGCTAAGTTGCCACTCCACTCCAGAGAGAAACACTAACAGGAATCCAAAAACTCTTCCCTCTCGCATCAATGGATTTCAAGGTGTTTGAAGAGGAGTCCTCAGAGGGAGACACGGAGGATCTGGACAACGTCAAAGCGCTGACGGAGAAGCTGAAGTTGCAGACGCGCAGACCATCCTATCTGGAGTGGCAGGAGCGGGTGCAAAGTCTCCCATGGAAGGACAGAAATACAGCAGACAGTCCGGAATCTGGTGGACAAGACGTTTCCATGCCCGTGATGCTGAGAAATGAAAACTCAGAGCTGGTGGTGCGAAATATATGTGGCTTTGATACAATTGATGATGCTTTGGAGTTTCTAAGGAAAGAGCTGGTGAGTTGCTCCCAACTATATTTTACTGTTCTTTCTATTTGACCTAACTTGTATTATAGTGTTTGGTTTCTACAGTACTTAGCAACACAACTTCAGCCCATCAAATCAAAATAAGGAAGTTCCCAAGCATTCATTAGAGATACAGGTCTCCTTTCTTTTAAGAGATAGTCATCTCCTCAGGTGTCGGTAATCTCCTCTGCATGAGTGCTTCACTTCATTCAAGGAGACCGTGACTGAGGACAGGCAGTCCCTCAGAGTCCAAACAAGTAGTGTGTAGTTTGTGGAACAATATGATGCCTGTTTTCTCACAGCCTCAGCCCATACAGTTCCCATGCCAATGATTTACACCCTCTTTATCTTAATTAAAGCTCATATTTTCCTTCCTCTCCACATCCCCCCCCCCCCCCCCCCCCCCCCCCCATTCTTCACCCTCTGCTCTGATCCCAGAGGGAGATGCAAGTCCAGGACAACCGCCTGGCCCGTCAGCTCATCCGTCTGCGTGGAGAGATCCACCGGCTGAAAGTGGAGCAGGTGTGCGATCGTCACAAGGAGATGCTGGATGATGCAACGTACGAGCTGGAGGAGTGCGGAGAGGAGTCGGACCTGTTGTGTGACATTCCGATGAAGGCGGCCTTTGCTCTGTCTACCCCTCTGAAGCATCTGGGCCTCACCAAGATGAACATCAACTCCAGACGTTTCTCACTGTGTTAAAAAACACACATCCACTTTAACGAAGATGTTTCTATCTCCCCCTTTTTTCTGAAGGCGTTTCATGAAAGTTTCTTGCTCTTCTCTGAGCTGTTGTGGGGTCAGAGCAAGGTGTGGCTGCCAGTCACTTGCTGCCGGGAAGGAAAATGAAAACGATATGTGCCTTGACTTGACGTGAATGAGAAAATCTCTGTGCGGACTTGTGGAAGCACACACCTTTCTGTCAGTTTCCTGCTGGACTGAGTCTGGACTGCTGACTACTGTAGAGTGATAGACTATGAATGAAATGTAAAGTAGAATGAATACTATGTTAAATAGCAGACATTATTTGAGCTTGTGATGCAAAAACAAAGTCAAAGACCTCATAAGAAATTGCTCGCTTCAGGCCAAAAGGCAGTGCCTATGCTGTCAGACAGGACACATTATGATCACAGCCACAGTATGGAATGTATTTATTGAATAGAAACTACTAAAAAGAAAGAAAAAAAACTTTTTTTATCACCAATCATCCATTTAACATTAGAGCCCACCTAAATAAAATAAATAGAAAGGTCACACATTTGTTCTAAACTGATTACATGCAGGGATGTGGGGCCGCATGTAGACACAGCTTTGTTTCAAGTCATCACATGCTGTAATGAAATCAAACAGTTTTCAGGCAGAGCGTCTGGGTGTGCATGAAGGGATCAGATAAAGAAAACATCCATAGAGTAAACCAAGTCTCATAACACAGCGATGAGCTCGAGCTCAGTATCCTCACAGGAAGCAGGAGGTCACACACACAACATTTTACACCTCTTCTTCACAAACCAAAAATATCTTTACAGCCGCTGCTGTGACAGGACCCAGGAGGCTGGTTTGTTTCCCAGTAGCATGTCCAGAGGCTGCAGAGGACCGATTGTGTAAGGCTGGAAAGAGACCAAATGCATTGTGTATAACACAGTGGACAGTAGCTGGCAAGTTCAAGGATTTGTTTTCTAGTTTCATGGCAAGTTAGACAAATGAATGAATATTTTTTTCTTTCCCTCTTAGATTTGATTGCATTTTTAATAAATGTAGACATTGTATAAATATATTTTATTGGATTACAACCGAAGTACCTGTAAAATGTATATTTTTTCTCTTGAACATAAAAACCTTGTAAACTAACAATGATATTTTACATTATTTTAGCTTGTAAATATTCAGAAGATCATTAAATGTCTTAAAACACACACAGTCCGATTAATCTGTCTGTGCACTCTGGGACAAATGTCATCACGTGCTTCACCATCATGCACCCTCTATCCTAAAGCCTCTCGTGCACAATAGTGTCTTCTTTCCTGCATTCACGACCTGGTGTAACATCCAAACATAAGAACGGCGCCCTGGAGGGATGTACAGTCGTAGACTTTGTTAGTCATAATTTGTTAAACAAGAAACTAAATATGGCTTGGCAGAGTACAACCACTGTGTGAAACGAGAACACGGTCCATGCTGAACTGATGATCATGTGGAATGCTACAGGACACATGACCTCATGTGGGACAAGAGACCTCAACAGCCAGAGACGCTGAAGTGTATCATATGGAAAATGCAAAGAATCTTAAGTAGTGCACTTTTTCCCCCACTACTGATGCCTTTACAACAAACCCCTGCAAACTTGTTCTCATGTCACTCAGCTTTGCCCTATGGATAGTTTCCCTCGACCCTCGGCCTGTTGCAACGAGCGATAAGTCAATTAATCGCACAATAAGAAAAAAAAATGTGCACAATAAGTTTGCCGGACGCAATGTTTTTCCTTGGTCTTTCTTATTAAGAGTGCTGCATTTGTTTTAAGACAAGACAACAAGTTTCCATCTGTACTTAAAACAATGCAGTTTTCCAAGCTGGAAAAAAAAAAAAGACCTTAACAAACAGGTTAGCTCCATCTTCCTGAGAGTCCACGATCGCTGGCGTGTTTAACCGACAGATTAAACACTATCTACTGGTTTTTGTTGTCTCCATGCTCCAACACACCTGACCAAAACTCAGAAATAGGTTGACAATAAGCAGCTGGATCCATTTGATTTCAATCAGCTGCGTTGGTAGAAGGAAACAACAAAAACCTGCTGGATACCGGCTCTCGGGGTGACATTTTGAAAAATGTTGCAAACATTTCACAGCCAGTAGGAATGGCCTGGATGAAGATACATGTTACAAACGGCACTTCCACAACTTTACAATGACATGAATGATATACTGAAGGTGATCAAAGACATTCAATTTTACCATTCCACCTCTGGTCAAGTCCAAACATGTCCCCTTATATGAGCTTGACCATGGATGATGTAACTGTTCTATGGTGTTAGAGACCGTATGGTCCAGATAACCACAATGCCAAAACCCATCTGTTTTAGCAGATTGGGGACTGCATGAGCATAAACTAGTCTGCACATAGAGCTAAAATGTTCCTTAGAAATGAAAGTATGTTGATCTTTGAAAAGGTGTACTTGCATTATTATGACAACAGTGATCGCTTTGGGCAACATTATCGTCTATTGCAATAATTTCTGAGACAAATCATCGCATGGAAAAACATGTCCGTTGGATCCCATGGTGTTGAAAATCTGCAGAACTGTTTGAGGGACATCAAAACATAGATGGAACTAAACTTCCTCTGCATAAATAAGGATAAAACTGAAGTTTGAACTTTTGGGAAAACTGACCTGCTGGCTGGATGCAGCAGCGCTGTAGGCTCTTTGGACTCTTTTAGCCCTTTTATTAAAAATCTTTGCGTCTTCTTTGATTTTAATTTTAAATTTGATAAGCAGGTCAGTGCAGTACATGTTACCATGACAGGCCTACTCGACCCCCTTGTTTGTTCTTTTTCTGTATCACTAATACCACATGTCCTATGGCCAGAAGATGATATTGCAGTGTAAATTAAGTGTGCACATCTATCAGCGTATTGTGAACCTAAACAAACTGGAATGACACCTGTGAGCAAGCACTGGCAGCAAAACAAAAGCAGCTCTTACTGTCATGAAAGAGGCCAGCACCTGCATCGCAGAGCAGGCGGTGTGAGGACTGGAAAAGTTTTTGCTTATTGATAGCATCTCCATGTGATTGCGTAACAGAATACGATTTCCAACCACATTTGGAAGTAGTGACGAGTAGAGTGGAAAAGGAATACCCTTAAAGCCTCCTTTGCCCTGCAGAGCTCCAAAGATGTCGGGGCTCTCTGGTGATCACCTGCTGAGTCAAGGAGTTCTCTTAGATTGTATCTTTAGTAATTCATGCTCATTTTATCTACTTTATCAGCCCACTTAAAGGTTAATTTAACATATAAAAATGGCTAAATGTGAACACCTCACACATCCTCTTACATTTTTCACTAACGGAAAGAGTGAACTCAGGTGGTTTCATTGCGACTGAGCCTTAATCTACGCTGTGAAAGTCTTTTAAGCACATATTTCTGTGCACTCTGTGTGATGTTTGGACTGACTTCCTGCCGCTGCAAGCTCTGTACGCAGCAGCTGTTCACCACAAGAGAAAAGATGCTGTCCGCAAATGAAGAAAATGCGACAGCATAGGCTCACGGCGTGTTAACAATCTGACTTAAACCTCCTCTCTGGGCTGTATGTGAACGTGATGTGGCTTGTTGAACAAAATACAGCAGGAATGATAATTTGGTTTGATTATTCAACATTTTTCGGCAACAATTGGAACGCTTATGACCAGTTTTGTTTGAATTTCATCATGGATTTGAGTCAAGATGAAAAAACCAAGGCCAAAGTCTATTTTGAGTGGCCACATTTAAAGCTGGCCACAGACAGAAACGGGTGCAAACCACATGTTTGAACCTTGTAGTCAAAACTTTCTTGACATTTTACCTGGGTTTTAACCACTAGACAGGAAAAGCAGCTGTAACAAATTACAAAAATAGTTTCTTATATGGGTCAGTGCAACCAGTAAGGGAGAAATAGCAGCTTCTAATGAGATTTTGTTGTGATTTGTTCATTTTCTTTTCAAATAATGAAAAAAAACTATGCCCTCGACTACAAATTGGTGGCATAAGCCACCTTAAAGGTCAATGAGTCACATATCATTGTTTGCTTAGCAACGCAAACAACATACAGATTTAACCTCACCGCTGTCTCAGCCCACCCAGACCTCCTTTTTTCGTAACTGTACTGGAACATTTATTTGGGAAAGGTGCTGTCTTGACCCCTTTGCCATAGCACCTATAACGTTCCCTTTGGCTTACACGCAGCTGCACTGTAGGCACCTGCGAAAAAGCCTGCAGAGCAACCCTCAACGTTTCAACGACAGGAAACTCTTTGGGTTGCTCTTCCACAAGCGTGTGTGTTTGTGTGTGTGTGTGTGTGTGTGTGAGACGCCTCATCAGCTCTGCTTGCACTGTTACTTATAATAAGAGAAGCGGATGATGACATCTTCATACCTAAGCTCCACTGCTGAAAAATTCACCTCTTACCAAACCATTCTTTAGAAGAAATAAAAGTTCAGTAAGGAATGTCTTAATGGCGGCTCTTGAAATCTGATACTGTCGGAAACTTGAGGGGAAGTTTGATTTTTCACAAGGTAAGCTTCAAATTTTCTTCTTTTTGGCTTTAAAAGTGTAACTCTGGAAGATCATAAGATCAAAAAGGAATTGTGGTGGACAGATGAACGTTTTCATTCCTCTTTTATTTGACTGTCTTCTAGCAAATATACAAAACTGTAAATCTGAGGATTTTTAAATTTTTTTTTGTCTTGTGTTTGAAACTTTTTCAACATAGAAAATTGACATTTGAAGATGAAAAACAGGAACATCTCAATTTAATTACAAGAGTCAAACTTTATCCATCTTTTGTGTTACATAGTTTGACATAAAAGTAAATTTGAAAGCCTGTACTGGTTGTGGGATCTACACTGTTAATACAACAAAACATGCTAAAGAAAACAAAAAATATCTTCTTTTCTGAAGTGACACGAAACACTTATGTCTAACCAACATTTAATACATTTCATATGATAACAAACTATATTATTTTTGTTAATTCAGTTTGAGCATCAACAGCTCTCAGCAGTTTCTGTATAATAGCTTTTATAAGGGAGTGTTTCTTTGTGGTTTCTGGCTTCAAATTCAGCAGACAATAACAGAGTTTAGCAAACTGCCTTCACTCACATGCTTATCTACCAATCCATGTTACTTCTGCAAACAATAACAGTCAACAGCGTGTGGTTAGGAAGACCTTCACATGCTAATAATAAAAGGAAGGATAGCCCCTTCATGGAAAATGATGACTTGAGTGACTCAGTGAGTGTAGGCCAGTAAGCGTAGGAGAAGTGATTAAACAAGAACTTCTTCATAAGCAGATGATCCCTCTGTGGTAGACTGTTAGTACCGGGTCATGCTTCATCAGATTTTTCTCACGGCTTTAGGCCTTTGGGAAGGACCACTGCTGTGATTAGCCCACTGACCCTTTTCCACAAGTGGTCCAATGGGAGTCAAGCGAGCTTGAGAAAGCTGGTTTGTGCAGCGTGATGGTGTAAAACACAATACAGAACACGTGCAGATGGCCGATTACACAAGATTAGCATTGCTCTGGTTCTGAGAGCCAACAATTCAAGTCTGAACGGGAATTAGAGCATTGTGTTGAAAATCACAGCCAAACGTCGTATCTGATTTGGCGGTCATGTGCGTGTCTACATGTCGTAATATTTGGTTTTAGTAATTAATTTGCAGGTTTGTAAGAGTCTTATTTTTCAGCCTGAAGCCTCCATTTTGAGTCTAGGTCCTCAGTTGTGATTGACTAAAGCAACTTTTGAAAAAAAAAAACTGTCTGTCAGATAATCTTAAGAGTCAAGTCTCTTTTGTTCTTTGTTTTTTATTCCTTATATTGTTCTTTTTTTAAATCTCTCTTTGTTGCTTTTAAGACATTTTTTGAAATGTCTTTTTCAAAATGCGGCGTACAATGTCACTGTCATTGACTGGTTTGCCAGACAAAAACAAAATACCATCATTTGATCATTTTTTACCATTAAACAGCAGCAGCGATCACTTCCTTAATGTATATAGTTTCTAAAATATTGCTCCTTGTAAAAATTCAGAAAAGATGGGATGTGCCTGCAGTTCGGACTCTGACAGTGAATGGATTGAGAATTTGGACGAGATCTGTGAGCACTGCAACTGTCCCATCCCTCCGCAGTCATGCAATCAGGTAAGTGGACAGTTTGCATGTGTAATGTGTGTTTCTGTCACTGTTCATGACCTGGATGAGTTCTGTATAACGAATGACCACAGAGGACACACATAAGAGCTAACTTTAGAACATGTGAGAGGGTGGGAACATTAAATGAGGTCCCATTATTCAGAGCTACAAAACTCAGTAAATATCATAAATCAGCTGTTTGGCACTTCACTTTGCAGTTTAATGGCTTATGTAACTGTTGTCCTTTGTGTGTATGATTAAATGGGAGTGCAACTCTTCCTTTAGTGTTGTTTGTTTCCTCTCTGGGACTTAGATGTCCCATTAGATTAGAAATAAAGGAGAAAAACACCTGCGTGTGACACAGCACAGCTCGCCTGGAGAAAAAAACCAAACCAGCCTACGATTTACTGTCAAAAGGTGGTTATCAAATACTCGAAATACACGAGCTGTTTCCTTGAATGGGACGTGCAGCTGTTGGTGTTTTATCACATAAACCTTACACTGATCTTCGGAAAGATGAATATAAAATGAAAGTCTAATTGAAGTTCTGTTTTTTTTGTCTTTTTAGTACACAGATCCGCTGATTCCATATCCATCACAATATTCACCGCCTACATCGCCTTTACCAGGTATGCTTTCACTGGTGTGGTAGAAAAATCTACAGAGATAAATTGGTCACAAAAATTGCAAAATGTATATGTTTTCTTTTTGTTTAAGAGGTTGGATAGAATTCGGTATCAGTGTGGCTCCCATAAAAGTAAAGCTAGTAATTTAATTTAAGTAAATACAGTAAGATAAAGCTTTGTTTTTTGCACTTCGCTCAATAGTTTAATTTGATAAATCGCTTAAAGTAACTTTTCCATTTTGCTCACATAACATTTTCCATTTTCCTCAGATTATCAGTTTTCAATGCAAATTCCCCTTTTTGTTTTCTGCACAAATTACAGCGATTTGTTGAAAATGTTGCAGTATCTCACTGGCTGCTCGAGTATCACGCTAGTGTTTTGATCCTCAGGTTGAGGGGTCTTCAAAGATGTGAAGTCAGATTTGGGGACTTGTGTTCCTTGTCAGTGACAGTCGAAGGTTTTGGTACTTTGCCTGAGTGTGAAAAGTCAGTAATTTAGTAAAAAAACAAACAAAAAAACCTACCTTTAAATGTTATACTTCCTTCTGAGGGTTCAAAACACATATGATCCATGTCAACATGCAGCCTTGCCGTATAAAATCACCTTTTGGAGAGTTCCAGGTTTTAAGATGGATTTCTTTTTCATCTTTCTGTGGTCAGAGTCTCTTAGAAAACAAAATACTGCAAACAAAACAATGTGCCCTACAGTATACATCATAAGGTTATGGAATAAACATTAGGAAGAGCTCTGTGTAATATCTTAATTCAGTTTGAGAGTAAATTCACAGAAACAGATTTTAAAAAGTACGTATTTAACTAATGTAAACACATACAGGCATGTGTATATACGTGTGTGTATATATATATACATATATATATATATATATATATATATATATATATATATATATATATATATATATATATATACATATATATATATATGTGTGTGTATATATATATGTATATGTGAATGTATATAAATGTAAATATGTAAGTAATAAACATCTGGTATATTTGTACAAGGAATACACATATATGGGTATATATATAATTTAAAGCATCGCGTTGTCTTGTTTTCTGGACAAAGGGGGGCAGTAATTAACTATAATTACAAATTTTTTTATTCTTTTTCATGTTTTATTTAGTTGTTATGGAACAAGTGAACAAAATCTTTGGTTTATTTTAATATTAAATGTTTTTATTTATTTTTGAAGTAATAAAAAAATACAGATAAAAATTATAGTTAAAAGTAAAGAATACATTTTTTAAGTTAAAAATACTTTCTGTTCAAATAGAAACAAGTACTGATACAGCTGGTATATTTCTGTTTGAAAAAAGAAGCACACACCTTTATTTGGTTTTGGGGTCAATAACAAAATCTACCTTCAGCTTCGCCTCCAGACCAGTCATTTGTCAAAAAACACTGAGTTGATTAAAAACTCCCTGAAAAATCTTCTCTATTGACTTCCTGTCTGTAATTTAAAATGTGCCAAGTCTACTGGGTTTTACTAAATCTAATAATCTATTTCTCACAGACAACATCGGGGTGGCCATTTACAGTTATGAACCCAAACATGAAGGCGACCTGGGTTTCGAGAAAGGAGACAAGCTTAAGATCATCAACAAGTGAGCGGTTTATAAATGCATATTAGAAAAGAGTATTTCAATCAAAATATCAATTCATATACTGATAAATTAAACTGTGTGTTTTTGGGCTTGTATCATTTTCCAAGATGCTTATTATGAACATGCAATGTACCTGAATGGTTCACTCTCCAGAAGAGCACACCAGCACATGATCCCACCCAAAGTTTCCTGCTTCCCTAAAATGCAGACAATTAAATAAAAGTTAAAAAAAAAAAAAAAAAAAAAAACAACTAAGAAAATGTCACATGATCATATTGCGGGTTTGAGAGAGGAAACCGGGAACGTGAAATGTTAAAGGTAAATGTGACATCTGAACCAGATTACATAAACAGTAAAATTGACATTATTTTTTAAAAGAAATGACTAAATGCATGAGTACATGCAACTCTGAGAGGTATGTGCAAGGCCACACCGATATGTATGTGTCGTAGCTTTACATTTTCCTTGCTCCGCTTTCGACGTGAAACTGGCTCAGATGTGAGGATAAATTTCTTGATGATAAAGTTCTAGAGAACCTGAAAAATGTTAAAAGGAATTTGCAATAACTTTTCAAGGGAAACGTTTTTTCATTCCATACTTTAGGTTAGAGAGTCTGGAGGGTGATTACTTCTCCTACTTTTAGCTGTGGTTATATTTATTTTTGAAATAATTAAAAACTGTTCAATTCAATTAAAATCAATTCAATCCTTATTTCGGATTATTTAAAGCCTTGTTGTGGCTTAGATGTTGGAAAATAATTTTTAATAACAATAAATGTTTGCATCAGAATGATGTTGAAGTGTGGGGAAATTTAGCGCTGTCATTCTTTTTCACTGGTATGCTTTTGCCTTTTGCAAAGAACTGATGCAGTTCTTTAAAAATGTAACATCAATGCAATTAGTATCACTATATATGTGCAGACAATCCAATAAACAATGAAAATGAAATAATCTCAACATTTTTAGGTTGACTAATAACAAATAGAAATGATCATTTAAACCCAGAAAGCACAATGCACCATTTATCGTTTCGTAAAAGCATTGGCATACAGAAAGGTTGCTTTGCATTTTAAACACCTGAGTGGCACCACTCAGGACACTGCCATCATGTCTTCTGTAGCATAGTTCAAAGATTCTGTACTTAGACAAGAAAAGTGTTTGTTTTTATGGCTTATTTGAAAGAAATTGTAAAAGATTTAAATGTAGTGTTTTACACATTATTTAATAGTCAGATTAACACGCAGGGATGCATTTACAATTTGAGCATAATCTTAATGAATCTGAAACTGAAATTAATAGAAACATAAAATAAAATTTAATATGGACAAAATGAATAATCTTTAAAGTTTAACAAGGTGTTCATAATGCGTTGACAATAAAAAAAATAAAAAAAGTTAGAAGTGAGCATATTTTGTATCTGTGCTTTATGCTGACATGCAAAACAAGACATTCCTCTGCTTTCTCAGTGTGATACGGTTATTATGCAGGGATCATTTAACAATGGGACTGTTTGTAGAAGCTAAACGAAACTGTTTATTCTGAAGCTGAATCCATTAATTCCATAACAGCCCAAGTTGCTGTGAGGTTTCACAGAAATGTAAACTAACTCATGGTATTGTTGATGTCTCTTCCAACACCCAGGGATGACCCAGAGTGGTATTTGGCAGAGTCTCTCACCACAGGCCAAAAGGGCTACATCCCCTACAACTTCATTGCGATGACCACAATGGAGACTGAACCGTACGTCACACAGGAAACTCAACTTTCAACACCGTCTCATCTCACATCGTGCATGCTCTGAGGGAAGGGAAGTGGTAAACTCAAAGCCTGAAGCATGCTGTGCCTTTTGTTCTGCAGGTGGTTCTTCAAGAACGTTTCTAGAAACGATGCTATGAGGCTTCTCCTCACTCCTGGGAATACACAGGGCTCCTTCCTGATCCGAGAGAGCGAGACAGCTAAAGGTGAAATGATCTTTTTATCCTCTGCTGATTGTAGTGATAAAATATGTAAAAATGACAACAAAACAATTGATAAAAAGAAGAATGTACAAAACCCCTTTTAATTCCAATTTTTTATGGATAAGAATATAAATAAATACACTAAATTTGCAGGCCCTTAGTAGGTTTTAAAATTAGGTAACAATGACCTCATACGAATAACACAGGACATACAAAAACATCTTACTAAATAAGCCAAATGTTGAAGTGGTAAATGGAAAGTTAAGCTCACCTTTACTGTTCAACTCTGATCCTCGATGGCTGCTATCCTGTATGTTTTTTTTTTATGTTTCTTTGCGCCAACACACCCTTCTGAAAGTAATAGGTCATTATAAAGACTTTTACAAGAATCTGTTGTATCAGGTGTATTGGAGCAGGGAAACAATAAAAACCTGCAGGACAGCAGATAGCGTTCAGATGTGCATTGATATCACGCCAAGTGAAAAAAAGATCAGCATTGTCCTTAGAGAATGAACCGTTGCTGCTCATTATTCTGAAAAGGGCTGTATAAAACCATTTTTTAAATTTAATTTAATTTCCATTTTCATCTGGAGTCCCCAGAAATGAATGCCCCAACAAGTTCAGCCTATGCCATAATCAAAGAAACTGGAAAACACAGAAGAGCTACTTTTCTGACACTACAGGCCTCATCTAGCAAGTTATATGTTACAGTTCATGACAGTGAAACTGGAAAAACTTGACAACTATAATTAGGTTTGCAAAGAGACTTTTGATTGTCTAAATTGAGTCAAGTTGAATCAAGTAGGTACTCGTGTAAAAATGAGTTAATAAAATGGTGATTAAACCAAACGCCTCACACAGACTGTCAAAGACACTGGTGGAAAGCTAATAATTTGTATTTTTTTCAAGACACCTTGCAGCCACTGAGCTGCCAAAGTCTTGTAGAGTCGATTGTATAGCCATCTATCGGACAGCTAAAACCTGACTGCTTTTAGTTCTAAGTGCATGAAATTGTTTAACGAAGCAGGTCAATGATTGCAAACACAGCAGCTAGTCTACAATTGAATGGATTAAAAAGAGAGTAATCAGCTTTTTTTCAGAGGTCCATTCAAACTAGTCTGTTTGAAATGCTTTGACGCTATGACTAATTCACTGAACTGAAACAATGTAGTGAAAAACAGGGGATCAAAATTCCTGTCAAAGGATGTAAATGCTGAAAGTATTTCAGAATTATAGGTGGTTTCTAACATGACTGCATCATGGGGTGTACTACACTGGACTATTCGGGGTCAACACATCTTGTGGGATTATTTATGTGATGCAGCAACATCATTTTAAGACTCGATATGCCCCAATACATGAAACCTTCGAAGTGAAAGAAGGAGTACTTTCTTCTTTTACTTGTCTCCCTTTGACTGGTGTCTTTTGCATCCTTTAGTCCTGTTATTACTTGAAACATTTCTAAAACAAGATCCATCACCCACAGGCTTCCTTCCTGTTTCCAAGATGCTTCATTTGATTTCTGTATCGTTTTTTCTGCTAATGATAAAAATGCCTGTCTAGACTTGTTCCTGACTATGTGGTCAATTTTCCTTCAGCAGCACATCGGGGCATGGAGCTTGAACTCAGGAATGCACGAAAACTGTGCCATATATCAGTGTCTACAACAAAACCTGTAGATAACACTGTAGATAACTATTATCATGGTGATAATGCTGGAATGAAATGACAGACGAATGACTTTCCTCACATATCAATGTCACGTTGATCATTCTCTGCATTTGGTACCATATCAACAGGAAAAGTAAACACTGTTACATTCATGTCATTCTGAAGTCCAATTTCAGACTTGATGAATGCCTGGACATTTTTCATCAAACCTCTGTGCTCTACGTTTTCTATGCATTCCAGGGTCTTTTGCATTATCAATCCGGGATTTGGACCAGGTCACAGGTGAAGGAGTGAAGCACTACAAGATCCGCAACCTGGATGACGGCGGCTTCTACATTACAACCAAGATATCATTTAGCTCGCTGAAAGAGCTTGTCCAGCATTACTCACGTGCGTGCAACCTCTTGATGGCATGATTTAAATTTCTTAATTCCTGCGAGGGTTTAATTTAAGTGATTTTATGCTTCATGCTCCTCTGTGTACCATCGTAGGTGATGCAGATGGGTTGTGCACCAACCTGGTGAAGCCATGTAAGTCAACGATGCCTCAGAAGCCCTGGTGGCAGGATGAGTGGGAGATTCCTCGAGAATCCCTGAAGCTCGAGCGCAGGCTTGGAGCTGGACAGTTTGGAGAAGTCTGGATGGGTGAGTTTTTTGTTTTATTTTTCAGTTTTAACTCAGGAGTTAAAAAAAAAAAAAAATCTGCCCAGTCTGGTTGTGGGCTTGACTATGTGCCTGCCAGAAACCAGGGCTTTCCTGCAGTGTATGCAGAAGACATTTCCTTAATGCAGTCTTAATTGTAGGCTTGTTTGAGCCAGTTCATGAAAGAATGATGTGCGGTATTAACCTTGATACAAAGCATTGCTCAAACTACATGAGTCAAAAATTTTGATAAGCTTATGGATCTGTGGAATTGTCTCCGAACAATACTTCCATGAATGTTTATAGTGCTTGTGGAGTATTGAGTTAAACAAAAGTTTAAATCACAGGGATAAAGGTTAAGCCACAAGCCCATTATCATTCAGCTGAAGGGGTAATTTAATCTCTATTTTCCAGTCTCATTTGCCAGCACCATTTAACATCCCAAACAACCAACCGAAGAGCTAAACATTGCCAACCTCTGTACTTGTCCTCATTTCTGCCACTTGTAGATTTACAATGCTGTCTTGCATGAGTCTGGGCCCTGTGTCTGTTCCTCTTTATTCATCCAAACACTAGTTGAATAATAGGAGCATCAGTTAAAATGGTTGCTGTTGTTAGTTAATGTGAATATGCTGAAGTAATTATGATTCTTTAGTACAGGAAGAATTTTACTGTCGACAAAAGAGATAGAGCTTTGAAACAAAGATAAAAATGTTCTCCCTGCATCGTTACGCTTCATGCATGATGTGAGATGCTGGCCCATTATAAAAAGAAAAGGAATAACTGGTTTGGTATGATTTTATTTGCTATGATGTAACTCTGCGTTTGTGTGCCAAAGAAGGAATAAAACACTGTTTGCATGAGAGTCATGCAAAACTGTTGCTACTGAAGGACACCTAATCACTGCTACTACTGACAAAAGCGATGACATCATGCATTTACTTTAACATTAATTGATGCGAAACCTGCAAAAAATATGATCTTTTAAACTCTAAATGTAGGAATTGCAAATAGTTACTGCGTGCATGCAAGCAGTCTAGCAATAACAATTATATATTTACATGATTTACAACTGTATTGAGCTGGAAATCAATACTGGTTGCTTCTGATAAAGTTTCTGAGGCTAGACCAGTGAAGTCTAAAAATGTGAGTTCAATTTGCTCTGGTAACAACTTGTATCTCATGGAAACCAGTTAATGTGGTGGCAATGTATACCATTAAATGGATTAATGGATGATCTGAGATGAAGTATCCACAGTGAGTTTATCATTAGGGTTTATGGTGAGCAACAGGAATTCATGATAGATCCTACATTATTACCAGCATCAAGTCCAAAGTCATGCATCATCCAAGGATTATTTTGGGTTTTTGTGTCTGCACCAAGATTCAGCCTACGGCGTTGAAAAGTTAAGCCTATACAGAAGTTCCAAAAACTGCTATTCACCCCTCATCTGCTAGGGGCTCCAAAACTGAGCCAATATCGGTTACTAAGTTAAGAAAGGCCAACTTCACAGCAGAAATAAATATGGAGCCTGGAACAGCCTGGAGCAGAGCAACATTTTACGTTTAATAGTTCAGGTTTCTCTTCATGGCAACTGTGGGAGGGGAGTGAATTTTTAAAATATTTTTGTTCTAGCTTCAGCCCGCACCGCCATTAGCTTGTTAGCTCCTGTTAGTGCCAGGCTAGCTCGGTTAGCCATTAACTACAGGCAGGTTGGAGCTTGATAGATGTCAATCATCCACCCCCACGCTCACAGCCCCCCTCACAGCTCTACCTCTTTGCCCATTTTTGTATTTTCCTTTGGCGACGGTGGAAATAAGCTTTAATTAAGCTCTTCAGAAACCTACGGGTGACGTCACAGAGGCTCTCTCCTTTTATACAGTCTATGGTCTGCACTCTGTTTGTGTGGTTAGAGCTTGTCTCCATAGTAACTGGTAAAGATGACACTAATATGATAGATATGTTAAGAACTTGTGACATGTTGTGTCACAGTTCAACTTATTTGGTTTTCAGAGTGAATGCTTTCTGTTTTCTCATCGTGTTTCCTATGTAAACACAACCACTGAGAAGTTCATCAGTTTACATGACTTATGTTTTAAACAACACTCAAGTCAGTGATTCCTAATTATCCTTTTTTTTTAGGCATCTACAATAATGACAGAAATGTTGCAATTAAGAATCTGAAGATGGGCACAATGTCAGTGGAAGCCTTCTTAGCGGAGGCGAACATGATGAAGAACCTGCAGCATCGCCATCTTGTCCGCCTCTTTGCCGTGGTTACCCAGGAACCAATCTACATCGTCACAGAGTTTATGGAAAATGGTAGGTAGAAATGATCTCAACTGTGTCATTTAACTGATTAATAACACTGAACCATCAAGAGGTATTTCCAGCTGAAAGCATTCACCAAAGGGGATTTCTCATTCATAATCAATTTGAAAGATTTACTTGTGTAGTCATATCAGGTTTAGTCATCTAAAATGTGCCCAAGCCTGTCTGAATTGATCATTTCCTTCATTTCCGGCCTCGTTACTGTTAAGATGTTGTGAGACTGAGTTCTGAGCCTGCACGAGAGACAAAGGGGCAATGTTAGCGCAGTGTCACAGATGTTCAGGATCAAACATGTTGATCTGTTATCAGACTCTGGGTGGGAGCACATGCTTAAACAAAAGACTGGGCTGCCCCGTGTGTTTCACCCTTTAATGAGTCATAACATTTTCACATGAGTGCTCCACTCCAGTGATTCTGCTGAATGTCTTTTGATCACACGTACATCCGAAGCTTTCTTCCTGATAGCGTTTGATGTATGATATCAGAACTATAAAGAGTAATCATCACGTATGATTGTACATGAATGCAGCTGTGATAGCAAACCTAAATAAGGGAACTACAGTAACTCAGGGGCCTTGCCTCCAAAGCACGATGTGCTGCTGAAGTGGCCTGGCCCCCTGATAGGCTATTTTCAGCTTCTCCTCCTCAGTCCCCTTGCATTCGCTACCATGTGCGAAAATGTTTCAAAGCAAACATGAACTTTCACTTCTTTTCCGGGCCCCATCTAGACAGGTTACTGATGTTTACACGGCGAGAGGAAGTCTTGCCTGCCGGACTATGATGAAGGGTGTTAAAATGGAAGATGGTGAATCACAGTGTTATTGTTCAAAGAGACCCCTGATGATACTTGGATCTTTTCCAAAATCGGTGTAGGGCACATGCACGATATATATAAACAATTTCCGCGCATGATAGTGTTACAGCTGTAAACAAACTTGCCGAAGCTTTTACAGTTTTACTGTTAGTTCAGCATCCTGTCGCTGGATCTTCCTCTTTTTCCATCTCCTCTCACATAAGTAAATGTACAATTACTGTGACTTACAAACAGTAATAAACTGGCATCATAGAAGCAGCTGCCCTCAGCTTTTGTTAGCTTAGTCTGCTTTTTCAATAAAGGTTTATTACACCCAAAAGCCACACTGAGATGATAGCTATCCTATATCTGTTTCAGTTTAACCTCAAAAGTCTTTGTTTCTTTTTTAATGAGAGTGAAAATACCAAAGTGTCTTCAAAGATGCTGTGACTAACACAACAGCCAAACAGCTGAAGTGAAAGGAGTGTCTTTGTGTTATCATCTGTGAGAGTCTTGTAAACCACCAACAGTGGTTCTACAAGAGGCTATCTCTTTGTCTGGTACCCTGTGTGGACGGGACACAATCGCTGTTTCTGTTGTCAAGAGAAAGGATGGCTTGGAGTTCCCATCTTTTACAGTTTGTCCCTTTTTTCTGTATTATCAAAGACAACAAAGGAGGAAAATAACAGGCGTGTCATCCCAGCTTCCCTTTGTGGCCTTGACTAAGAATGTTACTCCGGCTTTCAGGCTTCAAAAGCAGCCTTCCTGACTTAAGCATAGAAGTAAATGCCTCTTCTTTCCTGGCACAGTCATTCCTCTTCAAACATTTCCTTTGGTTCGACTTGTTTGGCCGGTGTTCAGAGGTATCGTTGGGTGCTACTCAAACCCAAAACAAAGTTAACTGTCAGAAAGTATGCATCAGCTTGACTAATGTTCTGTGTACTTCCTGAACGTTATGTCCGCTGATTTGAGCTGCTATTCTGGTCTAATCCAGTTTATTTATGTCTGGGAGGAATCATGTAAGTGAGAATATAATTGGTCGTCTGAACAAAGCATGATTTCCTATTGTTTTCAAATTAATCATAGCTGTCACTGTTGATTATTGTTTTTGTGAAATGCAAGTAAGATGTGCTGTTTTGAGTTATTTGTGCCCATAAATGGGAGTTTTGACTTCCGATTATATTCAGAAGTGAATCCACATGACCACATTTTGCATAATCAGAATATTTTGAATATAAGTGCCAAGTAATTCAACTATAATCCTCAAAAGAAAAAATTTTGTGCAAAGAAATAAATGGATAAAATTAGCTAGGTAACTGAATAACAAATGTTTGACATGGATATGTTACCTTGTTAAAATAATTCTGAATGCTGTTGTAACACAACAAGAAAGCCTACCAACCACCAAGCTATTGATAACATTGTTTTAACATTGGTAATGTTATCAGGAAGTTTCACTGTTGTGAAAATGATGACGCTTCCAGGATGTTGCAGTAAGACAGAAACTAAATGAGAAACTTTCAAAGGTCTCTACGTTTACTTGAGAAAACAAATGCTACCCAAGATATCAAAATAGTGTCAAAATGACCTCAGGCAACCTGAACTGATGCTCCATTTGTACCATTTGAGACATGTGTGATTCTGGAGAACAAAGAGGACACCACCAATCAAAGAAAAGGCAAGAAAGATGTTTGTAAAGACTTCTATGAAAAAGCTACACCCCCCCCCCCCCCCCCCCGGGTTCTATATGAATGAGGAAACCAAAGTAGCACCCTTTATCAACCTCGTGGATCAGTTTCCTTATAAACAGCTTATAAAAACTCATGAGGAAAAGAACATTTGTCATGCAATGAGGTTGCTTTGCTGCTGGAGGCACTCGTAATACCAAAGGAATAGTTAAATCAGAAGATGCTGATGCATTTTTGAGAGGATATCTGATAACTTGCTATCAGAAAACTGGATTTGAGTTAAAGTTCTGACAGTCTGTGAGGAAGCAGAACAACCTGAAGCACATACCCAGAAGCAGGGATGAATGGTTGAAAGGAAAAGATACTGTTTGAAAAGTGGTGATCAATATCTCGATGCAGCTGAAAACCTTTAGAGATCTGAAATCTGCCAGTGTAAAACGAGTTCAGAGAAACTATTAGCAGATAAATAATAGTAACATCTCAATGCAGGAAATATTACATATTTATCAGATAGTACTCTCTGCATAAAACTTGTATATTTGCATGCATCTATGAAGACATTATTATCTGTGTGTGTTTATATTTCATTTTGCCAGCAGTACCAATCTGCACAATAAGTGACATTCTCATCCACGGTTAGGATTGAACCTTTTCTTCTTGTTGATAAAAAACATTGATCGGTGATTTAGTAAAACAGTTTTATTTTAATGTTCTTTCCACAGGTAGCCTGGTGGATTACCTAAAAACGCCACAGGGAAGCAGTTTGTCCATGAAAACGCTGATAGACATGGCATCCCAGGCAAGATATCTCTTTTTACAATCTGTCCTATTATTACAACCCTTCTTTCACTCAGTTTACCAGATTCCCTTTCATTTATTCTTTTTGCTTCTTTTTCTCACAGCATCTAGGCTAGAAACAGGCAGCTGTTGTAATGGGGCTTACATTCAACACTAATCTTATAATAAGTACAGACGGGTGTGTGTGTGTGTGTGTGTGTGTGTGTGTGTGTGTGTGTGTGTGTGTGTGTGTGTGTGTGTGTGTGCACGTTGGAGTGTATGTGCATTCTGAAAAGTTGGTCTAGACAGAGCGGCACAAATAAAATAGTCTTAGTGCTAAACTCACTCATTATTTATCAGCTGGGAAGTGTGTTCCAACAAGGGTGCCAGCAATGCTAAAATGTGGAAACTGGGACAGTATTGCAAAATTTTAAACTAGACATGATTAATTTCTCTGACTCCCATTAATGTGTGCTTTGAAGCTGCAGTAAGGAACTGCATCACATGTGTTTATTTAACTTATGTTGAAAGAAAAAGTTGGTTCAGTTAAAGCAGAAGACTGAAAAGAGAAGCTTTGAGTTTAGCATTACAGTGAATTAAACATGAAGCCTGAGAACAGGATGTGTGTTTTTAAATATTCTGATAGGTGGAAAAGTCTTCTCACCGAGGCTAGCTGTGTTGATTCTCAGCAAAGTTACACTAAGATAACTATTGCCTTCAAACATATTTCAAAGAAAAGCTAATTTTCTAAAAACACAAAATATCCAAGAATTTCAGATCAGGCTCATCTTTATCTTTTAAAAATATAACTTGTCAGTGTAACACTTTGACTGCACAGTGTATTGTGGGTGTGGGAATGACAGAATCAACCACAGGAAGGCAGAAAGAAGTTTCAAAGTACAACACAACGACAGATCCTTCATCGGCAGTCGGCAAATTCTCAGAAACATTCAAACTCAGGGCAAAGTTTTAGACTGAATGCAGAACTGTAAACTTTTAACTAAAAGAAAGCTTTCGAACCAGCTATGATATGCTGATAACATTTCATTCATGTAATTAATTCTCCTGTTTCTCCTGCAGTATTGGAATGTTTATTTGCTGAAAATGTAATATCTATGCATGTATGCACTAATATGTAATCAGAGGTTCTTTAGATTCTACCTGTTCTACAAGAGTAGAAAGAAAAAATCTGATCTCGTAAAAATGTTTGATTTATGCCTGCTTCAGTCAAGCAAGAATAATAGCAAAAAGCTGTTAACAGCTTCAGAGGTGGTCGTGCCTTTAGAAGCTCATGAAATATAGAAGCATACGTACATCTCAAGTATTTGACAAAACCACTGCAGATACTGGCATCTATGTGGTAGATTCTCATAGCTGGAAGATGATCCTCTCTGTCTGACAATACTCTGCAAATTGTATAGATGCTCGGGAACTGTGGGTGATGGATTCTGTAGAAAACGCAAGATTTATTATGATTCAGATACCTCATGCAGTAATTTCCTCTTTCTTTTAATAAAAATATAAATAAATGCTGAGGTGCACATACTGAAATGTGTCAAACACCATCTGACTGAAACAGAAAAATCAGAAAAATCAGCAGGTCTGTGTTGAGGTAAAAGCAGGAAGGGAGCTTTTTGTGTCATAAAGTAGTGCTAAGGTTATATAAGCACAGCTGTGCACCTGGGTGGAGTACCTAAGGGCATAACAGAGGTATGGGGGGGGGCAAGGAATTGACCTGGGGAAGTGGTAAACTCCCTGGTTTGGGGCTTTTTTGGTTCATCTGTCCAACACAGGCAGACAGTGTAAAGTAGAGTTGTAGAACAGAGGTCCATCAAAGCCATTTATTTCACACACTAATGGCATGTTTGATGATGTGCTGTCCCCTGCAGGTGGCAGACGGCATGGCCTTTATTGAGCAGAGAAATTACATTCATCGAGACCTCCGAGCTGCCAACATACTGGTTGCTCAAGATCTGACTTGTAAGATTGCTGACTTCGGACTGGCAAGACTCATTGAAGACAATGAATATACAGCAAGAGAAGGTAACCAAATTTTTCCTAAAAATCCAATATTTTCAGCACCAACTCCAACATGGAAGCTGTTTGACAGATCAGAATCTGTCAAACAGCTTCCCTGACCGGTCATATCTATGGAGAAATTAAGTGTTCTCTTTTGTTTATAGGTGCAAAGTTCCCCATTAAATGGACTGCCCCAGAAGCTATAAACTTCGGCACCTTCTCCATAAAATCTGATGTTTGGTCATTTGGGATCCTCCTCACAGAAATAGTGACATATGGGCGTATTCCTTACCCTGGTAAATATTTAATGATCAGACTTTTTGTGGTCCATCACGAAAATATAACCATTTCAATAACATTTACCTCTTATTCAGGTATGTCCAACCCCGAAGTTATCCAAAACCTGGAGCGTGGCTACAGGATGCCGCAGCCAGATAACTGCCCTGATGGTCTATACGACATCATGTGTCACTGCTGGACAGAGACCCCTGAGAACAGACCTACATTTGAGCATCTGAAAAATATTCTGGAGGATTTCTTCACTGCCACAGAGAGGCAGTACCAGGAATAGGTGCAGTGGAGCAAAGAGACAAAGAGACATGCTTTGAATATTCCCAAACTAAATGCATCTATAAACCTGGATGCTGGACTTTGAATTATTTACCAAAGAGTTTCAGCCTTGACAGCCTTTAACTGTTGAAATGGTTGAAATAATGGTGCCTTTTTTTTTCATGCATCAAACTAATTATGATAACATATGCTACAATGACCAGTGGAAATGTGAACCTGAAGCAAAAGGTAGCTGGATCCCAGCCAGAGGAAAGAGGAGAGAGATCGTCACACTGTTTAAAAAGACTGGACTTTTTATGGAACTGAACAGCTGCTCTCCTGGTACGCTTTAAGATGTAAATACTGTTATCTCCTTGAGCTGTGTTTTATCTCTGATCGTGTGATAACTGACAACTTTTTTTTAGTTACAATAGAAAGCTTTAAATGGATTTTGTGTCTTTGTTGCATTACATTCAGGAGTTCCTTCAGCAAAGAAGTGACGACAACAATCAGCCAGCACATTGTCAGTATTCTGTTGCAAAGCACATTAAATCCAAAGAAATATAATTCTGCATGACTTTTTCTTTTCAAGAATAACCAAGTGTAACACATATTACTTTTAAAATATGAAACACTCTAAATATGCTTTTCATAGCATTCACGCAGCCTCTGACTGAAATGCATTTTGATAGAGCTGTCAAAGTACTGGATTTTAGAATTAGTTTTCAGGTACTACATACCGAACCTCAGTTTTGACATTTGCTCACAAAACTCAGCTCATCTCTTTTGGTTTATAACCTTTTTTTTTTTGTGGTTTTCAGAAAATCATATCCCATCAAGTGAACAGACCACAATACAGACCTAATGATGCACATCAACCTCTGCATCGACCATTTAAGTGCAGGTTATCAAGAATCCAATCTGTGGTTGTCAAGGCACAAGCCCCACAATAGGGATTTATTCTTTTATTTGAGTTGGATTGTTAAAAAAAAAGTAGAGGAAGGATGCCCAAATCATGGGAAACTTACCTTCATATCCAGTAAAATAGGTATCTGAAGGTATCAGATTTTTTTTTTAAACTTTATATTAAACAGTATATTTATTCACTGTGGATAGAGCAGCTTGTTTTCATCTCAGCAGTATCCCTTGACACAAAAGGGTAGAAAAAAAAAACATGCCCCTTATCGTCACCTTGAGGCCCGTCAAGAGAGGATTCCCAGTGATGCAGTCTGGATTAATCTCAACTTGATGCGTCCTGACTATTGCTATGCAGGCTTAGACAGAGTCTAAATGTATGAAACAACAATGTTACCTCTCCTGACTGACATGACAAGTCACAGGTAGGATTATGTTAAAAAAAAAAAAAAAATTGCCAAATTAACTTTTTAATTTTAGACCCAACATGGTCATGGAAAAAGTTATAAGACCACCCTTATTTTCCAAAGAAATGTACTTTTATGACAAGTTTCTGCAGTGTCACGAGCTTGATTTCCATCCAGAGTTGTATAGATTTTTCACCAAGATGTACTGATGATGGGAGAGACCGACGACTGCATCAAGCCTTCTCCAGCACATCGTTTCTTAATGGGGTTTGGGTCGAGACTGTGGTGGCCAGTCCATGTGTGAAAATTATGTCTAATGCTTCTTGAACCACTCTTACAATTTGAGCCTGATTAACTTCAGTCTTTGCATATGGTTGCACCTAAATCTGACCAGTAGCAACCCCATACCTTTGTTTACTTCAATGCCTGGTATACAAAGGTACATTTGTTTGAAAAACAAGGGTGGTCTAATATTTTTTTCTGCGATTCTATATGCATTAATCGTTTTTTGGATGTCCTGTTCATATTTAACTCTGATCCCTGACATGAAATAGAGAGAAATTTAAAGATTAGTCCAACTAAAAATGACATTATTCCTCCATCTGATAAGTTAAGAGACATGATGGTGTCCAGCTAGTTGTTAGTTGGCTTATAGGACGTTAAGGAAAGATTCTTGACTTAGTTAAGAAAGTTAAGGAAAGAGCACTTAAAGTGTCTAATATTTAAATATCTTTAAAAAAGAAAAGTTACTTGAACTTTTTAAACGGCTCTTCAAGGAGGCAAGTCTCCTATGAAATTAACACTTTTATACTTTTAAGGCCTTTCTCCTGCAACAAACAGAATGCACAATCTTGAATTGATTGTGGACATAAGGGGTTAAATGCAACGTATGCAAAGAAGCATGTGTTTACAAGTAGAACAAGTATTTTCTGAATTGGTCTTGTATTTTGAGCAACTGAGAAATTATGATGCTATTGTTAGACATGAACTGAGCCTCCATTGTAATCAAAGTAAGGCAAATGGTTCTAGTGGTGGTAATGCTCATGCCATGCACATAGGCAGACCAGTAAGAACGAAATCCAAATGACCCACGTGCGTCCATTCTGTCCTCTCTTTTTAAAGTGGTCTTTATACAAGCATGGTTGTTTGCCAACTCAAATAGGCTATATAAATATATCAATGTATCCAACTTTTTGGAATTGTTGCTGGGCTACATTGAAACAGATACAAGGCTTTTGGGAGCATAGCACATCCCTGCGGGAGGAGACCCCAGGAAAGACCCAGGACACGCTGGAGGGATTACATCTCTGGGCTGGCTGGGAACGCCTTTGGATCCCCCCCGCAGAGTTGGCAAATGTGGCTGGGGAAAGGGAAGTCTGGGCTTCGCTGCTTAGGCTGCTACCTCCACAAACCGACACTGGATAAAGTGGTTGAAAATGGATGGATGGATGGATGGATGGAACCGTCTACACTGAATTAACTCTGCCAATATGTAAAATGCGAAAGGGTAGTGTTGAGCTAAAGCTTGTTCTATTTGTGTCATCAAGGTGCCCAAATTAGCTTCAAAAAGGGGAGTTTTCATTGATACAGTAACTCCCAAGTCAGTAAAACTGTCTTGAGCTATTGGAGTAACTGGTGGAAGTGTCAAATTTGAGAGGAAACTTCTAATTTGTGTAGAGATTAAATTCATAGCCTGAGAGTTCACTAAAATATTGTAACAGGATAAGAATCGAGATATTGTTTTTACAATTATGAAAACGTAGAGGAGTTAACCTGCATAAAGGGACTATTGTGTTTTCTCCATCAGTACCTGTTATAAAACAAGGTGAGGTCATTAAAACTTTTAAGGCATTTCAGAGAAGGCAACCACAATGGGTGCCAAGTTGTGACTTTAACAGTTCCAAATATATATTACTGATTAATAACATGGCAACTAAGTATGAACCCAGGAGTTTAATGCTTCTCGGCATTATTGCAAGAGAGGCATTGCGGAGAGGCCTGGTGTGAAAAAGGCATGATATATAAAGGAAGCACAAGGTGCAAAACAAAAAAAAAAAAAAAAAAGGAAAACAAACTAAAGAAAATTTTTGTGTCCATTTTACTCAGACACCAAATTTGAATCACTTTCAAGTCTGGTCATGAAACTGCGTTCTTCTTAAAAGGTTTTCAGACCTTCCTTCTTGTAAAGGATTTTGAAACATTATGGAAAATTCAGAGCATTCTCTTCTTTTCTTCAACATTATTATTACTATCATTATTATTGTTACTACTATTACTATTATGACTATTATTACTATGACTATTATTACTACTACTTATATTATCATTATTATTATTATTATTATTATTATTATTATTATTATGCAATGGACTGGCGAGCTGTCCAGAGTGTACCCTGCCTTTCGCCCAAAGACGGCTGGGATAGGCTCCAGCTTCCCCACGACCCTAAACTGGATTAAGCGGTTAGGGAAATGAATGAATGACTATTATTATTATTATTATTATTATTATTATTATTACTAGTATAACTATTATTTCCGCTGTAAGACTGAAAGATACAGAAGATCATTCCTGCCAGCAGCCAGCAGCCTCTGTAACAAGACCTCCTAAAGTTAATTATTATCTACTACAATACTGAATTTCCCTTTTTGGGATTAATAAAGTATATTTTTTATTTAATTTCATTTCTACCACTAATACTTCTAATAAAAGGTAAGGACTATGTACACGGTGGGTTTGCGTGACTCTGTCGCCCTTTTCTGACCGCCGTCGGAATTGCATCCTACGGACAGGACGCGGTACAACACTCCGCCTCTGGTTGCTGTTGTCCCTTGCCGTGTGTGTGTGTGTGTATGTGTGTGTGTTTGGTGAAAGCCAACCAAAACGACAAAAAAATGGCGCTTACTTCTCAAGGAACAAAGAAAAAAGTTTGCTACTACTATGACGGTGAGTACGGGAACCAGTACCTTTTAGAGGGCTGTTTCTCTGATTGGGGAGTCCCGACTCTTCGCACCAAGCGGGGCTCCGGTTTCTTTCACGTCCTGCTAACCTGGCACGTTAGCTAACACGGCTAGCTCGATTCGCTCGCGGCTCACATCATCCGATCGCCTCACATAATGTTGTTTGGTCCACCAGAGTTGTTGTAATCTTTTAACATTTTCTTGATTTACATAAAGCTGCACTCGGGGTTTAAAATATCGCTTTATGCATTTTAACTAGGTATAAGTACTTAGTCCAGACTAGTTAAGGCTTAGCGCGCTAACAATGGGGATGATGGCAGTTCATTGTCGGTACAGTTAGTTGGTATTTAGCACACCAGGAGTTAAATGTGGTGAACAAAGTGATATATTTAGGCCATATAATCAGAAATCATTCATGTAATAATGATGATGTCCACCGTCAGTGCTGTAAACTGTATGCACAAGGAAATATTCTGGCTCGCAAGTTTAATATGTGTACAGATGATGTGAAAATAGCCCTTTTTAGAGCATATTGTACTCCATTTTATGCTGCTCAATTATGCTGCAATACTAGCAAAGCTAAAATAAAAAAGCTTCAGGTGGCATTTCATGATGCTTTTAGGATATTGTTGTTCTAAGATGGACGAGTGTAAATAAGGTTCCTACCTTTCATGCTGTGCTGAGGAATTTCATGTTTAGATTAAGGGAGTCAAAAAATGTAATTGTAATGGTTATGACTGAGCCAAAATTAAGTAACACAAGGTATTTCTCCTGTTTTTGGAAGCACTGGAATGAATGGATGTCTTTTCGGATGTTTTTATAATTATGTGTGTATAAATAGGCTATGTGTCTATACATGACTGTGTGCGTGTGTGGTTTTTTTTTTTTTTTTTTTTTTTTTTTTTAAATTATTATTATTATTATTAATTGCTGATATGGACTAGGGTTGTGATGATATACTTTTGCTCCAATTCGATTCCGATTTTTTTGGATGCTGATCCAATTTAAATTGCGATTCTCATTGTTGATTTTTGTAGATTAAAATCAAACTAATGTATAAAACTGTTTTTTTGCTCGTCGTTTTTTTTTTTTTTATTTCAATGAGGAAAAAAACAACACTGTAGCCAAACCATCATTCTGCCACTATAATGTCCAAGAAGTAAAAAGATCATTACAAACAATAAAAATGACTAAAATTTCATTAATATTTTTATTTATTTGGGGAAAAAATCTACTTTAAAAAAAAAATAAAAAAAAATCTATTTTAAAATTGTGAAACAAAAAATCATGATTTTCGATTTTTTGATTTGATTTTCCCACCCCTAATGTGAACCGATGTGTCTGGAATAAAGAATAAAGAAAGAAGAAGAAGAGGTTAATACTGAGCTAACGCCAAAAAGAAAGAAAGAAAGAAAGCTAATCTCTCAATCCACAACAGTCCAGAGTTCAATGTTTAATCGATATGATTGCTGTTTATAGTGTAGTTTAGTTTAATGGAGACTAACAGGGTTTTTATTTGGGATCGATCACTAACAGACCGGTGTGATGTTATTGATTGATAAATTCCTTTCGTGCTTTTTTAGTGAGTGGGTCTTTATGTTTCTCGCTTTCAATTATGAAGTTTGTATTCACATAAGCAGAATATTCAACATAGTTTGTATTTGTTCTCGCTACAGGTGATGTTGGAAATTATTACTATGGCCAGGGCCATCCCATGAAGCCCCACCGGATCCGCATGACGCACAACCTGTTGCTCAACTATGGCCTCTACAGAAAGATGGAGATATATGTGTGTGAAATTGAATACACAGGTTGCATAGACTAAATCACCTGACTGTACGTTTGAGGATCTAATCTGTCATCTGTGTTGCAGCGCCCACACAAAGCCAGCGGAGAGGAAATGACCAAGTATCACAGCGATGATTATATCAAGTTCCTGCGTTCAATCAGACCAGATAACATGTCAGAATACAGCAAACAGATGCAGAGATGTAAGTCGATTTCAGAGGAAATGATCAAACTTACTGTACAGCCATGAGAGCAATATTTAACGAAATTTTGTACCGTTGTCTTGCAGTTAATGTTGGGGAGGACTGTCCAGTGTTTGATGGTTTATTCGAGTTCTGCCAGCTCTCAGCGGGGGGATCTGTTGGTAAGTTGTCTTTATTTTTTAGATACCTTAATCCCTCAATATTTTGTCAAGTTCAGTGTAGACTCATCTTTTTACTGTCTTCTAGCCGGTGCTGTTAAGTTGAACAAACAACAGACTGATATTGCAATCAACTGGGCTGGAGGACTGCATCACGCCAAGAAGTCAGAAGCCTCTGGTTTTTGCTATGTCAATGACATCGTACTGGCCATTCTGGAGTTATTAAAGTGAGTTTAAAAAATTTGCTTAGTAGCTTTAATAATAATAATAATAATAATAAAAAAGTTGATTTGATGATATCCAACAAGGACTATAGAATAAAATTACAATTAAGAAGTTTCAATAAATTATTTGAGCTCAATCAAAAGAGCAGCACAAAGTGCTTTACACAACAACCAAAACTAAATATCAACAACAAAATAAAAAAAGCCTTCACATACTCAAGCATATAGTGCAACCAAATTTAAAAGCAAACACACATCCTATCATAATGTGATTATGTGCGAGTTAAGATTTTGTATACCCGATCATGGGGGCTCGGCTAATATGCACGGTCTTATGTCTGAATCTGTAATTCTGTCTTTACATGTGGTTACATGTGGATTTATGCTGTGTAGTTAGTGTGATTATATTATGTGCAACATTGACAATCAGAAACAGGGGTAGGATTTAATAAGTTAACACTTCTTCCTACTCCTTTTCGAACATACAGATTGTTCCCTTGTAGATTTTTTTTTTTTTTTTTTTGCGTCACGTGTGTGACCTCATAATTTTGTTTGCTTTGTCGTTTTATATTCTTGTTTGAGTTATAATCTAATTACTGTTCGAAATAAACAATAAACAACAAAAATAATCTTTCACACACTCACACAGGTAAAGCACACAAAAGTACCTACTTACCAACCCAGCCGCTAATCCACACAGAGAAACCCAAATTCCCAGTATCAGGATTAATGCAGCTATGAGGAAGCAATGTTTTGAGGGATTTGTCCACGCTGGGGGCCACCCCCACCAACTTCCACATAGGCCGCCCCTACACCCCACACCACAATCATTAAGTAGCAGTGCAGGCCACCACCATCCCCCCAGATAAGGGAGATCACCATAGCAGCGAACTTGCAACTCTTACAACACCAGGGAATCCCAAATCAGACTCTTTGTTCTCATTTCTAGATACCACCAGAGAGTTCTGTACATAGATATCGACATCCATCATGGAGACGGTGTGGAGGAGGCTTTTTACACCACAGACCGTGTCATGACTGTGTCCTTCCACAAGTATGGCGAGTACTTCCCAGGAACTGGCGATCTTAGGGTATGTCTTAAAAAAAGTTATGATTTAAAAATATCCCCTGGTGCTAAAATTATAAGTTGACATTTCTTTTGTTCTCTGTAGGACATTGGTGCTGGAAAAGGAAAATATTATGCTGTGAATTATCCACTGAGGGATGGGATTGATGACGAGTCATACGAAGCCATATTCAAACCTGTGAGTAAATACAAGTTTTTGAACTCCTCTACTTAATAGTTTACTTGGATTTAATTAAATTACTGACATTGTTTATTGAGAATTGCTGTGTGTTTGTGCAGATCATGGCCAAGGTGATGGAGATGTACCAGCCCAGTGCAGTGGTCCTCCAATGCGGCGCTGATTCTCTGTCAGGGGACAGGCTTGGCTGCTTTAATCTCACCATTAAAGGCGATTTAAATTAAACTTTTCTTTTTTTTCCCAACATGATGTCACAAGTAAATACTTCTTTAAGTATCTTAAATGATGTTTTAACAAGAGTTTTTATCCATTGTCTGTGTTTAGGTCATGCCAAATGTGTAGAGTACATAAAGAGCTTCAACCTGCCACTGTTAATGCTGGGTGGAGGAGGCTATACGATCCGTAACGTAGCACGCTGCTGGACGTATGAGACTGCTGTGGCCCTTGATAGCTCCATTCCCAATGGTAAGTCTGCAGCACTCAACATAGTCTTATTTTCATATAGTTTGCTTTTTCTTTAAGCTTCATATTGCAATACATGCAGTATTACAAAATGAGTTGTAATTGATGAAATAGAAAATGCATTGGCTACATATGCTTATGCATGATTTGCAGCAAATTCTTTTAAATATAGCAGAACACATTTGAATGTTCCTTGACCCCGGTCGGGGCTTCTCTGATAGCATTTCATGTTTTCCCCAGTCAGCCAACATGCACACAATAAAAAGCAAAGATGTGTATTGATCTCACAAAAAAAAAAAAAATCTACGTCTACTTCACAGAGCTCCCCTATAATGACTATTTCGAGTACTTTGGACCAGACTTCAAGCTGCACATCAGCCCCTCCAACATGACCAATCAGAACACCAATGACTACCTGGAGAAGATAAAGTGAGTCTATGAAAGTATTTTAAGATTTAGCTGAATATGTATTGAGATTTTTGATATAAGGGAAGTTTCACAGTGATTGTGCAGTGACTTGTCACGAAAACCTTCGTGTGTTGAAGATTTGACCTAATCCCAGCCGGAGATTTATGTTTTGTGTTGTAGTTCCCCTTTAACAGCTACATATTCTGTCATTTAGGCAGCGCTTGTTTGAAAACCTGCGAATGTTACCCCACGCTCCTGGGGTTCAGATGCAGGCCATCCCAGAGGATGCTGTGCAGGAGGACAGTGGAGATGAAGAGGAGGAGGATCCCAACAAGCGCATATCCAGTAAAAAATCTTTTCTCGTGGTCACACATTCATCTTACACTCATCCCAGATCTGTCAAGGGAGATGTTTTAATTCAACCCTTTCCCGATTCAGTCCGTGCCCATGACAAGAGAATTGCCTGTGAGGAAGAGTTCTCAGATTCAGAGGATGAAGGTGAAGGAGGTCGCAGAAACGCAGCCAGTTTCAAGAAAGCCAAGCGAGCCAAAACCGAAGGAGAGAAGGAAGGAGAAGAAAAGGAGAAGAAAGGTGAGGAGGAAACAAAAGGTATCTATTTTTCTTTTTTATTCTCATTTGACTCTTAAACATCTTCTGTACATTTTACATTTATTTCAGGATGTGATGATAGCTTTGATTTTAAATTAATTTCTTTCACAGAAGTAAAAGAAGAGGAGAAAGCACCAGAAGAGGAGAAAATGGACACCTCAAAGTGAGAAAACACTGCACACACACTGACCATGCCGTCCAGACAGAGACTAACTGGGAGCATTAATCTTTTCTTTACTCTGGATCCTTTAGGCCAAAAGAGGAGTCCAAGACACCTTGAAGTCCTCAGCACCCGCTGATGCCAACACAACATGTCAGAGCAGATTTTAAACCCTTTCTTTCAGGATAAATAGTATTTTTGGACCACTGCAGTGGAAATCAGTCAAGACTGTACCTTTTAAAATGAGATCTTGCTCCTTCCCAATGGGATGGACATCAGACTTTTTTTAGGTTGTTTTTCTAAAACATTTTTGCAACTTTGCTATTTTTGGACAAAGTTTTTTTTTTTTCCTCCTATCTTTATGCTTATATTTGCTTTGTCCTTGTGAACATCTCTGTAAAAATGGCTAAACTTGTCAGTTTTTATATATCTGGATTTAATTTATTTAAGTCAGATATTTTTGGCTACTTTGTTTAGTCTTTCAACCCCAGCTTTGTCCTGTGCCTTTTGATAATGTAGCTTGAGCATGTTGGTATAATAGACCCTGCTATGTATCATATCTGTGTCTCTGGTGTTGGGGGATTACATATTCCTGAACTGCTTTTGGATTATCCACAGTCAACAAACCACATTCTGATATTTTATGTTACATATTGGTTTATATCCCTTAGAGATGCCATTGCATCTTTGGCTAATTTCCAGGACTCATGCCCCACAATGTTAAAAGTGTTCCTTCAAAAGGATGCCTGTTGCTGGGCGAAGAGTCCCCTGAGGATAAATGTCAGAAGTCATTTGTTGTAAATATTTGTATTCTGAAAACATTAAAAATGTTGCACAAAAGAGCTTGCAAGTGTCGCTTTAAATGGGGCTGTTGACCACACCAAAGAACAAAAGCTGCCACAACAAGTTAAAACTTAAGTCATTTTTGAATGAATAAAGAAAATTCAGGTCTGGTTTAATGAAAGGCCTTTTAAATCCCAAAATGAACATTTTCATTGTTTAGATACAATTTTACTGACTTTCAAACAAACAAGACTACCGTTTTTACATCTCAAAGCGTAATAAGTTTTTTTTAAAAAAGCATGCATATAATATAAAATGTCACTTTTTTCTGGCTGAAGTCCAGATGCCTTCCAACATTAGAGATGTAACAGACACACCAAGCCACTCTTGCACACATTGTATTTTAAACAATTTGAGACCAGCATTGTTCAACCTATTTAATTAAGTTTAGCTGGTTCAGAGCCAAACACTGCTCCACAGCAGTGCTGCCAGCCAGCAGTTCATCCTCCTCCGCAGGCTCATCCTCTGCATCGGTCTCCTGAACTCTAGCTGGCTGGAATGTTGGAGTTTCAACTCTTCCCTGGAAACCCACCTGAAACATTTAAGCACATGATCAAATTAATATGTTGACTTTTCTGATTCAGCCAATTAAAAACTTAAAACTCAAGTTGCTATTTTTATGAGATCACTGTTCACGTGAGGAAGGTAACAAGACTTCACTGTTAGATATGTCTATCTAGTTGTTAAAAACACAAATAGGACAAAAACAAAAAGCCTCAGCCATGCCTGTTTCAAATAATTCTGGCTCTAGCTAAAGCTAACACTTGACTGAAACAATGATCTGGCAACAGCGTACCCTCCTGGCTTGGAGCGGCTTCTTCCTGCATGGACAGATGTGGAGGAATGATGTAGAGACAGCAAAGCAGCGGAAGGCGAATACCAGCTCCACAAAGGACAAGAAAATGAGAAGCACCCACAGAATGAGGATGGTTGTCTGGGGATGGTGATGGTTTTAATTAGATAACAAAATATAAATATGTTACAACATCAAAACATGGATGGAATATGAATGTATATGGTACTTACATAAATCCGGGTGGGATCAAAAAGACATTCATATGTAATGCTTGATTGTAAGGAGACATTATGGAATTTGGGGCAAATTGAAAACAGCACCCTTCCTTTATAGTTAAGGGCTCTGACTACAGAAACGGACAAACCCATGACAGAGGCGCTGCCTAATAATCCTGCCAGGAAGCTGAACACCAACAGAACCCACATCTGCATTAAAAAATAAAAGAAAAAAAATGTTAGAAATGAGTCACACGAGCTAATAGAAGGTATCAAACCTTTATTTACATTTGTCGCTTTGTCAGACCCAGAAAGCATAATTTAAACGTAACAATAAGAATGTCAATCATTTTCATTTATTCTTTGTTTGTCCAATAATATTAACTTTTCAGGCATTTACTCTGAATTAGCCTCATTTGAAGCAAGAGTTTAGTTGGATAGCTCTTTTTAAAGCCCCTATAATCAATACTTACAAACGAAACAAAAAATTCTCCCAGTTAACAAAAAGCAATTAAAAATGGCCAAAACAAGTCATTCTGACCTTCAAATATTACAAGGCTAAGTTTGACTATATTTGATAGATGGAAATAATAAATTACCCCAAGATAATCCTCTTAGAAAATCCCTTTAAATTATTTTTTGTCAACGTTTTTAAGCTTTTTTTCCCCACACAGACCCTTAGATGTGTTCTACATGTATGCAAAAATCTTAAAGGTGGAGTATGTAAGATTTTAAATATTTTCAAAATAAATTAATAAAATAACTACAATCATAATTAGAAAGTTTTTTGAACATGTAGGTTGCAGTCTGTTCGTATTTGACGCGTTATTAAATTACAAGTTTAATTAATGACAAATGACAAAAAGCACTTTTTTTTTTTTACTAGTAGGCAAACATTTAAGAAGGGTCTGTCATTAATTAAATTGTAATTTAATAACACATCAAATATGGACAGACTGGAACCTACATGTTTGAAAAAAACTACCTAGTTATGATTGTAGTTATTTTTTTAGTAAATTTATTTTGAAAATATTGACAATCTTACATACTCCACCTTTAAGTAACTACGGAAAAATGAAATATATTAAGTTTGTTTTTGTTTTTATTCAAAACATTGAATCAATAAAAGTAATTTTAAGAGGTGAATAAAAATAAGTAGCAAACCTCATAAGTGTAACTCTTCTATGTTAAACATCTCTGCACACACACTACACTTAGTCAAAAAGAAAGGACAAGTTCCAACAGGACCCAGAAAATGACAAATGTGTGCTGAATGTTGATAGGAGAAACTGTGACAAAAACAAGAAAAGGCATTTACCAGGATCTTGTTTTTCTTGTTTTTAGACAGGACAATAGCAATTATTCCACTAGCAATTCCCTGAAGGGACACAAGAGAAAAGAGGATTCACCACAGAATGACGATAGCATATCAGGCTACATCTTGAAATGTGGACAGGTTTGTAAATGTTGACAACATTTAACCAAAGTTCCCAGCAGTGAAGCAGTGAACAACCAGTATAAATTCATGTCCTACCACTTACCATCAGGCCTGATGCAATAGCAATGAGATTAGCGATGGCGTACACCTTAGCGCGGTCCCGGGCACGCTCATTGATATGCCTGAGCACAACACCAGGCACCAATGCTCCCAGAAGAAAGTTAACATGGCCCACCAGCACCAAGGCAAGCCCCATCTTCATTAGGGCGTTGTTATCCTTAAGGTTGGCACAGCATACTCCTGAAGAAACCAAAAACACATTTTTTCAAGACCACAGAATCTTACTTTAGCTTTGAGTCTTACGACATGAAAAAATAAACAAGTAATAATGAAATTGTGTTCAAAAGTCCACATCATGACACAATGGGATTAAACTAAATTTGTAAACAAGCTCAATACATGTACAGTTTTATCAAAAGATAGCTAGAAATTTTAGTAGGTTGTGATTGAGGTACCCTGAAAACATAAACAGCTTCACTGCAATGTTGTGGTTTCAGCAAACACAAATGAAGGTGCAGTGGTAAGAACTTCATGACAACCCCTCAGACACATGCAGTCACCACAACTTATAACCAACCTCTGCAGAGGTGGCTCAAGATCTCACTGCAGCTGCAGCAACAGCCTGCTCTCAGCATGATTGCTGCCCTCCATTTATCTTTTTTTATTCAAGGTAAATTTATTTTTTATTCCAAGTTAAGTAAAAAGAAAAACTCCTTGTAATCCAATCCTGCCAAAACAGAACAAAGCTGTGGGTGTGGGATGTTTAAACATCCAGCACCAAATTCACCTGGCCTCAGGGTTCAGGTAGGATCAGATACCTTGTTCTAGTCTCATTCATCCCTGCATTTGGGTGATATGGAAACAACAATGTGTACAATATGGTTATATGTTGTGTTTATACATTATAGACTAACACCACAGTGGAGAACTCCTATGCAACACCCCTTACATGTCATTTTAATTGTAATCAAATATCAAACTATAATATTATAGATTAATGTTGAAACAGTTGTTGGTCTTGTTAATAGTATACATTTCCAACATACGGCAGACACGGTTTCATATTTAACACATTAGCATATCAACATCAATTACACCTACTCTTTCGGTTTTACACTGAATAACCAGAGGAAAAGACTAGATTAAAATAAAGTTACACTGCATTGTTATTTAGAGTCTCTATAGTCAGAAACGTGAGAAAAGTCGTATGAAAGTGAAAGAAAACTTTACTCTGAAACTCCGTCAAGAAACGCACTGGCCACGCCTAAAAGCCTCCCGACACACTCTTTACTTCTTATCATAAAACAAAGTAGTTAACGTACCTGAATTTGTCATGGTTAGTTTTTGGTCCCCGCAGGTCACAGCTATTACTTACAAAGTTGGATTAAAGTCATTTTTGGACAGTTTTCTGACATTACGTCAACTTCCTTGACTGGCGCTCACCTGAAGTCAAACAGACCTTGTTGCGTCAAAACGTACGAGGAAGCTCCGCCCCCCGAAACGCGAGCAACAGCACAGGTGTGAAGGGAGGTATATTCTTCCTCTGATAAGAAACGACACACCTTCACTCAAACCACCTATGGGTTAAAGACTGTTTTGTTTTTATTTTTGTTTTTTTTTTTGTTTGTATTTATAGTATCTTTATATTAAAAAGGAAAATAAAATAACATTTAAAAACATAAATCTATTCTCTAAGGCAAACTCCAATCGGTATGTGAGATTTTAAAGCTTCCAAAGCCTTTCTGAAACCAAAAATATGTGTTTCTCCTCCGTGTGTGGATATTAATACACTAGTAACAACTTTTTATTTATCATTAGCTCAGAATAAAAACCAACCTTTTGAAAAGGTGATCAAGATTAAAACCATTCAAGGATTAGCAGGATTAACAAAGTGTGTTTTCTGTACTACATGCTAATAAAACCAGTAACCAGTCTGCTTTTGATCAAGACTGTGCATTGATTATTAGAAGCATAAACATGGTATCACATTAACGTCTCCTGGTAATGGTTGGTTTTGTTTTCTTTCACATGTTGTAGGTGGTTTTCTGTTGCCCTACAGGTGCAGAAGCTGGTTTTCTGCTATTCTCTCTTTAGATAGAAATTAACAGGATGAGATGTGTAATTTCTGGTGGATCTTTGTCCCTTTTTTATTTCTACCCTCTTCTATTCACTTTCTTTTTCTCCAGTTTATTTTCATTTTTACTCCCCCCCCCCAACCATCTAGTCAGCTCCACCCATTATGTATAAATTCAGAAATTTAAGAATAAAGAATAATACTTAAATTATTAAGAGGGATGTTATATCCATAAAGCTTCTCTTTGCTTGCAAAGCAAATTTGTTTGGCAGCCATAGCCCCATTCTTGCTATGATGCTGGATAGGATAAGTTTATAGAAAAAAAATTATTAAAAAAAAGATGAAACATGAACATAAATATGATCGGTTTATGTGCTATCATGTTGATTTCTTCATGTGTAGTAGTTTCATTTGCGTTTCTCCACAGTCCTTAACTTAGAAGGCCTTGAATATCTGTTTTCACAGCTGTTTGCATTTACCTCAGTATACCGAATGGCTTTTATAAATGTGATGAAAATTAGGTAATGAAATTGTTGCAGATCAGAAACCATACACTTTATAAACTCATATCAGTGGTTAATTCTGCCCTTGTTGAAGCCTTTTGGCTGTGATTTAAATAACTGCAAGATAGAATAACATGGACACAAAGCACAGTTTTAAAAAATTATTTTAAAATATTCTTCTTTCATAAAACAATAGATTGAAAATATACTGACTGCAATAGTGTTAAACGATAATTATCAGTCAGTCTTATTGCATTTTATCACCAGTGTCACTCTTAAACATCCCATGTATAAATGTTGCACTGGAGGATGGAATGGATTTAGAGTTGTTGCCCCAATTTAATGCTCATAATGCGGCCAAGATCTATTGGATCTTTAGTGCTACAGACTAGAGGTGCTAAAATGATGGAGGGGACATGGAGCTACATGATTGTTTGAATCAGATTTGGAATGAGAGCTGCTAATCTGCTTCTGCTCAAAATGTGTAGGAACATCATGGATTTGGGGGGGGAAAAAGACCTTGTTTGCTTTGCACACATGAAAAATTAACTAAAGAACATTAAAACAATCCTGGTAAATGTTAAGGGAACAGTCTTTGGATAGATTTTGGTGTGAACCTTGCAAGGTTTACCAGTAAATGCAGACTCTTGAAAGTAAAGTTTAAGGGAGATCAATAACATTGAGAATATGTTTGTAAAACTAAACCAAAGCACAAGAACAATCTAAAACATTCTGTCACAAGTACAAATTTCCAAAGAAAATTTTAGTTAAAACACAAGCTGACCTGATTCCAGTAAATGCATTTGGGCTGCTGCTGAAGATTTTCTTAACATATTTGCTGAGGACTGAATCTGTCATCACAGTTTGATCTATAAAAGAAACAACAAAAAACTTGATTCTTTGTACTTACACCAAAACATATAAACCTATCAAAGAAGTATCTTTTAAAAAAAATGATAGTAAATACCTTTCTGTTCTTAAATGAGAGGCTCTCTCTTGTCATTCCTCTTGTTAAATATTCACCCTTTTTTCACTACTGTAACTCCACATGTAAGAAGATTTGGTCATCTCAGGACACAATTAGAAAACAATACATTTATGACAAACAATGGACAATTCTTTTAAGCATATTTTAAAAGAAACTCAAGTGTTAATGGCTACTATATGGAATTCCAGAATTGTCTCTCATGCAGCAAACTTGCCAGTTAGCCTCATCAGTCTGATTGTCAGCACCTGTCTCTCTTGCCGCTACACCTTATTAATGACATGCTTGTGTTGATAGACTAGCCAGAGCTGGTGGTACAGTTCAAGGCTCATGATGGGGACAATACAGCAAGTGTTTTGCATTTTTCTTGGGCACTTTATTGGGGCTACTTCGTTCAGATATGAAGATGCTTTGTTTCCCCAGGATTTTGAGAGACTTTTTGAAAATGACAAGCTTTTTCCGTTCGAGAGAAATCTTGATTTCTTTCCATTTGACAACATCTTCCGTTCCTGGCGAATGTGGACCCCTGATTTTGACACGTTTCCTGAATTCCCTCCAACCATGAATGTGCCACGAGTTCAGGTGTTTTGTGATGACTCTAAGCTAACTCTGCTGGTTGATAAGAAATCCTTTGGCCTCACGCTGACCAGAGAGGAAATACAGCTGGGTAATGGCTGCTACAGCAACAGGGAACTACCAAACCAGTTTGTCTTTGTTTATGACTTGGATCAGTGTGGAACTACACCAGTGGTAAGTGGAGTTTACCTAAGTTTATTTGAACAACTTGAAGCTTTATTTTATTTTAAATTTAATGTGTTCTTGCAGCTTCAGAATGGCATGCAGGCATTCACAAACTCCCTCAACTTGAGCCTCAAGAAAGCTACCCCCACTTTGTGGCAAGCACTCCCCTCGGTGTACATCTACTGTATCCCAAAGAGGTTTGTTGCCTAAAGCTTTTGACTGTTACAATTAATGCTCCCAACTTATTGCTTTCACTTTCAGCCTGAACAGAGATGCGGACATTGTCCCAACGCCTGCGATGAATGCTGTGAGCTTCAACATCCAAACCATGGATTGTGAGTAATGCCACAAATACAATGTTGGTGTGTGGGGACTTTTTTTTTTTGTTTTTTTTTTTTCTTTTAAACATGTGTTCTTGCAGCTTCTTGGACCAACCCAGCAGAATCTAACCTGTATGAAAGGGGCAAGCTGATCAACCTCCAAGTTTCAGCCAAAATTCGGCCTCATCAGCAACTTTTTATTCAATCTTGCTCTGTGTCTGCATCCCCTGAGCCTCATGCTAGACCCAGGCATGCGGTCATATTAAACAAAGGGTAAGTGGTCTTCTAGTAGCCCTTTTCATCTGTTCTGTTGGGTCTAACCTTAACTGAGATGTTCTCTTCCAGGTGTTCATCTTCATTAGGTTCTCATACTGTTGCACAGTTTGCTGCCTCCAACAGAGCTGCTGTGGTTAATTTCATGTTGAATACATCTCATTTGATTTCTGAGGTGAGGTTTGGATAAACAAAATAAGTCTCTTGCGTGACAATGTGACTTACAAACTCTTCTTCTTCTCCTAGATGTATATCCACTGCAACCTGGTTGTCTCGGACAAGGGAGTCACCTCTGTTTCTAAATCTTGCAATTATGATATAATCCAGTCGAGGTACATGTCTACACAACTTGGGTGGTTTTATTTGATATAAAAAGTGATTGAGACTCTGCATTTTAGATGGGAAGAACTAAATGGTGATGCTGAGGTCTGTGAGTGCTGTAGCTCAAAATGTAAAGGCCCATCAGCAGAGAACCTTCCAGAAGGTGAGTGCTCTTAAAATTTGTAAATTTTCTATGGTACCTGGTCCTGACTCTCGTCATTTCAGACGTTAAAGGCATGGTCACCATTGGTCCCCTGGTCATTGTGGACAACATTGAGACAAGTCCTGCACTTCCAGAACTGGAACCACAAGAAACTTCAAGCACCACTCAACCCAGTTCTGCCCAGTTGGTTTCTCCTGAGCCTGCTGAAGATATAGGTGACTCTGGTTCTTCGTCAAATGAGCTTCCCACTTCCCCTCAGGGTGTAGTTGTCGTGAGACAGGCACCAACTGCCAGGCTGACACTCTGGCTACCTGGACAGGTGCATACTGACTTAGGGAGTGAGATCATTTCTCAGTCTGAACATTTAAAGCCAAGTGAAAGCACAAGTTCTCCAGAGACTCTGAATGAGCTCCCAAATGAGATCAATGGAAAAGATGAAAATTACTTCAAAGAGGATGCCTTGGATATGAATGGGCTTCCAGAAGCTGAATGGCCAACTCAGTACCATGAAACTCTTGCAGAGAGATTCCAAAGGAAAAGCAGGCTCATTAGATCTGGGAAATCTGATGTGGAGGGTGCACAAGCAGCCTCCTCACTGCCAACTGAGATTAGTGTAAATCTTATCTTGCTTAAGAAGCCAAAACAAGTTGTGCTGGACAGCAAGGATGTAACTGAGGAATCTCCAAAATGGATGCCAGCTGAAACTGATTTAACTCAAAATCACCTTAGGGAGAGTGACTTTAACCCAGTGGGAGATGAGCAACCTCAAATGGACGCACCAGTGATGGAGGAAGATGTTAATGTCCAACCAATAATCCGTTCCAAGTTGGAGTTTTCCAAAAGTGTGGATGGCTCTCAGAAGTTGAGCTATGAGGAAGAAGTGAAGCAAGATGCAAAAGATCGGCTGGAAAATTGTGACAGGGATGCAACAAGGAGAAAACTGGAGACTGGACTGAAGGGGCTGCGCTCAACTTTCCTGTATCTGATTAGGTATGTTTTGGCATGTGGGGGCAGTAATTCATTCTTATACATGTTAAATGACTTATTTCTCTTTTCCAGGAGGATGAACAAAGCAGAATGACTTCACCTTCAAGACTTTCATCAGTATTGAAATAAACTTTGCAAAGCCAATGTGAAGTTGTTGTTCAGAATCAAATGCAGACTACACTTTTTGTCCTTAGGTGTGTGTGTGTGTGTACATGGCATCAAACTCTGGTCTTGAACTACTGTCCCGCAGAGCTCTCCTGCTCACACCCCAAACGCCTAACTGCAGGAATTGACGACAAGCTGTTAGCTCAATTTGTTGGTGCAGGGGAACCTCTGAAATCTGCATGACAGTGGCCTTGAGTCCACCAGTCCAATTAGCCAGAGCCACTGGTTTTTCAGCACCCACAGTGGCTCAAAGTGCTACATGGGGTCAGGCATGCAGTAAATGATACTCACCCCTATCTGGAAGCGTTTCAGGTCACACACACCAGTGAAGTGGGCCTGTCACCTTGTATCTGCAGAAAGGGGGGAGGAAACATCTTTTTCCACTTCTACAGGAGTGGTGAATGTGTTGGGGAAGATTGTTATGAGTTTGGTTTGTATTAAGTATTAGACATGTATGCATTGATTTGCTGTGATCCTGCTGTGTTTTGTCTATGCACAAAGCTTTCTTTAAGTCATATGATCCTTGTCTGGAATGTGCAGACAAAGTCTGAGACAGGAAGAGTTTCCTGCAGGGCATCTGTTTTTGTCAACTGCCTGCTGACCAGTTGCTTAAGGCTAAAGGTCAGGAAGAGTGATTGTTTTCTGTGGTGTGCCCAGCAACTAGGAGGAGTTAAGCATGGTTTATAATTGGGTGTTACTTCAGCATCTGCAGAGAGAGTTCTCTCTCCAAGCTCCAGCGTGTGCTTGTATTAGTTTATGAAAAAATGTTCATTGTAAGAAAACAGTTGACTCTTAGATGTATTACAACTTCTCAAGACCAGAGTATTTTCCACCACAAATGTATGTGTGCCATTTCACCTGACTGATGGCCAAAAGGTTCCTGCAGAGCGCCACCAAGATAACTGGGAAATCACTGTTAATCTTTATGGAACATATACATTTAAATCTCCATGACTTTCTGCTTCTCTCCATATAAAAATCTAAACTTCAGGACCACTGTAACGCTAAAAATAAAGCATCAGGCTCCAATGGTGCCATGTAACCAGACTCTCTTGCAAACTAAACTTTTCTACATTAAACTGACCCATAACTTATTACACCATAAGAGTGAAAATTCAGAATGCTGCAATTTGATTTCCCATCATACAGGCATAAATATGGTTCCTGCTAATTTGATTTTGCAGTAGTTGCAAATGTAATTTTAACTTTGCACATAGAAATTTTGAAAAGGCAGCTTCCTACTCTAGCCATGTACAGAAACTTGGTTTGTAAGTGGAAGAACTGAGGATATCTTCCCCATTTTAATTTCTCGGAAGCCCACTTCCTTCTCTCATTTGCGTCCAGTTTAAGATTAAAACCACTGTATTCCCACCCAGGTGTCGCTGTGGGGAGCTGAGCTCTGTAGTTGGGACACAACTGTGTGCACTCTCCCTTTTATACCGCATGCTCAGTGTTTCTCCCCCCCCCCCCCCCCAATTCCCAAGTTTGACCCTGACCACTATTTCCTCCGCACCGCTCCACCCTATAAAGTCCCCCCGCTTTCCCCACGCAGTCTCTTTCCCCGGCCACAAAACGACCGTGAGTGTCCAACTCACTGTTCTTGGACAACCTTAAAATAAAAACAATATAAAAATTATAAAATATACAAAAATCCAAATAAAAAGCAATTACAATACTTTTAAAAAAATTACAAACTTAAAAAAAAATAGCAAAATACTAACTTTAAAAAAATATATGTATAAAAACGGGGATTTACCCGAAGTAGGCGCCTTTTAAAGGAAGAAATCCTTAAGATTTTTTTTTTATCTTAAGCGTGATTCTTTTCAGTTTTGACATTTTCTCAAGCTGGATCAGAGGCAGCTGTCCAACATAAAGCGAGTCTGACGCGCAATTCGGACCCGGATAACAGATCAAATCGGATTTTTTTTTCCCAGTATTTTCTATCTTTTTGAGGGAAACTTTACAAATATATATTCATATATTCCGTGAAGTCTGAGATATGAACACAGCGACGGGGAGTTATCCGATGGCTTCTCTCTACGTTGGCGACCTGCACCCCGACATCACGGAGGCGATGCTGTATGAGAAATTCAGCCCCGCCGGACCGGTGCTCTCCATTCGGGTATGCAGAGACATGATCACCCGCCGGTCCCTTGGATATGCTTATGTGAACTTCTCTCAGCCTGCAGACGGTAAGAGATGGGCCGAGGCAGGTGATCACTGTGCAATGAGCATGACTTTGGAATCAGAGTTCCTGCAAAATACTAACAGTGTCAATATATGTTTTCGGTTTGTCTCCAAAAACTGTCCATGTAACCTAATTAGCAATGTTTGAATGATTATTTTGCAGCTGTAGCACAGCCATGGCAGTTGCTCAGACTGGATGAAGCTGTCATTTGACCTATATATTCATGTCCCAGTTCTTATAGCCTACAGATTACCTGTACATATTTTATTTATTTATTTTATCTTTTTTTTCCCTGCAAAGGGAAAAAAAAAAAATCCCAAAACCTGCAAAATCATTTCAAGCCCAACATTTATGGCATTAGGAATATAACCACTTTATCATTACCCTACTTATTGTATCCAAAATAACCTATTTCTTATACTAAAAGGGCTATTTTCAGAAAATAGAAGGAAAAGCATAGCTGAATCCCTTTTATGCCTTCTGGACGGGCAATTCTGTGTATTGAGATATTAATATTAAAGTCTTAGAATTAATCCTGCAGCTCCAGGGTTTTGTGATCAGTTTAATCATATTGTCAGCATATGCAATAACACAACCACTTCATCTGCTTGTTTATAGCCAGTCTGCAGTGATGTGTCATAGTGTTTCTGTAGAAACATATGTATAACCACTGGAGAGTGCATTTGTTATGTTTCCATTTACAGTCAATAGTAACTAATGGTATCAGAGTGTTGAGCAAAGGTAGCAGGTGTTGAGGCTGTCGATATGGACCAGTGACTCTTTCTGTTTTGTGTGAACTTTTCTCTTGTTGTATCAACAAAACAGCTGTGACTTTGCTTATCTGGGCTTAATGTTTACCAAAGGCCCAAGTCATAGAAGGATTTATAAGATCTGTGACACAAACCACAAATGAGAAGAAACCATTTGTTGTTGCTGCTGGTGTAGACTCAGTGGAGTATGGAGTTGGCTGAGAATGTAAATGGAGCCACCAGCATGTGCTTCACTTGGAGGTGTTGGCTGCCTGAACAACACAAATAATGAAATGATACTTGAGAGCAGAAGTCGTGTGTGCAGGACATAATAGCTGCGGTTTGTTTGTGATCTCTGGATTTACTCGCTCGCATATGTATCCACTCACGAGACCTGCTGTTGCTCATCTGAGCATTCTTGTTAAATGTGCCTCTTCCCCATCAATGGTAGAGAATGCTCTACTCTCTCTCCATGCCAGCACATACCTCTCAGGACCCCTCTCTAAATATAGAACTTCCCTCGGAGCAGCCTAAAATTTGCCTGCTCCATGACACTTAAGAGACAAACAGTGAACAATATAACAAGTCATGCAAGACTTTATTCCTAATCCTGATTATTTCCCTTTCTGAATGACTTAACTCACACATTATGAAACATGACAGGAATTATTTAGACTTTTTCAAAAAGCAAAGATTCCCACTTTGAACCTTCCAGAAGTCCACATATTTGGCAGCAATCACACACCTTCTCTGAGCATACGGGTGGCGAAGTACAATTGCAAGCCAAACTGCTGATGCCAGCAGACGCAAGGGAGCTCCGTTTTGTTTACCAGACACTTTTAGCTGGAAAGCCTAGCCTGTGTGTGTGTGTGTGTGTGTGTGTATGTCGCTTACTGTGGAGTGACCGAACAAAAGGATGTTTGGCACGTGCGCTCATACTGACATGGAAGTTAAAGCAATAGACAGAGAAAAAATGGTATGGATTGATTTTACCGGGCCCAACAGGGCAGTAGATTATTTGAGTGTGTATAAAGTTAAGTGTAACGTAAATGTGTTACATTTAACTGTATTGTGTTTTAATGACTTTAATTCTGAGGTCTGCTGCACTGTTACTCTAAGCGGCCTGGCAGTATGTGGTTTGTCAGAATGGGGAGACATGTGCTCCAACCTCGGCCACTGCAGCTGCCACCCACTTGTCCCAGCTGCTGGCAGACGGCTCATCCGCCACATGGTCCACTGCAGTATCTTCGCCATGTGCCTTATTAGCAGCCTAGCAGCATAGATTCTCCATTGTTACACATATTGTACATAGTGTGCCTTCATGTTTTTTCTGTCTTGTTTGTTATGCGAAGGCTGCTTTCTATAGAGAAATATAGAGAAAGTTTATATGATTGTTGCTACATCTGTACTGGACAGACAGGTATGTTTGCACAGCTTAGGTTCCATGTAAACAACCGCCTATGAAATCACCCTCCATCTCTGTGTCCCTCCTCCCTCTCTAGCTGAGAGAGCCCTGGACACCATGAACTTTGATGTGGTGAAAGGAAAGCCAATCAGAATCATGTGGTCCCAAAGAGACCCCTCCCTCAGGAAGTCCGGTGTGGGCAACGTATTTATCAAGAACCTTGACAAATCCATCGACAACAAAGCCCTGTATGACACCTTCTCTGCCTTTGGCAACATCCTGTCCTGCAAGGTACAGTGACCATAAATGTGAATATTGTTTTCACACACACATCATCAACACTAAAGCCAGTCATGGAGCATCACTGAAGAAATGATTCAACATACCTAATAGAGTTCCTTTCATAAAAAAATGAGCTAAAAGCAAAGAGGTCAAATCCACATGGAAGTTTGCAGGGCTTTGGTTAGCTTCTTTTAAAACAAACCAGAGCATCATGCCTTCCTCAATTTCTTAATAAAATGTTGAGAGTTGCAGATGAAGAAACATTCATCTGTGTTGGTTGAAGCAATACTTCCATATTCTAGAGAACATTAAAATAGCAAATATAAATGATCATTTGATGAAACAAACTTCTTGCATTTCATTAGATTTACTTTGGAAATGCATTTTACTAAATACCATATCATAACCCTAAATTCTGTTTGATTCTTCCATCCTTAATGTTTGTGTAAACCCAAAACTGGATTATGATGCCAATGATAAACTCTAACATCAGTTTTTTTGTTGTTTTTTTTTACATTGAATTGATTTCCAGTGCCACCTGGAGTTATTTTACTGGTCTTTTTTTCTTCTTTGTTTCATGCTGTCTTTTTTGTCTTTAAACATGTGCTCCAATTTCATGCAGTCCCTCTTCACTGCTGGACTACATTCAGTTTTTCCACATTGGCTCACCCAAATCATGACTACTTAGCTTGTCTGAATTCTGACACAAAAGCTCATTAAATGGCTAGTTTTATGTTAAAGCATTTCTTCTTTTCCCAAAATGTCTGACAGCTGCTTCAAAGTTCAGTGCATCTGCATTTATAGTCGCGTATTTGCATGTCTTCCTGGTGTCCAGGTGGTTTGTGATGAAAATGGCTCCAAGGGCTACGCCTTTGTCCACTTCGAGACCCAGGATGCAGCCGATCGGGCCATTGAGAAGATGAATGGGATGCTTCTGAATGACCGCAAGGTGTGAGTGTCTGATCGTCTTTTTCATGTTTGTGGTGGTTGTTTGTCGTCTTTTTTAAGGGATTCAACTGTACTCTGCAATCACTTCAACACTATTTAAAAGCTCAGATTGAGAAGCTGCTGTATGTTCTGAGCTTATTTTAATAACGATTGAAAAATATTTTTATGTTAAATGTATAAACCTGCATTTGTGTTGAGTGAACTGACGTCTTGTGTTTTTTTTTCCAGTTGGTGAGCTTGTGTGTGAATAATGACTAATATACTCATCCTTTACTTCCGCCAGTTTGAAGAAAACCTCTGAACTGAGTGATAACCTACTAAAACCTCTTACTTTTCTTTCCTGCCAGATGCATTTTCTGTTGCCTCATTTGTCCACTCACCAGTCACCCATCATCGCGTTTGAATATGTGTGTGTGTGTGTGTGTGTGTGTGTGTGACCACGCTTGTGTGTTTTAGTGATGGATCGAATGCAGGAATGCAATTCTGGATGGCAGAAGGGGAGAGGTCTTCGTGGCAAGGTATATAAGATCATTTGGTTGTCTTCAGCTTTACTTTGTACTGTGAGACTCTGTTCCTCCACCCCCTCCATCCACCTCCTCATCACGTTGTGGACCAAGAACTAAGATGGTTGTCACGGTGATGCCTAGCATGCCAGCTTTCCCGCTTGCTTCTTGTGATATTAATGAAAATTGTGCCTTTTATTTTGTTTTTTTGTCATTGTTGACTCAGGAATGATGAATCACACAGTGTAATGTATCCGTGAATGTGTCTCATGGATGTTGTCCTTGTTTTCGTGCTTGCGGGTCCAACTTTTTACTTTTGACTATCTGGACATTTGTGTTTTTAGATTAAAGAACTGAAAAAAAGGTGGAGCCTGATTTGCTTTCTCCGCTTTGTCTGGACTGCTTTACAAGAATTGTTTGTTTGTTTGTTTTCGATGCTTTATATGTCCAGATTTGTGGGCCGTTTCAAATCACGCAAAGAACGGGAAGCCGAACTCGGTGCCAAAGCCAAGGAATTCACCAATGTCTACATCAAAAACTTTGGGGACGATATGGATGATGAACGGCTGAAGGAGCTCTTCGATAAATACGGTAAATTAAGATGATTTTTATATTTGTTGCACAAGTCTTGTTCTGTCATTTTATATCCCCATCTTTTGACACTGCAGGTAAAACACTCAGCGTGAAGGTGATGACAGACTCTACAGGCAAATCCAGAGGGTTTGGGTTTGTTAGCTATGAGAAACATGAGGATGCTAACAAGGTAGGCCCACTCATACATAAAGAAATGTGTAAAGAGCATGTCTTACTGCTAGAAATGTTCTCTGACTAATGTGGTTCGATTAAAAGGCTGTGGAGGAAATGAACGGCACTGAGCTCAACGGCAAGACTGTGTTTGTGGGCAGAGCTCAGAAGAAAATGGAACGACAAGCTGAGCTGAAGAGGAAGTTTGAGCTGTTGAAGCAAGAAAGGATCAGTCGTTATCAGGTCTGTAGAAACTAAGTTATTCCAATATTTTGATTTAAAATAGTAGCAAAACATATGGTGTTTGTTAATTAAAGTTTTCCTTTCTTGTCAGGGAGTTAATCTTTACATCAAGAACCTGGATGACACCATTGATGATGAGAAATTGCGCAAGGAGTTCTCTCCATTCGGGTCCATCACAAGTGCCAAGGTGAGATAAAACTGTTTGATGATTTTAATACGCCCACAAGAAGCATCTTTACCTTGTGAATATACATTCATAAACTAAATCATCTTTATGTTAGGTGATGCTAGAGGAGGGCCGTTCGAAGGGTTTTGGCTTTGTCTGCTTCTCTTCCCCTGAAGAGGCCACCAAGGCTGTGACTGAGATGAACGGACGCATCGTTGGTTCCAAACCGCTCTATGTGGCGCTTGCTCAACGTAAAGAAGAGCGCAAAGCCCACCTCACCAACCAATACATGCAACGAATAGCTGGCATGAGGGCTATGCCGGCTAACGCCATCATTAATCAGTTCCAGCCTACCAGTGGCTACTTCATGCCGGCTGTGCCGCAGGTGTGAGAATCAAATTCACAATGGATGATGACAATCCTTTAGTCACTGGTTAAGAAGCAATTTCTATTCACATTGACATGCTAGAGAACCAGTGTCATATGTTCATCCACTGATGACATTGCTGGCCATAGTATATGTCATGATAGGTCCCCTTTATTGACAATTATTATGAAATATTATAGAGGTTAATTGCATGAGACCTGCTAACAGGTTGGTACAAAATTTGATGAAAGCTTAAGTTCTTTCATCAGTGGTTTTAATTTTTTTAAATTGCTATGAAACAATATATTTCCCTTTCTTGTACCCACCAGGCCCAGAATAGGACAACATATTATGCACCCAATCAGCTGGCCCAAATTCGACCCAACCCCAGGTGGCAGCAACAAGGCGGTCGAGGTCAAGGTGAGTATGTGGCATCGAATGGTGCATCTCCGACTGCAGCGTAATAAACAGACATTACGGACATAAACAAGTGTAAATGAGGTTTGTTTATTTTTTTTCTACCTTTGTTACTCGCAGGAAATTTCCAAGGAATACCCAGTTCACTGCGTCAGCCAGGACCCCGTGCCAGTCTCAGACACATGAGTCCTAGTGGCAATACGCAGGGCCCACGGGGTGCGTTTACTGATAAAGATGATCATTATAAACTCATTCAATCCCATTTTAAGAGCTGTTGTTGACAGGTTAATAAGCATTTGCTCTTTTGTTCCTCTTTACTTCTAGCTACAGGCCAAGCTATGGCTCCTCGTCCATCAATGGGAGTCCCTGGTCCAAGGGCCATGCCCCCTTACAAATACGCCACTGGTGTCCGTAACCCCAACCCCCAGGCGGTGCAACCTATTGCCTTACAGCAGGTATTAAATCACCATCCTGTCACATTAAACATTCAAAACTATGAATAAATATTTATTTTCCCCCAAATGATTTATATTAAACCCTTCCAGACACAGCCGGCTGTGCATGTCCAGGGCCAGGAGCCTCTAACAGCCTCCATGCTGGCGGCTGCACCTCCCCAGGAACAGAAGCAGATGTTAGGTAAGAGTCAGTTTCACAGACAATGAACTTTAAAACTAATTTATATTCATTTATTTACTTGATCTTCCTAAACAGGGGAGCGTCTTTTCCCACTGATTCAGGCCATGCATGCCAACCTGGCTGGAAAAATCACAGGCATGCTGCTGGAAATTGACAATTCTGAGCTGCTCCACATGCTAGAGTCTCACGAATCTCTGCGTTCAAAGGTACCTCACTGACATTTGCCATATTGGCATAGAGAAATCTGCTCTGCACACACCAAACAGTACCTTTACTTGTTTACTGTTATGTTCATCCAGGTAGAAGAAGCTGTTGCTGTGCTACAGGCCCACCAGGCAAAGAAAGATGCCACCCAGAAAGTGGGCGGCATGGCTACTACTGCTGCTGCTGCCACATCCTGAAGACTGCATGCTGTGTTTGGCACGATTTAAAGTACATGAACAGTTTGGCAAATCATAAATGTTGGTTTGAACTTATATCGTTCTGTGGTACTAATGTCATGTCATTGTTTTGTTTCAGGGCAGTAATTAAAGGAAGATGGACAGACACACTGCAAGGACTCCAAACACCAGAGTCTTCTGAACATTTATGCAAAAACAACAACAAAAAAAAAGGAAAATAAAATTTTAAAGATACTTGAACATTTTGGAAACTAATAAAGTGCATAATTTTCTAGTTCTGTACTACTTTTAAACTACATACCAAAAGCAATAATGTCAAATAATCTTGAAAGCAGGTCCTATTGTGTGGCAAAGGAGAGAAACCTTTTTTAAAAGGAAGTTGAGCCGCGTTCTTTATCTTTGCTTGAGAGCTTTTTGTTTGATTTGAAATGATGGATTCTTCCATCTTATCATGTTATCATGGGTGTGTGGTATTCTCATTAAAGGGATGACATATCAAGATCCCTTGTCTTGAAATTATTTTCATGCCTACATATGTGTTGCTGTATTCTAGGATGTGTGTGTGCATCACATAAACTAAGTGGTGTGACTAAAGAGATCTGAACGAGATGCAGAATACATGGAGATGAACAGCATGAATGCATAAAGCAAATTTTTTTTGTAGTCCTCTAGGTTCAAACCATTAACCTGCAGACCATCTTCCAAATATGTGTAATATTAATAAAACAAGGTGCAGTAACTTCCTGATTTTTAACTACAAACTGGTTTATTTTTATATATAAACATTTAAAATAAGTTTGGTCAGGTGCATGTTTACTTACAGTATGTGTTAATCCTCTTGGTAACACTTTACATGTTAGGACACAGAAGAAAAAGCACTATTTTTATTGATTATTTTAGAATTTCATTTGCTTCACATTTAGCATTTCATTTGTATTTTGTTCCACAATGTCCACTTATTAGGTGACAGATCTGTGGACAGGCTAATTTTTTTTTTCTACAACAAAGTCGCTAGTTTTGCAATTCACAACAAATATAAAAGCAAATATTTTTACAAATTTAAGAATACTTAAATATTTAGATATTGCTAAATGTACCAGGTTTTGAAGAAATTAGGTTATAAGTGTAACTGGTATTGAGTAAATCATGTTTGTTCTGTATTAAAGTTAATATCCTATATATTGTTTTGAATTTATAAATCATAATAAGTAAAATAATTTACGCAGACTGGCCCTATCATCATCAAAACAAAAGAGAGGGGGGGAAACACATTGCATTTATGTGGAAACCAATAGAACGTTAGAATAGACCATTTTTTATGATAATTTTTCTTTCTATTTCTCTTGCCTATAGACATAAAAACCCTTATCTAGTTATCTATCTCTCTCTCTCATATATACATATGTATATATATATATATATATATATATATATATATATACATACACACACACACACACATATATATATATATATATATATATATATATATATATATATATATATATATATATATATATATATATATATATATATATATATATATATATATATATATATATATATATATATATATATATATATATATACACACTACTCACAAAAAGTTAGGGATATTTTGCTTTCAGGTGAAATTTATGGAAAATGCAATATGTTCATGCTACAGTGATATAATATCATAAAAGTAAGACATTTAAGTAGAAGGATGCACTACTGATTTCCTCATCTCAAAAAATTCATTCAACACAAAAGGTAACAACAATGGTAGTTACACCACAACAAAAAATTTTAACTTCTCAATATCGCGTCATGTGCCCTTGAGCATCAATTACAGCTTGACAACAACGTCTCATGCTGTTCACAAGGCAACTTATTGCCTGCTGAGGCATGGCATCCCACTCTTCTTGAAGGGCAGCCCTCAGGTCATTGAGGTTCTGGGGTGCAGGGTTTCGAGCCTCTACACGACGGCTCAGCTGATCCCACAGGTTTTCAATGGGATTCAGGTCTGGAGAGAGTGCAGGCCATTCCATTTGAGGTACACCAGTCTCCAACAGCCGTTCCCTGATGATGCGGCCTCGATGAGCAGGAGCATTGTCGTCCATGAAGATGAAATTAGGCCTGTGCTGTTCATGTAGGGGCACAATCACTGGATTAATGATGTTATTCAGGTAGTATGGGCTTGTCACTGTACCATTCACAAAGTGTAGGGCAGTTCTGTACCAAGTGGACACCCCTGCCCACACTGTAACACCGCCACCACCAAAAGCTCGCCTGGTGACAACAGTGGCTGATGCATAGCGCTCTCCCTGACGTCTCCAACATCGTTGCCGGCCATCATTTCTGCTCAGTGTGAATCGACTTTCATCAGAGAACAGCACTGAGGCCCACTGGTTCCTCGTCCAGCGTAAATGCTCCTTGGCCCATGCAAGACGATGATGCCTGTGCCTGGTGGTGTGGTCAGGTACCCGTGCAGGTCGTCTAGCACGCAGACCACGCTGATGTAAACGGTTTTGAATGGTCTGACGTGACACTTGGGTGCCTCTCACCTCTCTTAAACGTGCCTGGAGTTGAGTGGCATTCATCATCCGGTTTCTCAGGGCAGTGTTCACAATGTAGCGGTCATCAGCACGGGATGTGGCCAAAGGACGTCCACTTCTAGGCCTTTCTGTGACTCTTCCAGTCTCTCCATATCTCTGTTGCAACCTGCTGATGACACTCTGTGACACTCCAAGCTCAGTGGCCACTTCTGTCTGAGAACGTTCTGTTTGAAGCATCGCAATGGCAAGGGACTGTTGTTCCATTGTTAGGTGTCGTCTTGGTCTCATGATGTCAAAATGTGAACAGCATGATGAGGACAACTGTTTAAACACCAGCTCTAATTGAACCAGGACATTTATTGGTCAATTCAAGGATCACACACCTGCCGTGATTTTTGCCGTTAAGCTCCTTGTTAGAGAACAGCAACTTGTGCTAAATTTATTGAAACATTTAACAGTTGGACATGTGCATTTAAAAGCTTAGAGAAGATCACATTAAGTTCACCTGTACAGGTTTGAATGCATTTTAGGCTTGTTGTGAAATTTCACCCAAAAGCTGAATATCCCTAACTTTTTGTGAATAGTGTATATACACACACACACACACACACACACACACACACACACACACACACACACACACACACACACACATATTGTATGTATATATCTTTGGACGAAAGGCAGGGTACACCCTGGACAGCTCGCCAGGCCATCGCAGTAGTTTAGACTAATTGTTGAAAATTCACAGAAAATATAGCAACCATTGGAAAAGAATATAAGCTATGATCACATTAAGTGAGCATAACATTTCGCATAAAGAGAGAAATTCAAAACCACTAGACGCTTGAGTATTTAACCACCAGACTAACTTCAGGGGATGCAGAAAGTGTGGTGACAGACTTGGCCAGCAGGGGTCGCTACATATATTTAACCAAACTGAAGAGGCGGGCTTTACATTCTATCAACCAATCAGCGACCGGAGAGTAAGTTGAAAGGTTAACTCCAATATGGCGGCTAATAAACGAGTCCTGTATGTCGGTGAGTTAGACTACTTTTTATTTTAATGCATGTTTTTTTTTTATTTACAGTAATTACATAACGCCAATATGAAAATAGCACTTTTTAAAATGTATCATATTGAACGTAGTTATATGTAAATTAAGAGCATGTAATGAATTTAAATGGCACATTTTAGAGTTAAATCGCCGGTAAAATGCGAAACATTTTATATTTGCTTAAATTAACAAAGATCACACAGATTCTCTATAACTTTATGACAAAGTCCTGTGAATTGGACTGAAAATGGACAACTACCAAAAATGATCGTATTAGTAATCACTGGGTCGTAAACGCAACTTGTTTGTTATCCTTCCTGATAGATCTGAGAATATAGATTATTATTAATTTTACAGCCAACAAGGCCCATCTGACATGTGTATCTACTCTGTGTGTTTCTACCAGGTGGTTTGGCAGAAGAAGTGGATGAAAAGGTGTTACATGCAGCGTTTATTCCGTTTGGAGACATTACAGATATCCAAATACCGCTGGACTATGAAACAGGTATGAGAAATGGTTTTACTGGTTTGTGTTATTTAGATTAAAATGATCTTTGGTGTTTAATAATCTCCAAGTAACCTTGTTATAAATCTCTTGTGTTTATTTTGCAGAAAAGCACAGGGGATTTGCATTCATTGAATTTGAGCTTGGAGAGGTATGTCTGGGCCACCCATAGTGTCAAATGTTGACATATACATTTTTTTAATAACAGCATTTTGTTTTATATACAGTTGTGCTCATATTTATTCATACCCTTTCATAAAAGAAAAGGCTGAATTTACAACAGTCACTCAAATAACTGGAGACTTAAAAAATGAACAATAACTAAAAATTTGCAAAAATATAATTTAGAAATATAAGACACTTTTTTTCATTTATTTGAGTTGAAGAAAGAAAGGAAAAACAAACAAACAAACAAACAAATTGGTCCTGGACAAATTAGTGCACTTCTGTTGAACAGTGGGACAAAATACCTGTCAACAGGTACAGAAGTGGGACTGAGAGGAACAGAAAACACCTGACTGGAGCGGAAACATTAAAGGGTTGTTAAACAAAATATTAGTTTATGAGTTATGTAATATGTAATAAATTATCTTATTTGTTTGCTTTTTAAAAAAATATTTCTATTGAACCAGAATTAGAAAATAATGTAATGATTTTCATACATTTTTTATTTATTACTTTCATCAATTTCAGCTTATTTTACAGGCAGCTATTTTTTTCCTTCTTTAATAAAAAGGTATGAATTAGTATGAGCACAACTGTACGTATATAGTGAAAAGACACCTCATCAGCAGGGCTGATTTAATTAACCAAATGGCTTAATTGTTTAAATAAAGTTAACATTGTGTTTTTAAATTAAGTAAAGCAGGGTTAATATCTCTAAAATCTTAGATTTGCCTAATTTGTCACTTATTATTGGCTGCTTCTTCCACAGGATGCTGCAGCAGCCATCGATAACATGGTGAGTGGTTTACATGGCTGCTTTGCTAGTTAGATTTTACGCTTATGTCTGGGTAAGTCCTCATTGTTTAACGTGACTGTTCAGAAGTAATGTTTTGTTTTCCATGTCTCCACTAGAATGAGTCGGAACTTTTTGGGCGAACGATCCGTGTTAATATTGCCAAACCGATGAGAATAAAGGAGGGTTCATCTCGACCAGGTGCTTGAGTAATATTTGCGTAGTAATCACTTTTTAGAGCAGGGGTGTCCAGAGTTGGTCTTTAAGGGCTGCTGTCTCGGATGTCTTAGAAGTTTGCTGCTGCAGCACACATGAAGTGGATTATTGGTTCAACAGATTTGGGCAGAGCTTCACAACAAGCCCTCGAGGAGAGCTATTTAATTTTTATCATGTGGCCCTTGAGAACCAGAGCTGGACACCTCTGGCCTAGACTCTGCTTCTACATATTACATGTTTCTAACTTTAAACGTGTCATCCCCCAAGTGTGGTCGGATGATGACTGGTTGAAGAAATTCTCAGGGAAGACCCTGGAAGAAGCTGAAGCAGAGGCCGCAGCTGGAGAAACAAACAAGACAGCAGCACAGGAGGTAAGATGACTTTCTCCTTTCCTGAACTGTTTCACATGTGGAATTGTCTCAGGGAGACACTGAACTCCAAATAGTGGAAGACGACTGGCGCGTGCTGTGAGTTCAAGGGTTCGGTAGATAAGCAGTCGCAAGTTGCGACAGGCACACAAATGTGTAGGCAGGTAAGTGTCTACTTAATTTAACACAATCAAGATCATAGAGACCGTTAAAAAAACTTGCAAATTTAACTAAATAATTCAATAGCAGTCCCCAGACTATTATTTAACTTAGTCATCACAATCATATGTTGATGTTTTTCATTGAAAAAAAGACAGATGATTGTTTAAGCCTCTCGAGCAGGCTACATCTCTCCCAGTGAGCACGTCAACCAACTTTCAGAACGAAGCATCAATTCACTAATTCTTTGTGAACGTACTGAGACTGTTAGCAGTAACAGAAAAAGGTAGCGCAGCTATGTGCCTTTTTACATAAATAATTTTTATATGAGGAAACTGACTGCGCATGTGCAAATACATTGCAATGATGTGAGATGAAAAGGCAGAGTAGCACTGTGCCTTTTTACATAAATAATTTTATTTGTGGAAACTGAGTAGCACTGTGCCTTTAATAGAGGGTACAGCCTTAACTATCAGACAGTGAGTTGTGTAGCTTCTCTGTCTGGCCAGGAGGAGGCGCTGTTGAGTCATTTCTATTGAGCTATGAAAAGCACTAAATGGCATCACTTTGAAATCGATAGGTACTACAGGCTGTAGGAAATCATCTGAATGACTGTAATAAAAAATTATTATAAAAGAAAGTGAAAAATATATAAACTAATTCTGAAAATGGAATGATTCCATTCATTTCTTTCTGCCTTTAGTAGGCGCCACGTACTCTGACTGCACACCACTGGAGGCCTGATATCTTGTGGCAGCTCTGCAGCCAGTAGTGGGTTTGAATAAATGAGAGTGAATCGGTAGATGGGGAGATTCTATACTAGCGCAGATTATTTACCATTTGTGACTCCTTGATTCTGAGATTTTGATTCATCTTTGCAGGCTGAGCCACCTGCTAAAAAGAGCAGAGTAAATCCTCAGGTCTACATGGACATTAAGATCGGCAACAAGCCTGCCGGGAGACTACGTTTTCTACTTCGGGCTGACATTGTTCCCATGACGGCAGGTCTGCACATTTTACTGTTAACCATCAGACATCACACTCATGCCTCATCTTGTTGAGTAAAGGAGCAAAAATGAACAACAGAATAGGAGCTTTTTCGTAAAATCATAAAGAAATCTTTTAGTCTGCCTCAAATTTAATTTTTATGGTTTGTTTTAAACTAAATGACAGAAGCATTGTTAGACCTGGTACTCCTGTGTTGTGCCACTGATATCTATTAATGGTTTCTATGCCTTATCAGTAAGAGCTTTCTAATGATAAGATAATATGAACATGCTCTAAAACAGAGGTGGGCAACTCCGGTCCTCTATGGCCGCAATCCTGCAAGTGTTGGGAGTTTCCCTACTGGAATACACTTTACTCAAATCAATGGGTAAGTAGAAGACTTGTGCAGAGTTTAATTTAACAATCTGCACAAGTCTGCCAATAAGTCTGATATGTTTCAGGTGTGTGTGTCAGCAGGAATACTCTCAATACTTGCAGGACTTCAACCCTCGAGGATCGGTGTTGCTCACCCCTGTCATAAATATACATTCAGTCAAATTTTGATATTTTTAGGTTGGACCTCTAATTAGTTTGAGGTTTAAATGATTCTTGTCACTGAATAATCTTGTAAAAACTACTGTCTGTCTTCATGCTCCTTCATGCTCTTTTACAAAATCCACATCCAATTAGAAGTCAAATAATGAGATGGATATTCTTTTACACTGAAATATAGTTGTTTAGCTTCTTTAGCATGCTTCTTTATCTACATTACAAACCTTTACAATTCACATATATGTGGTTATTTTCCAGCATTTGTGTGAACCTTGTGTTTCTGAAAACACATTTTTGTTTTTTATTCATATAAAGCTTCTTTTGCATTAAATTTCTAATCTGATAAACAGGGCACATAAATTAAGTTATTAGCTTGGTCAATTTTGTGTTTATCTCTCTTTTTTTTTTTTTTTTTTTTTAAATTAAAAAGCCTTTTCCATTAAACATAGGATAAATTGAACTGCAAATCTTCAAATGTTTTTTGGTTCATTTTTTAATTTCATTTTATGTTTTTTAAAAGTTTTTTTTTTAAGAAGCACTAATTAAAAGTTTCATTCAAATCTACACTCTAAAGGCTTCACAGACAAAAACACCTCTGACTTTTTTTTGTCTTTGAGAAACTGCAGACCTAAACCTGAATGTAAAATAAGTAAAACTCAGTCTGATGCTTGGTGCACTGTACTCCAGTTTGAATTTACCAAGTTCAAAGATCTTGCAGTGATATTTGAGTGGGTACAATCCCCACAGTAAACAACTGGAATCAGACAAAAAACATACAGGTGTGAATCCAAGTTACTTTGTCTGTCTCGGTACAAACAGCCTGTCTAATGTTTAACATGATGCCAAATACCAGCATGGATGTGAGAAAGAAACATCACTGCAGCTGCACTGTCTTCACTTTACTGTTTTTAGTGTTTTTTTTTTTTTTTTACTGTTTTAAAAACCACATTTTTTAGAATAATCCTAATAGAAAAATAATCAATTCTTACATCTTCTATTTTCATTAGAGAACTTCCGCTGCCTGTGTACGCATGAAAAGGGATTTGGGTACAAGGGCAGCAGCTTCCATCGCATCATTCCTCAGTTCATGTGCCAAGGAGGGGACTTCACCAACCATAACGGCACCGGCGGGAAATCCATCTATGGCCGGAAGTTTGATGATGAGAACTTTGTCCTCAAACACACCGCTCCAGGTGAGGTGTGTGTGTGTGTGTGTGTGTGTGTGTGTGTGTGTGTGTGTGTGTGTGTGTGTGTGTGTGTGTGTGTGTGTGTGTGTGTGTGTGTGTGTGTGTGTGTGAGAACCTCACGATTTCACATTGCAAGAAAATCTTTTGGGCTCATTGTCTGTTTTTTATTTCTTGCACATACAGGACAGCTGTCTATGGCCAACTCTGGGTCAAACACTAATGGCTCCCAGTTCTTCATCACCACTGACAAAACAGACTGGTTGGATGGGAAACATGTGGTCTTTGGAGACCTGGTGGAGGGCATGGATGTGCTCCGAGCAATGGAGGTATGGTGGCAAAATGAATGTCTAAGGACCTGTCGTTTCAGAAGACTTTAGATGTTTGGAATGAAACATGCAGGGCACCTTAATGGCAACTAAAGCTTCTCACATCCTCCATGAGAACCAAGAGGAAATGTTCTTGAGAAGAAAATGACGTCATTTTGTTCTCGCAGACGTGTTTGAAGACAGTTCTCGACACGTCAGGCTCGCAGAAGTTTTTTCTTTTTTCTTGGCTCTGAGAAGTATTGTGTGATTGGTCGAACATTTGAGGTGGGCGTGGTTAACACAGAAAGGCATGTAGCGAACAGTTGCCACTTCCACATTTTTCCTGTTGCAGGTAAAACCGATTGTTTTGATAAAACAACTGATCGAGGTGGTGAGAAAGTGCGAACACTTTTCTTGTCTCGTGTACAACCCACCCTGCCGCGGACGAAGTTGCTCGTTAAATATGAAATAACCGGGTTCATTGCACATAAAGCAGACATCGCTACCCGCAGTGATCCCTCCCCGCTGCAGACAAAGCTTCTCGTGGCGTATGAATGGACCTGACAAAAAATATTTTTTTTTCTTGTTCTTGCAGCGTGGAGAGCAGGAACAAAGTTATTGCTTCTCGTGGAGGATGTAACAAGCTTGAGATCTTTGTCCGAGTTAACAACAGTCATATCAAGCTATGTGATCTGAGAGGCATTATCTTTTCACCACCTCAGTCACAGTTACACCCTACCAGAGTTCAGATGATATCTTGCAACACAGTCGATTAACAATGTACATTGTTGACACCAGCGTCACCCGATCCGTTAGTAGTTGTCATGAGCAGCTTTGAGTTTGATTTTTTCTCGTGTTCTCCTTTGGCCTCTTTTTTTTTTTAATTAATTTTTTTTTACTTCTTCTATGCATCCCTTTTTAACATTTCATAGTAAGAAATAATTATTATATAATTAGCATCCACTGAATAATATATATATATATATATATATATATATATATATATATATATATATATATATATATATATAATATATATATATATATGTATATTTACATTTTTATAATTTTTTTAAATTTATTTTTTATTTATTATTCAGTGGATGCAAATTATATCATAATTATTTCTTTTATATATATATATATATATATATATAAATAAGTTATAGTTTAGCCCTTGACTCCTGTTGTCACAAACAAACTGGTCTTTTTCATCAAATTGATTTATTTTATCCAGGTGTTTTATTATTTTATATCCATCTGTTTTTTTTTTTATCCTGTTGTTTTGTTTTTTTTAAGGTGCTTTTACATGGTTATAGCCATGCTGGAACAGAAGTAGTTATGTGGCAATAACAAGCATTCTTTTTCTAGATGTAATTGAATAATTGATCTTGTTATTGCAAACGGTTTCAGTATTTTCTGAACCAAAGAGGGTCGAACAGAATAGTGCATTCTTGCTTCGGATTATCTTTGACAGTCTGACCAACTGCAGCAATTAAATAAGGTGCTAACTGCTCTTTTTTTTTAATCAGATAGTTGTTTACACATATTAGGTTGCTTATTGCAGATCTGGCAACAGACATGGAAATTCTCCACTGCACTCTTCATTTACTCCATGAAAGAAAATATCACTCAATGAAAACTTATTAAATTTAAATGCAACCAGTTTTTAATCATACGAATTACTCTGTTTTCTTTCTGCAGGCGCAGGGAACAAAAGATGGGAAGCCGAAGCAGAAAGTGATAATCTCAGACTGTGGAGAATATGTGTGAATAGAGTATTAAATGCTATTTGTGCAGGCAAATGTTGCCTGAGAGAAATGTTTGTTCATTGTCCTTTTTACTTTGAATTTTCTGCCATGTAAATACTTCAATAAACACATTTTTCTAAAGAAGTCGGTTTATTTATTTTTTCCAGTGCAAATGATGCTAAACTATTCTGCTGACTTCTGGTTCAGACTACAGATAAGAAAAGGCCAGTTAAATTGATGAACACACCGTTTGTTGTGTTCATATCAACCTATAACGTGAGATCAGAATGGGGGGGAAACATGTAGCAGAGGTTTATTTTGGTTATGTTTGGATCCAGATGGGAATAATGTGCCCTTTCAGCGACACTATCGTGGCATGTATTTGGTAAAACAGGTTTTAGGATTTAGGTAGCGGAACGACCACACCTGGGCATGTTGAGTTGGAAAAAAAGGGGGTGACGTGAAAGGCAGCTCCACCCATTTCCACTCCCATTCTGTTGGGAAACGTTCTCGGAGCTTCATCGTTGATCATCCCTAAAACTTTCAGGCTTGAACCACATTTACTGCGTCGGAGCTGTAAGTATTTAAATCGATCCGGACTAGAAATAAGCAGATAGTAAAGCCACTTTTAGTCGATACGTATTAAAATGTCGGTAATTTGAATGCGCGTAATTACGCACGGAGTTAACAAACTTTGCAGCCGTGGCGCTGTCTTTGGAGAGCGAAGCGCTGATTTTGTGTGTGAGTTTTCGGATGCATACCTGTGCTGCTCTTTATGAAAAGTTGTTGCTTTAAAAGAAAAACTTTTAAATTGTAGGAGAGAACAAGTCTTTTCCGTTCTGATTTTACGCGTAGTTATACATTTTGACCGTAGCTGTAAAATTTAGTGAAATGTTTCTTTGTCTCTCTCTCTCTCTTTAAAAACATCTAATTAGGCTGTATTTTCTTTTTCTTTTTAAGGCAGGCAGATACCCGAAGTCTCCCTGTGCCATTTCAGCCAGATAGTCTGTCTTCTGTCAGCAGGAAGAGTAGACAGATTGTGAACAAACCTCGCCATGAACTGGGCATTCCTCCAGGGCCTCCTCAGTGGGGTGAACAATTACTCTACAGCTTTTGGCAGAGTGTGGCTCTCCATTGTTTTCCTCTTCAGAATCATGGTGTTTGTTGTGGCAGCGGAGAAGGTGTGGGGAGATGAACAGAAAGACTTTAAATGCAACACAGCCCAACCTGGATGTCACAACGTCTGCTATGACTATTTCTTTCCCGTGTCCCATGTCAGGCTGTGGGCCCTGCAGCTCATATTCGTCACATGCCCCTCACTCCTGGTGGTGATGCATGTGGCCTACAGAGAGGAGAGGGAAAGAAAACACCGGCTCAAGTTTGGGGAAAACTGTAAACGTCTCTATCAAAACACAGGCAAAAAGCGTGGAGGGCTTTGGTGGACCTACGTCTTCTCACTTCTCTTCAAAATAGGTGTGGACGCCACCTTTGTCTACCTCCTCTACCACATCTATGAGGGATATGATTTCCCATCGCTCATTAAGTGTGAACAGAAGCCCTGTCCCAACAAGGTGGACTGCTTCATCGCTCGGCCTACTGAGAAGAGAATTTTCGCCATCTTCATGGTGGTCAGCAGCTTGACCTGCATCCTCCTCTCCATCTTTGAAATCCTCTACCTGGTTTGCAAACGCTGCCACGAGTGTTTCTCTGAAGCCCATGACTCTCGTAATGCCATGACCACCACAATATCTGGTGCAAGCTACCTGATGGAGTCAACCACTGAAAAGCTGGCTGGCAAAAAGACCCCTGAAACCCCTGCACCCTCGTACTGCATCGTTGTGTCTTGACATACTGAAGCAAAGACTTCATGGGAAAACAAAAACCAGGAAAAGGAAAGTTGTCAACTTTCTCAAAAGACTTGAACAGAATATTTCACAGAGGCCAAGCTACTGTCATTTTAATCCCTTACTGCCAGAAAATTAAAAATTGTAATTAAAGTGTCATAAATATTTAATGATCTCTATATTGCTGATATTTAATGTGATTCTTCTCAGCTGAAGTATTACATTCCTCGCAACAACAGTGACAGATAATAAAAAGCAAATGGATGTGCTGCAGTGTCTGAATTGGCCTTGGCGTCAAAAGTATGAGTCAGTTCGTGGTTTGGCGAGTTCTACAAACACATGTGGTTCTCTGTGTAAGATTTTCCCTGTGTTCAAGCCAAGCCTCGAAGTGGTTAGTTCAGGCTTTACTGAGTCTTAAACCCTTCTCTCTAATGGTCGGATCAGACTCTGAATGCTGTACTTATGTATTTTTCCAAATGGTTTGGTTTTGGTTGATTTTTATTTTTTGTATCTGTGTATCAAAAGTGCAAAAAAGTGGAAATGTTTGCAGATTGTGTTTTATACAGAAAGAAGATGAGCATGTTTTACAGTGTTGTGGTGCATATTTGTTAATATTCTTTTAATAAATACTATTTTTTATCTTTTGGAAATGTTTATTTTTTAATGACAAACTATATAATTTTGAGAGGTTCAAACAAAGTTGTAAATAACATATTACTTTTCTTGCCATGAACATATAATAAACAAAATTTTGAGAGAGAAAATGAAGCTAAGAACAGTGTTTGAACTAAGATCTTACACTTTCTTCCTCCTGAGAAATTTTCTGTTCCATGAAACTGTTTAATCAGTTTAATCAGTTTCATGAAGCACTTCCTTTCCTTCCCTTTTGCCACACACGTTCTGTTGCCATGAGCAGAGGTTGTGGTGTTTAGGTTGATTATTGGTGCTAAAAGAAAGGCCGAGGAGAAACCTCCCACTCCTTGGTTTGATTCATCTGTGCTGACGGCAACTCCACCCAGGGCAGGAATTTGCAAGTCTGAGTCGAGCTACTGAATTGCAAATTGCAGTATTTGAACTGTTACATGCCACTAGAGAAATCCAGAGAGAGTTGAAAGGCTTTCTTTTTTTTTTTCTCTGTGTTTGCTCTGCTAAGGCATTGAAATACTTGTATTTACATTTACCTTGGCACCACCACTCACTGTACAGAGAGATATTGTTAAACTCGACCAGCCAAATATGTTTCCACAAACAATGATGGCGTGATCTGCAGGCCCCTTTGCTGATTCACTTGGGACCATTAAAGTCTCTTTCAGTCATTGTTTCCAGTTATATCTGTTAAGTTAGCTGTGTGGATTTATTGTTTTGGTAACATTCAGGAAACATAACATGCTAAGTTCCTATTACTTGTCCGGCAGCAAAGAAATATAGAAATACTTTTAGATGTCAGAATAGAGCACAATCTCTGACATATCTTCTTCTATTTGACAATAAAAAAAAATCTTCACTGGAATTTGTTTCAGACATGAACAAAGATTTGTGGAACCACAAAGACAGCAATGGTGAACCAACATGGATCACCAGTAAGATGTGATAGTAATCTGCAAATCCTCAGAGGTTTCAAGTGACAGTCCACCACCAGAACACAACGCAACAATACTATGTGTAGCAGAGCAACAAAACAATAAGGATCCCTCTTTAAAGTTTACTAAAGATCTTGTTGTTGCTGTAAAACATATTAAGTGTATAGATAAAACATGAAACATGGCATACCAGCTTCATCTAAAGTGTGGCACATGCTAACGAAGGCGTCACGACTGAAACCATTCAGCTGAGGACAAAGACACTCAGTTTTTTGGAAGAATTTGCATGAATTCTTCCCAATCGCATATGAAGAAGAATGAATAATTCAGATCATGGTTGGATTTTTACCCTTCAGGTCTGACTGACTGATGGGGAATTTACCCTCTCCTTGCATCATGCTTCCCTTTAAAATCCTTCAGGTCTTGCTGATCAGTGGTTGAGCTCTATCCTGTGAGTGCTTGACCAGTTTGTCTGACATGGGATGTTGTGCTCATGTGAATTCAGGTGTGCGTAGTGGTTTAACAGACTAGGGAGGGATATCAAGGCGGCATTCTGTGTGGTTTGGTGAAGCTGCATCTCACCACCTCTGTTTGTTCCAGTTTGATGTCTCCTTTGTCGGTAATATATACACAATGGTCATAAGTGTGCATAAATATTTAGACACAGATGGTCTACTGAATTCTTGGATCATCATCTTGTCCTTGTATAACCCTGCATGTAAATAAGAGGAAGTGAGTTATTGGCTAAAGCGTGTCTTATCACTCTGTTCTGTGGTTCAAGATATTCAGCTGATTTAAACTTTTTCAGTAGCAGAATGACTGCACATACGTGCTTGGCTGCATTCACTAAACAGACCTTACCATTAGGTTACTTATATCAGGATTCTGTCAGATTTTGCTGCAGTTATTTAATAAAGATTTTTTTTTTTATTAACACAGAAAAAGAAAAAAAAAACAAACAAAGAAAACAAGGGCCTGCCTCTGCGCTTGTTGAGGAACAAGGAAAAAGGAACTTTGAGAATGATCCGGTGATAAACATGTGACCCTTTTTTTTTTCTCTGGATCATCGCATCTTTTTTTTTTTTTTTTTTTTCTCCTCTGGTACATTTCCTTCCTTCTACAGAGCCAGCAGTGAAAACTTGTGAACACTTGTTTGTCCTGTTTTGTTGTCGAGACTTGCCTTTGGTAAAAGTTGAGTCATGTTGTGTGCAATCCTCCAGGCGTGTCCCCAGCTGCCAGGAGCAGTCCTTTGTCTGCAGCCCCGGACCACTGTTTTTCACCTCTGTCCCACCTTTTACATTTTATTCTTGTCCACTGAAATGCTGTAAATATGGAAAGTGTATGTGATGCCTTGGCATGTTGGAGCTAAATCCTGCATGCAAATTCCCTGAAAAGCACAGCTGCAGTATTATTCCAGGAGGCAAAGGGTAGAAGTATAACTAAATATCGGGAGGTGCTCATGTTTTACCAGCTTTCATATTCTAATCTTGCCCATCCCCACACCCCTTTCTCTCTTTCTTTCACCATTTGGGCTTGGTAAGAAGTTGTCACAAATGCGAGATTTAATGGAGTCTATTAAGACACCAGACAGAACAAAAAAAAAAAACCTGATTTGTTAGACATTCGACATACTCTGTCTTATATAATGTTAAAACGTTCAAACACAGGATTCAATAGCTATTACTGTCCTGCAAAAACTGGGAGGTATAGCAGTAATATAAAGCAAGCAAAAGCATTTCTCTGGGTTTGAATTAATCTTCAAATGTTGTCCAATTGTTTTTCTTTAGAAAAGAAATAGTAATGATATTTCTTTTTTTTTTTTATCTATAAAAGAAAAACAAGCACGGCTATAGAAGAAGCAACTGATCTAACAATAAGGATGGGCTTGAGAACCCAGGGGATTTGTGATTTGTGTCAGTGTTATCTGAGCAGGACTAATGTTTGAAAAAGATAAAAGGAAATATAATACTTTTTTTTTCTTAGCATCACATTATAAAAGCATTAAATCAGTGGTAGAAACTATGAAACTAACTAAAATGAAAATAGGAAAAATGAACAGTTGCAAGTGAGCTTGCACAGCTCAATAACATACATAATATGCCCCTACATCCCTAAAACTAGACGTTATGTTTTTATGAGCTTGTGAGAGGAAAACAAATTCGAGGACATGCACAAAAAAACAAAACATTATTGGTTACACACCTTAAGGTGTGTCTGCACTTTGCGTGTTCTGTAAAGAACTTGGAAACAAGTTGAAACAAGAAGGGAATTTTCTTCCTGGAAACATGGAAACAATAAATCCAATGCCTCAAAACACCTTGAGAGAAATCCAAACGCAGCTTTTGGAAATGCTTTGTTTAGTTAAACTAAGTCAGATCGATCTTGTCATGGAGTTTTTTGGTCCCTGAATGTGAGGACAATAAATACTTTTTAATTCGCTCTTTCATCGTGGAATCAAAGTAAATCTCTTACTCATGTTGTTACTGCAGTTCCGTGTTTACCAGAGAGAGACATAAACATTTCTTCACCATTAAAGCAGTTTGGTTTGGCCATTTGGTTCCTTGCTAGTCTGTTAGTTCCTAAACTTTTATCGCAACCTTTATGAAATGACCTGGTAATGTACCTTTCCAGGGTTTATAACATATTTAACCAACTTTCTTTCTGATGGTGGCGTGCGGAGGCAGAGAGAGGGAGGGAGACTGTAACATCTGGGGCAGCTCTGGTCTTTCTGCTTTAACCACACCCACAGGCGCATTTCTCCACTCTGCGCTCTCAGACCTGCCGACAGAACCGCAAACTGTGCGTTAAAATATCAACACTACTGTAAAGAAAGAAGAAATCAAGTTTACACTTCGGTACTGGTGATTCTTTTGAATAGCTATGGATCAATAAATTTCAGGGTAAGTGAAAAGAAAATCTTAATCAAACCTTGATGTGTGTTTTTCTTTGCGCTGCCGCCGGTTGGAGCTGAAAGCGCTTGTTAATGCTGGTTTGTTGACTTACACTGAACAGCTTCTTAAACGATTTTATTTAATCATTTGTGGTTATCAGTGGCGAAATGTGAGGAGAGAACCAGACTTGCCACGAAAGCACATCAGAATAACGCAAATCGTACTTGCGCAAAAGCCTGGTTTACCCTTTCAGCGCGTAAAGATCAGAGTAAACTACTCCTAAATGGCTAACAGCCATTTAGTAGACTCACTATGGAAGGGTGGTGATTTTTACTTTGTTTTTTTTAAATAAGGTTTTTAACAAAAAGTACAGTAAATACAGAATAGTGTGTGTGTTGGTTCAACTTCTTTTGTGAAGACTGGCTCCAGGCCTACTCGTAACTGCTGTGGTGAGATGTTCCCAGTATTTTCACAAGTTTATTTATTTAATCGGTGTTAGAATACGAGTTTATCATAACAGCTGCACTTATAATAATAGATTCAGACTGCATGAAATGATGAATTTCAGCAGGCAGTAAAATATGGCTTCCCATTTTTCATTCTTTCAGGTTTGAAGAGACATTTTTCAGGTGCAATAGAAGAATTCCAGTGAGGAGAAACTTGACTGCGACCCAAGAGCATGGACTGGAAGACCTTTCAAGCCCTCCTCAGTGGGGTGAACAGATACTCCACTGCATTTGGGCGAATATGGCTGTCGGTGGTGTTTGTATTCAGGGTGATGGTGTATGTGGTGGCAGCTGAGCGAGTCTGGGGTGATGAACAGAAGGACTTTGACTGCAACACCAAGCAGCCTGGCTGCGCCAACGTGTGCTATGACCACTTTTTCCCCATCTCACACATCCGCCTGTGGGCCCTGCAGCTCATTTTTGTCACATGCCCTTCCTTCATGGTGGTAATGCATGTGGCGTACCGTGATGACCGCGAACGCAAGCACAAGGCCAAGTACGGCGAGGACAAAAAGCTTTACGACAACACAGGCCAGAAACATGGTGGCTTGTGGTGGACCTATTTGATCAGCCTATTCGTCAAGACAGGCATCGAGGTCTCCTTCCTCTACATCCTGCACCGAATTTACGACAGCTTCTACCTGCCAAAGCTGGTCAAGTGTGAAGTGTCACCTTGCCCCAATGTTGTGGACTGCTACATCGGTCACCCCACGGAAAAGAAAGTCTTCACGTATTTCATGGTTGGAGCTTCAGCCCTCTGTATCGTTCTAAACATCTGTGAGATTATTTATCTCGTCTCAAAGCGCATTACAAGAATTGCAAACAAAATGAAAAGTCGCAATCGCAACGTGCATCATGACTACAGCGAGTCCTATAACAACTACAATATGCCCATGTCAAGAAATAACCAGAAGATGAAGCCTTCCCTGAAGAAAGACTACGAAAACTCATTAAAACCATCTTCACTCAAACTTGATAAGAGCATGAGGGCTTCAGCTCCTAACCTGTTGACTGCTTAATCATTTTACTGAAATGAGACCAATGATCAAGCCCTCAGCAGTGCCCAGGCTAGATCCCAACTATAAACCTGAACAGAACACATGAAACCCAACACAGACCCAGGTGTCAAACCGCTGTGTGCGCCAACTGGGAAGTTGACTCATCAGTACTGGATTCATCATGTGCCACCTCCTGATCATATCTAATACTCATAGGGAAATCGCTTGAACTTTGGTTTCCAAGTCAACTCCCAGAATATGAACAAACCCACTATTAAAGCCAACTAGATCTGTTTATGAGGTTTGTTTTGCTTTTTTTGTTTGTATAAAAGGTCTATGAACATTTTCACCTTCACTCCATCTGGAACATTGCAGTGACAGTTCTTGGAGCCTCTCTCCAAGGGGGGGTTAAGATCACATAAGGAGGCAGGACACGCCTGGCAAAGGTATTCACTCTGCCCACAATGGTGTGACATTACTCTGTTGTTAATAAGGCGTTATGTAACACATTAAAAGTCTTTTATTTGTATTTTTATTGATTGTTATGCTCAAATCATGCCTGTCATTGTAATTTCATGCCTGTATCAGAGTAGAAACGTTAACATTTCTGATCCTTAATGTGGATGCTGCAGGATAAATAATACTTGAATGTGTGGAAATCTGCCCAAAACAAGGTTTTTATCCATTTGTCCGAGATTAAAATCAAGTTCAGGTACAAAATGTTGAAATTGTTGACACATCCCTTTGTTTATATATTCTGCAACCATATAATTAAGTGTCAGGCTTAAGCTGCTTAGCCATAAACTGTACATAGACTGTGTGTTTTGACATGCTTATACACAACCATGGCCTGATCCAAGACTACTGTTGACTTAAATACACCGAAAGGAATGTTGCTGTTTAATTCTGTGTTGGCAGAGCTGGAGAACAGCGGAAGAAGGCCTGATAGATGGATGGCTCTTCAAACCGCTTATGTGTTAGTGATTCTCACAGTCCAATGTGGGTTGCTGGTAAAGATGTCTTCTGTAATTTTTTTAGATATTTTTTGAAGAATGAATTCTGTTGTGATTTTTAATTAAACAACATAGCTGAAAGAGACATTAGATAAGTACCAAGCTAAATATCTCATTTGTTGATGGTGCATAAACACTTATTACTTTAATACCTTTAATAATAATCGTAATCCGCTGAATGCTTCCTCATCGTGAGGTTTTGGTTTATAATGATAGCTTCCAATGGAATTTGGAGAATCAGCATGACATACGGTTTTCTTGTCTGTAGTATATATAATGAAAATGTTGCAAAAGCCCAGTCAGAATCTCAGTCAGCTTGTCAGACTTGTCGATCAGGTTCTTAAAAGGTGGAGTGAAAGATGCGTCATTTAAGCAAAGTGGTTAAGTCAAGAGTTTGTTACGTTGTCCACCCTAAAATGGTCAAGAATAGCTCAAAACTGTTTTCATAAGTCAAAATATGTAGAAAATGTGTTGCCTTTATGAAAGAAATGCAACCTGGTGCTCATGTAAACACCACAAAGCTACAACAGTAAGCAACATGAAAACCACTGACAGAAGAGATGATATCTCTGTCCCTCTTGTTAACAAAGCTGCTCTGCTGGGGAAACCTGCAACCTATAATTCACATGCATGTTACCAGGACTCTCACAACCTGCCCTACAAGATAATGCTTCAAAGAACAAAGAGTCTGATGTGTGCGCATTCCCTCCCTCATCTCTAGAAATGTATCTGTGGTAAACAAGCCAAGTTCACAGAGCTGCCTTCACTTGCCTGCACTGCTAAAAAATTACAATAAGTACCACATTTTATTGTGAAACTTTTTATTTTTAAAACAATGACGATCTGTACATGTTGGATTTGAAAATAGTTTTAAAATAAATAGGCTAAAATTTCTATATATTATATATTAGAAATACAAAAAGAAAGGATTTTTTTCACATCTTTTCATCAATCAATACAGTCCCCAGGTTCATGAGGACAGATGCTCCCTGCTGCACCAAACCTTTCAAAGCCACTGATCACTGCATATTAGGGAAAAACAGAACTGAAAACAAGACTTCTGCTTTTTCTGACTTAAGGTTATGGATCCCAAAGGACATTTATTATTATTAACAAAGTGTGAGCTTGATTTAGGCCTATCCACTGCTTAGGAAGTGACATAAACACACCTTTTCAACAGGCGAGGATAGAAAGTGGTCTCTGCGCAGTTAGACTGACTTTGCATAAGGCACTATTCCAGCAATGCTTTAATTTAGTGAGTATTCAAATCAGATCTTTCACCCTAAACAAAGAAAGGAGTCAGTAACTGTTGAGAAATTTAAACATTGCTAAAATAATGAAAATTCAACACACAGAGTAGGATGTAAACACTGCAGTGTTTAGTTCATTACAAAGCAGATGGTTTGCTTTTCTGTCTACAGTTTGCAGGTAGCCTGCGCCACTTTGGAGTTGGTTTTTCTGTTGAGGGTTCGACAGATGAAAGCTCCAGCATCCATCAGCTTTGTAAGGTCCACTCCCTGAGGTGGGGGCACAAAGTCGAAGGTTTAAAATGGAAAAATTCAGGAAATAATTCACATCGTACACAATCTGATTGCCAAGCAGTAGCACCTTTTAAAAGGCAAACTGATTAACTAGCACATTCAGTTTAATGTGAGAATTTTTTCTAAATAAAGAGAGAAAGCAACGATGGGATCTTTAGTTCAGGCACTGTGTCAAATAAACAAATGTAATAATTTACAGATAATGTAAACTTCAGGGGGACTAAAGTTGTTCTTAGAGGGCTGCTGGCCTGCAAGCTTTCAATGTATTCCTGCTTCAACACACCTGACTCAAATTAAATTAATCTAACAGTGTGAACCTCAGCACAATGACTCATTAATTTGAGTCCAGTGTGTTTAAGTAGGGATACATTGAAAACCTGCACGATTGAGGCCTTCGAGGACTGGAGCAGGACACCCCTGATATACCTTAATTTCAAGTAGTGCAAAGAAATATTATTTTTTTATTTTTTTAAACAAATGCTCATTTTGATGCAGGAACAGGCTTTTAAGATAAATTAGTCTGCTGTGTTACATCATCTCTTCTTTATTATGTATTTTTTATGTATATTTAATATTCCTCTTCAGCCAAGAGGATGCAATGGTCGTAACGTTTCATAACAAAAATTAATAAAAATATTAATAGAGCGGAAAAGTTTCCTTACGTAGGCAATTGTTTTTAAAGATTTGGTGGTTTGAACAAAGTTAATATAAACTGGACTAAAGTGGATTTGTTTTAATTAGATCAATTGGAATGAATTGATTATGTCTGCAAAGTGTCTTTAGATAACTTTGTTAATTGATGATATACAAATAAAGTTTGAATGAATTTTACTGAACAGACAAGCTATGGGTCAGAATATTATACAAGAAAAAAAGCAACATAATCGGTTAATCCAACTGAAATTGTAAAAAAAATAAAAATAAAAAAATAAAATAAAATAAAATTTAAAAATTAAAAAAAAAAAAAAACTCTCAAAAGCCAACCAAGTATTCCAGATACAACAGACGTGGATCAGATATCACCATATTTCCGTCATCATTATTCTCTCATTCCAATGTAGAGACTAAGAGGTGCTGTGGCCTAGCCCATCAGCTACTAAATAAGAGGTATACCCTGGACAGGTCGGAAATCCATTGCAGGACTCAAATTTCTTCTAATTATATATTTTTTTAAACTCCAAATGTCTTTATTTTTTAACTTGTAAAAACAACGAAGGAATTAGGATGGTTATTTTAATGGTCATGTTCTGTTTAATGTAATGGTTTGTAAAGCCTGTGCAGTGATTTTCACTATCAAAATGAGTAGTTTATGGTCCAAAAGGACAAGTAAATGACAGGTTTCTTGGGGTAAAAGCACAAAAGCTGTTTTTATAATGGAAAGCACATAGATTTTCTCTGTGCATGAAAATCACTTTAGAAATAAAATTTGATTTGATTTGATATAAAAGTGATAAATAAAATGAGTTTTCTTACTGTTTGAATCCCAAGTCCATGCAGCATATAGACAACGTCTTCCGTCGCAACGTTCCCAGAAGCCCCCTGAGCATAAGGACAGCCGCCGAGTCCAGCTACTGAAGAGTCTACCACACTGATTCCCATCTGAATAAAGATAATATTCTCTATTAGATAAAATGGCAGTCATGTATATACAGTTGTCTCATATTTATTCATACCCTTTATTAAAGAAGGGGAAAAAAAGCTGCCTGTAAATAAAGCTGAAATTGACTAAAGTAATAATAAATAAAAAATTTCTGAAAATCATTACATTTTTTTTCAAATTCTGGTTCAATAGAAATATTTTTCTTAAAGTGGAACTATTATGTGCATTTCAGGCTAATTCATTTCTATTTCTGAGACCAGAAGGGCTGGCATTGATGGAGTTATTGACACAAATCGCTTTATTTACTTCAGACCGAGGCTGATCTGATCTGACCGTAGGCAAAACGAGTAGGGAAAACGAGTGGATTGAGACTCTTCCGCATTAAGCCCCGCCTCCCGACACTGCACTACATCGGGAGCGCGCACCGCAACTGCTTTCCTCGTCACTGTAACATCTCATAAACAGAAGGATTAGGCTAATATGAACTCAAAAAAAAAAACAAAAAAAAAACAATGTCAACACATAGCATACAGCCCTACATGTTGGAACCTGAATCAGACCCTGGAAACGAAGTGGAAAACAGCAACCCACAGCAACGAATGCAGCAGGATGTCTCTCTTTGGTAAACTCACCAGCCATCGTTGGAAATAACTTTATCCGACGTTTTCCACCCGCCTGATGTATTTGTACATGCCCTTGTTAACCAGTAGAAGGTAACCAATCACCGAACCTTATCCCCCGGGACGTCACAAGGATTTTGAAGTAGAAACTCTAAAACGATGCGTTTTTTGTCGCCATGGAAACCGAACACAGAGAGTGCTGGAACTCAAACTCAAACATGCGTTTAGGTGATAAAAAACAGTGCCGTTTACATGTCTGATGAGGATTCAACACTGTAACACTGTAGAAAGCTCAGAAAACTTGAAATACCATAATAGGACCCTTTTAAAGCAGCAATGCTACCGACAGACAGCAGGACTCCTCAGCTGTTCAGTGAGACATAAAAAGGTCAAGACAACCATGAAGTTACTGGATAATTGTTGGAAACAGTCCTGAGTCCATCAAACTGGACCCCCTCAATGTCATGTCTGCATCCAAATATTCCATCCGATAATATGAACAGAATCAGTGACAAGGGGAAGCCATGACAGAGTCTCTAACCTGAACTGGGTCTGACTTACTGCCTGCCATGCAGACTGAGCTCAGACACCAGCTGTACAGGGACCGAACGGCCTTTATTAGAAGGTCTAATAACGTGTACTCCTAAAGCACTTCCCACAGGACTCCCCAAGGGGACGTCACAAGGATTTTGAAGTAGAAAAAAACTCTCCAAAACGACGCGTTTTTCGTCGCCATGGAAACCGAACGGAGAGCGTGCTGGAACTCAAACTCAAACTCGCGTTTAGGTGATAAAAAACAGTGTTGTTCACATGTCTGATGAGATTCAACACTGTAACACTGTAGAAAGCTCAGAAAACTCAAAATACCATAATAGGACCCCTTTAAAAAGCAAATAAATAAGATCATTTATTACATATTACATCACTCATAAACTAATATTTTCTTGAACAATCCTTCAGTGTTTCCGCTGCAGTCAGGTTTTTTCTGTTCCTCTCAGTCAGACTTCTGCACCTGTTGACAGGTATTTTGTCCCACTGTTCAACAGAAAAATGCTCTAATTTGACCAGGACTGATTTGTTTGTTTGTTTTTTTCTTTTTCCTTTCTTAAATGAAAAAAAGTGTCTTATATTATTAAATTATATTTTTGCAAATCTTTAGTTATTGTTCCTTTTTAAGTCTCCAGTTATTTGACTGACTGTTGTAAATTCATCCTTTTCTGTAATGAAAGGGTATGAATACATATGAGCACAACTGTATAAACCAAAAATAGTCTCTTTTTTTCTTTTTTTTACATGAAGTGAAGCAAGCCTGACCTGTAAGGCTACCAGGATGTTAGCCAGAGCCTGACCATAGGTGTCATGGCAATGCACTGCTAAAGCACTGACTGGCACCTCTTTGACCACTGCTTCTAACATTTCACTCATGCTTCCAGGTGTTCCCACTCCGATTGTGTCACCAAGAGAAATCTCGTAGCAGCCCATGGCATACAGGCGCTTAGCGACCTGTGAGATGGAGACAAAGCTTGAGAGGTCACTTACCCTAGTGTCAAAAGATTATAAACAACTCTTTTCTTGGTGAGATAATGCAGAAGCTAACTTAACTTAAAACTCACATGAGCAACTTTTTCAGGTGCCACCTTGCCTTCATATGGACACCCAACAACACATGAGACGTAACTATGGAGACAAGAAACATAGATACAAGAATTAAACCACAACTCCAAATGATTTAATGGTTTACAGACAGCAGAGAGGAAACCAGAAGTCATACCCTCTAACTGGAACAGCAGCCTCTTTAGCAGCCTTCATAACCTCATCAAAACGCTGTAAACTCTCATCCACTGAGCAATTTATGTTCTTCTTGCTGAATAGCTCAGATGCAGCGCCAAATATGGCAACCTCTGAGGCGCCTGCCTTTACCTATAGTGGATAACAAAAATAAAAATAAGTGATTGATGACCGTTGGCATGGAAAAACCTAAATATGGAAAAACAGGATATTTATTTTGCTCCATTTTAAGCTGCTTTTATTCGTTTTTAAATGTCTGAATGGTGCTGCCCCGCGGTACCTCTCTGAGCTCCTCCATCCTTACAAACCCTCTCGGCCTCTCAGGTCAGTTGACCAACTACTTCTGTCTGTACCGAGGATGAAACGGAAGCTCAGAGGGGACCGGGCCCCTGCGGTGGCAGCACCTAAACTGTGGAATGAGTTTCCTTTACACTTTAGACAGGCCTCCACTATATCTGCTTTTAAATCTGTACTGAAGACCCGTTTGTTTAAGCTGGCTTTCTGCACAATAAGTTGACTTTTTAGATCTGATTTTATTTTGATTGTTTTAATTTGATTGCTTTTATATATATATATATATATATATATATATATATATATATATATTTATATATATGTTTTTTTTTTTATTATTATTTTTTTAAGTTGTCCTAATGTATGTTATTTATTCTGTTTTTTTTTAACCCCCATAATGTGGCACTTTAGTCAACATTGTTGTTTTTAAAGTGCCTTATAAATAAATTTGTATTGTATTGTATTTAATTGCTGATGTGTTAGGGTGTTTGACACTCACAGCAGCCTGGAAACCCTTGAGATTTGGAGTGAGGACTGGGTAGGACACTCCTGGTTTCTTACTAATACCATTCATCACCTCCACCTGGTCAGCCATCTGATGATTGAATGATAGAAACCAGTAAACACAGATGACAACCAGCTCCATTCATGCCACCAATGGGTGTGTCAACACTTTGCATCTGAACTGAAAGATCTTTACCTGTGGTACCCATTTAGGGGATACAAAGCTGGTTGCCTCAATAACTTGCAGTCCTGACTCTGACAACATGTCAATTAAGTTAATTTTTGCTTCTGTTGGCACGACAATCTAAGAGAGAAAACAATGAAACACCAAAATGAGACTACACATGACTCATGTTCTTACGTTGCATAATTACTGAACTATGCACCTGCTTTACAATAGCATCGATGGGTGAAGCTGTCTCTTAAAAACGAAGCAACATAGTGTTTACATTACGTTACCTTTTCATTTTGAAGACCATCTCTGGGTCCCACCTCCACTATTTTCACCTTTTCAGGAAGCGCGTGACCTGCCTTTGCGACAGCCTGAGGAAAACACGCGCACATATGGGAACAAAGAGCTAGATAAAAAAAAAAATCATTCACAAATATCCCGTTGAAGGTGAAAATCAAGAATTTCCTCCTAAAAAACAAAACAAAGCACAGAATACGCAAAGAGATACGTCACAACCACTGCACGCGCCTGCACGAGGCTCGCAGTAGAAACTAACAGGAGGTAATAAAAAAAACAAAACAAAATAAACTCACCGTCTTAATTTTCGCAGCGGAGCTAAACGTCAGAAATTGTTGACCCATTATTGGGCTAAAGGTTCTTCTAGTTACAAGCCTCACTAGGGTGGCCATGACAGTTCAGCCTCCAGTCAGACGTCACGTGATCCCAAGAACAGATAACTCATGTGGAAGCAAATATCACGTGACCGCCACCTGCTGGTGGGAAGTGAGAATTAAAAAATAAAAATAAAAAAATGACCAGACAGCAACAATAACGAAAAACAAAGCAAAAATAAATAAATAAACAAAGGAAAATAATTATTTATTTATTCGAATTGAAACTGACTGGGGTTTTTTTTTAAATTATAATTTTTTCATAAAATGAAATGGAATATCTTACAACGTCAAAAGTTCCTGAATTTTTATCCACACAAGACTTCTCTAGGAAAAACAATTCCACGTGTAAGTGCTTGCAATGTGTTTTCACAGAATTTTTTTCAGTTGCTCTTCCTCGTAGTTACTACATCTGTATTTCTTTAATCCATATTTCAATATATTTTTATGACTATTAACTGTTCAGTTCACAGCAATAATTTTTAAAATACATTTCTGAATGAATTTAAATGGTATTTAGGACACCAGCAGCTTTTTTTTCTTACATACGGTGAAAGAGAACATGTAGATATCTTATAAAAATATCTTTAATGTGTCAAAAAGTAAAAAAACAAAACTAAAGAAATAAATTAAAAACGCATCATAGTGCATATCATGACCAAGTAATAAAGCAATGCAACAGACACTAAGAAAAAAACAAAACACAGATAGAGTCAGAGAGTTGCTCTTATGTTTGTTTCTGCTTGGTGCAAACACTCCTGGATCATTCCCAGAAAAAGATGCAAATGTTTCATGTTTTTCATGCAGATGAACAAAAGAAAAAAAACACAGATTGAGAGAGCTATCATATATCTACAACAGAATCAAAGGATGAATATGCATGCTTTGGATACTGCATATCTTTAGGATTATCAACAAAAAGTTTCCATTTTCATCACACTCTCATTGAAATGAAAGATTAACCAGTTCAATTTACCTAATGAACTACCAATACATCATAAATGCAAGTATTCACATCACTGTCTCCCATATTTTATGTATAAAATGTCTTCCATGGCTTAAACATGTACACACAAACTCAGTCCATCTCCCCACGCTTTGGTCTCGTGTCACTGCAGCTCGTCATCACTGTCGTCCACTTGCTGAATGATGAGGTCCGTCCCCGAGTCTTCAGCCAGGTCATCCTCATCGTTAACCATCCAGCTCCTTTTGGTGTCCCCTTCCTCCTCCCCATCTACGCCTAGCAACAGGGCCGGTTCCCCATTGGGACCTTCTAGACTGTCTACAGGGATATCATCACAGCCGACTTCCTGGATACAGGCGGTGCACATGCGATAGCGTCGTGTGCCTTCACACACCACATGCCCAGTCTCTTCTGTCACCTGACACTTACACTTCCTGCACACCAGCTTCCTGGCTTGATGGATCTGTGGTGACGGAAATAGAATAAGATGTCATGGAAACATATCAAATATTAATATTAATTTACTTGTTGCCGCTTATGCATGTAAGGAAGCATCAATTAAAACATCCTGTTTATGAATGGACATACTGTTTCAAAGTGGCTGCGGAGATGCTCCAGGCGTGTAAAGCGCTTATTGCAGGCCTGACATGGATACGGTCTCTCCCCGGTGTGACAGCGTAGGTGGCGCTTCAGGTCTGCCTTCCTCTTTACCGTATGTGTACAAAAGGGACATTTGAAGCGCATAACTGGGTTTGAATCTACAAAGAGGAAAGAAAACATTTCAGAGTTTTAGCTTTTCTGTTAAACCGAGTTAGCTTTTGACTGCACATGGAGCTTTGCTCTGAAGATTTAACTACACACCTTTATTAAAGTGTCCAATAACACCCACAATCGGTGGTAAAGTGGCATAAAGCTCTTCTGCTTTTTCAGCTTTTTGTGTTCTCGCCTCCATAATGTCCAGGTCTTCACCCTGGCTGGGGTGAGTGCTGTTGGGTGCTCTCCTTTTGGTTCCTCCTTTTACACGACGACGGTCTGATCCGGGTAATGTGTACAGAGGATCCTGAGGGTCCTGCAAGTCATCTGTCTCTGCATTTAACTCATTAGCAGGGCTGCTAGGATTTGTCTTCAGGGCTGATACAGATACTTCCTGGTCTGGGTCCTTCCCCATGAAGCCAGACTGGGATCTGGAGCTGTCACGAGTCCAGAGTGCAGGCGGCGGGCTGACAGAACAGGGGCCTTGCTGCTGCTGTTGGTCTGTGGACTCTTCTCCAGCTCCACTAGTAAAGCTACAGGTCTCAGACAAACTGAGGCAGCGGTCGCTGTCTTCCTCTTTCACACTGATGTCCAAGGAGGATTTTATAAAATTCTTGCAGTAGTTGATGACATTGTTCATTTGCAAATAGCTAGCTGCAGACATGACCTCAATCACATTGTGACTGGAGAGGTCCAGCTGGCCAGAATAGATGAAATCAAGGATGACAGTGAAAGTCTCTGGGCTGAAGACGTCGAAGGTGGCATTGACAGTGTCAGGCAACCCTTCAGGCCCCTGGGATAGCAGCATGCGAAAGTAGCCGCTGCTAGCAAACAAGACATTGCGGTGGGCCCTGAAGAGCTGGCCCTCTACCAGCACATTGCAGTCACAGAAAAGCTCCTGGCGGCGCTGCTGGTTGAGCTGCTTCAGTAGATTGCTCTGATGAGACACTGTTATGTCAGCCGTGTTAAACCACCTCTGAGGCTGCCTGCAGGAGACAACAAAACAGTTTTCTGAATGCTGTAAATGCAGCATAAACACACTTCATATGCAAGAAAAAAACCAAAATCATCTTCATCTTGCAATCCCAGATCATTAAGCTGTGCTTTTGTATTTGTGGTTATTTAAAAAAGAAAAACACTCTTTTCTAAAGATCAACACATCAGGATATAATGGTTTAAAATAAAATGTACTCTTTACATATTTTAAAGTTGGGTAGGTATGATCTCAGAACAAAGCCAAAATGCACAAAATGTGTCAAAAGTTGACAAAACCGATTGATTCCATAGTTTGTAGAAATATCTTCAAGAACAATAACTTGTAAAAAAAAAACAAAAAAAAACCTGTATAATGTAATGTAATGTTATACTGTATAATGTTAATTTCTCATTCAGTGTGGAGGAATTTTGGCCCTCTCCCTCCTCCCCTTACTGAGGTATGCATCATTTGTTTATGCAAAGCTCTTCGGGTCTCACCACATCATTTCAATCAGGTTGTGGTCTAGACTTTGACTGCACCATTGCAGCACCAGGATTCTTTTCTTTTGTATTCTGTTGTAAATTTGCTGCTGTGCTTTTCATGACTGTCTTGTTATATAAGCCACATTTCCAGTCAAGCTTTAACTTTCAGATAGACGGCGTCACAACAAAATGTAGAATACTTTGCTTAACAGAGGAGTTCATGGTTAACTTATTAAACTACAAGGTGTGTAGGTATTGTGGCAGCAAAATAGCTTAAAATCCCCATGCCTCCACCACCGTATTTGACATTTATCATGAGGTATTTATGCTGATATGTTGTTTTTTTCCCCAAACATAATTCTGTGTATAATGACTGAAACATCTCCACTTTGGGCTCATCTGTTCAAAGGGAAATATTCTAGGAGTCTTATGGTTTGTTTAGATGCAGTTTTATCAACCTAAGCTGAGCTGCTGAGGTCTTTTTAAGGAGAAGAGGCTTTCTCCTATAACCCTTCAAAGCAAACCGTGTAACTATACTGACATAAACTCTAACATCTAACATGCTACCTATATTTAATAAACAGCTCTTAGTATTTTTTCCCCCCCTTTTTTGTTTTATTTTTGCAGTTTCTCTGACTTGGAGGTGAATTTGCTAGAACATCTCACTCCCGTGAAAACAGGTAACTTCAATGAGTGTTCTCCATTTATTAATTCTTTCTCACTGCAGAATGATGGACTTTAAATAGTTTCAAAATACCCGCATAACAATTCCCGAATTAATGGACAGTAAGAACTACTTTCATAAGATCACTGCTGATGTCATTCCTCATATGCATTGTGCTAATGTCACCAGAATTCCCTAGACTAGTAAGCTATGAAGATCTTTGGACTTATAAAGGTGGTAATACTACCTGCTAATCTATTAATAAAATAAATTTGAGTAGCTGGACCTGGCTGCCTTAACAAACTTAATTCTAATGGGAATTACAATTATATTAGGCATCTTTTAATGTATTTTAGTCTCTTTTTTGTTTAATAACAATAATAATAATGGTAATGATAATTTACAAGCTATAATGTATGAACTGTTATTGTTCATCTAAGATTGTATTTACCTAATTTTAAGACCTGTCCAGGGCCAGGTGATTGTACATTATGCCCTGATAAGTAAAGTATCCGAACTAAATGACAGTATTTCTCACCAAAATGTATATCCAAACCTGGCAACTCAGCAGAAGTATGGTTGACAGACACAGACCAGATTTTATATAAATGACAGCACAGAAATGGGCCAAGAACACTCGACCACGTTTGGGCACATAGACTGACCCCAAATAAATAAATTAATAAGCAAACTAATCTGTAATATTCTTGAGTGGGTACTGAAAAATAAACAAAAACCAATATTAAGTCAAACTGACAGAACACAATTTACTTATTTGCATATAATAATGCCATTAAAACCTGCAAAGTTTAATGGTTCAGGCACCAAATGTTATCTGCAGGTCATTTTTATTATTCCGCCAATTATCACGTCTGTCTCCGCACTCCGGCGACGGCCCCGCCCACCTAACTTATTCTGCTCGCTGATTTGCCGCGCCAACCGTCAATCAAAGTATTCTTTTTAATAGGTTACACCCGACTCCGTTCAGAGAGCATCGGGTGACAAACCCTTAAATCGTCACTTTGTTTAGAGTTCAAAGCGCACAAGAAATCCCGGATGCATCAAACAAATCAGATTAATGTAGACAGAAGAGGACATGCCATTTTGCAGTTGGACATGCGGTCCAAAGAAAGAGAAAAAAAAAAAAAAAAGAAAAGAAAAAAAATGCTGCAACCCCATTTTGCAGAACAGTTCCCCTATTTTATGGTAACCCAATTTGCCATCATCATGTCAGCTCTGACGCAGACGCTTCGTTTTTTAACGAGCAATGCGATATTTTTCGGAGAAGCTCCGCAGCGCCCGACAACCCACGGTGCAACGCCCGCCCGCGACACTCCACACGGCTTTCCATGTCACTCTCAACCGAGTGGAATATCATAAGTGAGCCATTCGCCATAAATTCAGCCATCATTCGACCTAGAAAACGTAATGAGAGTGCTACAGTCCAGCGAGAGAAAAGCGGGTAGTGGCGCACCGGAGCAACCCAGTCTGTCCTGGAGCGACGCCCACTTCAGGCTCCAGCCACCACACAATAGACAAACAGACAAGCAAAAAACCTCCCGCAACTGAGCTGAAAAATAAATACATTCACACTGTACATCTGCCTGAGGACGTGACGCGCTAATACGCCCGTTTTCATGCTCAAGACCACCCCCCACTTCTCGCCGGAGGTCCGGAGCGCAGCGAGCAGCGGGGAGGATTTGCCTGCTGCCCACACCGAGCGACTCTTTCTCAGGCGAGAGGTGTCGGCAAGACCCGCTTACGCCCCACTCCCTAATACCCACGACAAAAACCATCGATACTCACTGGTGACTCGATTCACCCGGTGCCCGATAAAGCCTACTCGCCCCCAAGTCTGCCACCATATCCATTTTAATTTTGTTTTTGCCTTTTCACCCCTCTGCTGTGTTTTTTTTTTTTCTCTCCCTCGACCAGGGTCCACAGTCAGGCACTTCCTGCTCAGCCCTAAAGACCGAAACCCGGTCAGAGCGACTGGAGCTCTGTGCTGACGTGGGTGTTTATTAACTGGGTGCCCGAGGGTTCAAGGAGCCATTTAAAGCCCCAGTGCCCCCTTAAATGAACACGAATACCTCACTGCAAGTTTAACAACATTTACACAGCATTTCTGCAGGGATTTATGATAGACTGATCTGATACTAGTATACAGGTAGAATTTATGAGTTTATTGTAATATAGCAAAATGGACTTGTCATTTTTAATATTTCTCAACCTCCTCATATTTACAAAAGTACATCCCTACAAGAATATTATATCAAAGCAACTCAGCATGAACGAAATGACAAAACAAATCATCTGAAAATGTAAGAAAATTAATTTATTCTGTCATTGTTATGGCTTACAAATGAAAAATTTTATAAAGAAAACATCCCATGTTGAAGCTGAAATAATGCACAAACATTGAAAGATTATTGTTTTTGTTGTTAATCAAAAAACAACTAAACAATAATAAAGAAGATTTCATTAAACATAAAAAGATCGTAGTCTAAGTTGAGGCCTTTGAATGAAAAACCATGACGGGAAAAGAAAAATGGAGGAAATTGAAGGTTTGAAATCAGCAACAAATAGCTGTTGTATCAAGAGGGGGTGCCGTTGCAAAATCCTGTCGGGTTCATGGACTGCCAGCGCCACAGATCCTCACCTACATAGAAAGACATGCAAAATGATAACTGTATTATCAGGGGACATACCAGCAGTTCCGTGTTATACAACAAATATCATGTATGGCTCTGGAAGTGGTTCATCAGGTTGTGCAACATGATTGTGCTTACACATTTTCTCCAAGTCAAACTGAGCCTTCCAGCCCAGCTCCTTCTCTGCTAGTTGAGGGTCAGCATAGCAGGATGCTACGTCTCCTCCTCTGCGGGGGGCAATCTTGTATGGGATCTATGCAGAAGAAACTATATGTTCACTATAAAATCATAGATACAACATTGTTTCACTTTGTTAAATTTAAATGCAATTTTCATCTTAAATTCCGTGGATAAAGACAGAATCATGGCAGACATGTCTACAAATCAATTGGGACTCTTGATGTGCACATGGTTCGATTCATAGTGCAATTTAGGTCAGACAGACTGAAGCCTTCTACCCTTTCAGTGAGGCCTTGTAAAGGTGTGGAAATTGCCGATTCTCCTGCAGAGTCTCTCCAGCATGTTAATCTTCTGCTTTTGTCTCTTTCTTTTTTATTTTTGGGGAAAATCGCTGCAGAAATGTTTTCAGACTACATGCATTTGGAATCAGAGGTACCCAAGCAGATTGATGCAAAAGTGACTATACACAAGCCATTATGCCAGAGCAGACGTGAAATCCACAAAATTCAGCTTCACAGTTGTCGCAAACTGCTCACAATTTACATTTAAGCAGGACAACAAATGAGCCCCTTTGGCTTTACCTCTCTCCCCGATGCTTTTTCCATCGCTTTCACCATTTGGAGCACAGAGTAGCCTCTTCCTGTTCCCAGGTTGTAAACCTGCATGAACAAAAAGAACGTTGCAAAGATACGGCACCAATAAATACACCAAGTTTCCAGAAATAGTCATGAAACAACTCCTTTCCAAATAGTTTTTCTGTTTTTATTTTCTCCAAAATGTACCTTGCACCCAAAGTCATCTTGCAGCTGTTTCAGAGCTGCTATGTGTCCCTTTGCCAGATCTACAACATGGATATAGTCACGCACACCTGGAAAGAGAAGGAAAGCCTTGTTTCTCAATAATTCTGACTATTATAGTTATATTCAGGAAGAAGTTCAAATCCATTACCTGTGCCATCAACCGTTTTATAGTCATTTCCAAATACATTGAGACACTTTCTCCTTCCAATAGCAACCTGCGAGGAATAAAAACTAAAGTTACAGATTTGAAGAGTTTACACAGTCCAAGTGTTGCTGCTTATTTGGAGTACCTGGGCAACATATGGCAGCAGGTTGTTGGGAATACCCTGAGGGTCCTCGCCAATCAGACCAGAGCAATGAGCTCCAATAGGGTTGAAGTAACGCAGCAGCACTGCATTCCAGCCCTGTTTACACAGAACCAACAATGAGCCATCCTGAACAGTGCAAGTACGTCCATCTCTGAATATCTTTCGCAAGTGTGATCAGCACCTTTTCAGCTTTACAGTGGTCCTTGATCATCTCTTCAATGAAGTATTTGGTCTTGCCATAGGGGTTGGTGCAGCCTCCCACTGGGTGCTGCTCGTCTATGGGGAGATACTGAGGGTCTCCATATACTGTGGCTGAACTGCTGAAGACCAGATTGTGCACTCCATGAGCCTGCATTACCTGAGACACATGCAGTTGCACACAAATACGGCACACGCGTACAGTCAGCAGGCCGGCAAGACAGCAGTCCACAGCACAAACACATACACATTAAGACTGAGCATAAAAGCTTGAACAACACACAGAATGAGCTCCAACTATGAAACACATTCCTGGGTTTTGGTGTTAGAACTTGTCAAGTCAATTTCAAATGAACACCTGCTACGGTTCACTCAGCAAACAAAAGTAAAAGTTAGTTCAGAGAGAAATCACACATGACGTGCAGCTCGAATGGAAGAAATGGATGACAGACACGTGAGGTAAACCGACCTCAAGTAAGTTCATGGAGGCGGTGAGGTTGACTCGATAGTAGCGTAACGGCTGTTCCACGGACTCGCCGACTGCCTTCAGGCCAGCAAAGTGCATCACAGCACTGAAGGAATGCTGTAAAGCAGAGATAAAGTGATACTTGTGGGATAGACATGAGCCAAACAAGCATATAAATACATCATCTACTTATTTTGAACTATTTGAGATTATTATTTTTTTTTAAACTATCATTATTTAAAGCAGTGTTTCTCAAACTTTTTCGGCAGGGCCCCCCCTTTCATCAACAACAACAATGTCAAGCCCTGCCCCGCATCCCGTCATATGAACCAAAGAAACATACGAAGAAATGCGTCATTAGTCTCATGACTGTATTGTAGTTAAAACCATGTCAGTGTCAGTTTAATGATCCATTGTTCTGCTTTAGTGTGAAACGTTTTAAACCAGGAATCTCTTCAAACTTCTTCAGGTGAGCCAAATTTTTAATGCGATGGATGCTTCTTTAGTAAACCAACTCTGCTACATATGATAGTTTATTTTATGGTTTATTTCTAAAGAAACCTGCAGGATTTTCTTTGTATTCAGGATGAAAAGTCCACAAGTGGTGTTGTAACTTGTTTGGCTTCATACTTCAGAATATTAGAATACAATATTTTGACACATGCTAAAGACTGTGGTCTCTTCATGAACCATCATTGATTATTACTATTACCTGGCTTTTACCTGGTCAAGCAGCAGCAGATATGCTGCATCATATTCTCTTCTTTTTTTTTTTTAGTACTTGAAGTCTCTCTTGTTGATTTATCATCATTCATCATTGGTACTTTTACAAATTTGTCCATTGCCAAAACGCCCACGCTTTATTTAGCTTCGCTGCGCCCCCCTTGTGATAACCCTGGGCCCCCCAGTTTGGGAACCACTGATTTAGAGCAAAATGAATGAATGAAGGCCCTGCGATGGACTGGCGAGCTGTCCAGGGTGTACCCTGCCTGTCGCCCAAAGCCAGCTGGGATAGGCTCCAGCTTCCCCGCAACCCTGAATTGGAATAAGCGGTTTGGAAAATGAATGAATGAATGAATGAATGAAGCAGGTCAAAGTGTGAGTGAATTATCATTCTGTAAATATGTTCAGCTTGCAGAAACTAACCAACACTTTTTCTCATCTCATGTCAAAGACCAGTAAAAATCTGCTTTATTAGGTGAAGGAAAAATGGACATACACTGAAAAAAAAGCTTGAACTGTAAACATATTCAATGTAAACTTTGGCAAAAAAGTGGCACAACTTTGGTACCTGGTATTTTTGCCAGCTAAAATCAAAGTGATGTAATAAAACTCTCACCTTCTTGAAGAGTTTTTCCATGCCAGGTCGGTCTAGAAGGTCTAATTCATGAAACTCAATGTTTGTGTCCAAAAGCTTCTCTATTCTTCGGATGCTCTCTGCCACACCCCCCTCTCCTCCATTAAGAACATACAACACACACACAAACACAACAGAAGATCTTAGTATCATAGAGGGAAATGTTTGAAACTGGCTTTTTTTTTATTGTGTATACAGTTATTCATTAACATGCATTTGCTAGTGGAGTGGAGCTTACCTCGCACAGCGTTACTGAAGTTATCTACAACAACTGGCTGGTAGCCTGCTTCAATGAGCTCCACCACGCAGTGACTCCCAATGTAGCCCGCTCCACCTGTTACCAGCACCTTCTCCGCCATCCTCTGAGTCAGTCAAACACAACAATACAACAAATTCAATCAAAACTTTCTTCATTTTCATTCATTTCACTTCATTTTCACCCAGTTTGTACAGTGTGTCTCCAGATCTGGACACCTCTGAACACACCTGGAAGCTTTGTGAAAGGTGTGTGACTCACTTGTAATGTCCCACATCAGCAGGTTCAACCCTCACCCTGTCTAACCTCTTACAATAATCACAGTCTGACAGGAGACATGTCAGGAGTGGCTATTTTTACTTTTTGAGACAACAGAACTGAGTTCCCCCCCCCCCCTATTTGCTTACTTAATATTACCAAATAGTATTAATTATACATGGAAGTAGAATTTATTAGATACTGCACCTTTCGCTTGCTCACAATAACTTTCTCAGATTTGAAAGTATAATCCAGTTTATGTGTGAAATTAATGGGATAAACGAATTTTTGAATGTACATCATTTCTAATGAAGCCACTTTATCTTTGTCAGTCAGTTTAACTATGTACCCATAGGTTACATATACATTTATGACTAAATAACCACAAAACTGAGCTCTGGCAAAGATATTTATGTGGCAAACTAATAAAATGAGAGTAAACCTGACAGAATAATGGAGAGTGTCTGTAAAATACTTACTTATGTTCTTGGAAGAAATGATACGGTGGTTTCTGGAGAGTCTTGAAAAATCCGGTCTGTAAAATCAGAAAAAGTGTGTGTGTACAAAGCAAGACAGAAGGTTTACCTGTCGATTCATTTAGTGAAGACTTCTCTGCAGTTTTTCACTTCCTGGTAAACGTGGAGCGAAGTCAAGCTGGCGAGTACGCTGCAAGTTCCTGTACGTACACCGTCAAAATAAAAGCACGCAAAAAGTTTATTTCAAAATCCGACCTATTAAGTCAATTTTAGTTTTAAATTACACAAACTATAGTCACAAAAAGACAATTTAATGGCGTGTTATTAAAGTTTGAATTGTGTTTATTTAGGCGTAAATCTTTTTGTTGTTTTATTTTAAGAGGAAAAAGTTGATTTTCATTGTGCGTCATTGATAACTTTTCCATCTGAGCTACGTGTGTACAATAACGTACGATGACGTCAAAGAGCTGGCTAACGAAACCACGCCTTGGTCCGGTCACACAGGGAAGTGTGTGTGCTGAGTATCCACCTCTGTGTACCCTATCTAATGGGAGAAAAAAAAATGCCACGTTGAGGTCTTGCTCACCAGCACTGCCATTAGTAAATGAAACTGACAGCACATAAAGTTTATTTGTTCTGTTTTATAAAAGTAGATCCACCTACTTTTCTCATCTACTATTTTTAAGATGACTTATTTGTGTAAGATCTTTTGCAAAGTTATTGTGCAATGTACAATGGGAAAACAAACAGTCTGATATTAAAGCTGAGCGAGAGCTTTACGACATCCTCTTTTAAATGTATGACTAACAAAAAAGAAAAATAAAAGTCACTTCTTCTTATGGGGATTTTTTTTGTCTATTCTTTCTGCTTAGATAATCCTGGACCACTAGGAATGTATTGCTCTCTAAAGGTAACACACTGATATATTAGACACATTCCTGGGGCTGTTATTGCCCTTCAGTGTCAAATGGCTGAAATAAAAAGCATTTTATAACTTTGTTTTGTGCTCCAGCTCAGAGCAACATACAACAGTTGCATTTTGCTTCACAGCACCGTGTCTCATGCAATCAATTGGATATCAATACACTGGCTGTTATTGATGCGCAGCATTGCTAAATCAGGAAAGACACCCAAGAGGACATTATCAGAGCAAGAGCTAAGAGTTAAAAATAGAAGAAGACAGTTCACATCTCTAGAATTTGAAAAAGTTACTTGCAATGCAGTCACTGCTGCATCTGAGGCCACCAGCAAATGAAAACATAAATATGTCTCAAAGAATTTTGTCCACTGATGGCCACCATCCAGTCACAACCCTGCCTGGCATCTGAGATAATTTGTCTTTACCACTAGATATCAGTCAACTCATTCTTACGCTCTGTAGTTGAAGACGGTTACAGTTCTCTTGCCCCTTTTCATCAAATTAAATATGATTGCCTCTATGTTGCTGCCATTAAAGTTAAATCCACTGCATCAAATGGATAATTGATTATGTGCGACCAAAGGGGTGTTTTTTCATTTAGTATATTGAAATTACTCAGCTGTATTTGGTTTTAACACACACTTTTTCAGTCAAAAGTTTTATTTTACCTTACTTGTTAGAAGGACCCATTTACATAATACATCAATCAAGTAAAAATGTGAATTAGCAAATATTTTATACTGAATTTAATCTTGAGGTCATTGAAAAAGTTTTCTTTAGATGACTCTTCTATGAAAGACTCAAGTAGACATTTCTGTTAATGGTTATTTATTTTCAGTACTTTATGGGCATCATTTATTAACATGTTCAGAGTATTAGACATCTTCTTAATGAAACTGACAGATTATGATAAGTAACTCAGAATATTTAAAAAACTTTAAATTGCATACTAATGACTTTGCTATATATGACTGTCAATAAACCATCAAGAGCACACAGATATATATGTTTTATTGCACTGATATTAATACATAAATGTTTATACAGAATCTTCACTTTTTTTTACTCTATTATTCTCTCAGCCTTTATTCTCAGTGCTTATCCAGTCTGTTTTGTTGTGGCCATAAAATGTATTGTAATGTCGTTCTACAGTGCATATATGATGTTATAGTTGAATGACCATGAAGGAATCTAAATCTGAAGAAGCTTCTGCAAAGCTACAGTGTCTTGAGGTGCTCTGAAATGTTCCACAACCAAATTAATGTAATTATTTATCTTAAATTAGAGGTAGTAATTATAATTTACAAAATGTAATTCTTTGGGGATTAGTTCATATTTCAAGGTTTTGCACTCAGCTTGACAATAAATATTATACACATAGATCATACAGTATCAGCAGAATATTCCTAATTCTGAGGCAACATCATCACATCTAATATCTACATTTGCTTCGTTTCTGATAATGTGTATTTACTGTGTATTTATAACTACTTAATGTCTACAACATTAAAAGGCAGAATTCTGTCGACTGAGGAGGATTTTTCTATGTGGCCTGTCATTTCTGAAGCCTGTATGCCAGTCCTGCCCAACACACAGACACATGGCACTTGAATAAAGGCAGCAGGGTCAAGAGGAAAGCTACATTAAAGTGAATAGATGCCTGAGAGATGAAGTTTGTTTCCACCCTTTACTGAAAATGACGTTTCTTTGTTAGTGAAGAATGTGGAATGGATGAAAACATCTTAAGAGGGAAAACAACATAGCAATATAATTCAGCAGGGGAACAGAAAGCAATCCAAGCTCTGAGAAGAGGACGGATGAGATGGACCTGAAAGAAGTATTTAAAACTAGGAGCAGAAACAACAAAATGAACAAGCAAACAAACAGGACCGCCTAAGCTCTTATTAAGGAAATGAATCCCAGAGGGAAATTGCAATGTTTTTTGTTTGTTTGTTAGTTTTTTTTTTTTCAGGAACGATGACAATAATAATTATTTTGAAGAAACCAACTTGTTCTGGAGGGTGGTGCCTGCTGGCAGGAATGATTGCCTGTATCTTCATGTCTCGAGGGAACCTGGAGAACATTTCTCACTGCACACACTTGGTTGTTTCTTCACTGTGTCGTGTAGAGCAGGGATCCTCAGTCCTGGTCCTCAAGGCCCAGTGACAGTGTCCTGCAGGTTTTCCAAGTTTCCCTGCTGAAACACACAAGACTCAGACAAGCTCTACATGCATCTGCTAAACACACATTGATTTGAATCAAGTGTGTTGCACCCAGGAACGCTTGGAAAACCTGCAGGACACCGGTCCTTGAGAACCTGGACTGAGGATCCCTGGTGTAGAGTGTGTGAGGAACCTTTGACTATTTTCAGCAGCTTCTGTAGCGTTGTTTTTTAGGACAGTAAGCTCCAGTGACTCCAGACTTTTCCCCACCGCAGAGCCAGCCTTCTTGATCGGTTTGTTAAGCTTTTTTAAGTCCCTGGCTCTGATGCCCCAGCAGATGGCTGTAAAGCTGATTGCATTTTCCACAACAGACTTATAGAGAAGATATATAACATCTCGGTTCAGACAATGAATGATCTCAGCTCTATGAAGAAGTAAATTCTGTTATGCCCCTTCTTGTAGAAGCTTCTGCGTTGAATTTCTACTAATTGTCTTTTGTCAAGCTGAACTCCAAGATGCTTTTATTCCTCCACTATCTCCAAGGATGTAAACTGTGTTTTGCGTACTTCCTAAAATCATCAAACATGTGTTTTTGCTTTGTTTGGGATGATACACAAATGTCCAGATTATATCTAAAAGTCTGTTGTATAAGTTTACAACTTTCCTGTTGTGTGTCACCTTTATGTTTCCCTATAAAAGCAGATATTCTTGCTTAGTGGTGGTCCATCTATTTATCCATCCATCAATTATCTCCACTTTGTATACTTCAAGGTTGCCATTGGGTGAGAGGCAGGGTGTGTTTTGCATGGGTTACCAGTCCATCACAGAGTTGAAACAGAAACAAACATCCAAACACACTCACTTGGGCTCAATTTCTAATTTCAAACCAACCTCATATACACGTTTCATGGAATGTGGGAGAAAGCTGGAGTACGAGGAGAAATTTTCATGCTAGCAGGCACATTTGGGCCTTATCTGAGCTACTTTTAGCTCAGTTGTGGCACTGGTAAGTGTTGAATGGGGCAGATATGGAACAGATGTCAGTTGCTGGCCTGAACATAGGTTACAATGAGAGACTTGTGGACCACATCCGGTCTATATGGCAATTTCTTTGTGGCCCACTTGTGGTGGTCATGTGGATGATTTTTTGACACTCGCAAGAAGTCAACACTGTAAGTCGTGGCCAGATATGAACTGAACCAAACTACAGATATCTGCCATGTTTGATCCAAAGAGCTGTGTACCCAGTGATAGCATCTTATGATGTATATTACTTTTAACTAGAGGATTAATGAATTACAAAGAATTACTCGTGTTTTTATGGAGATCTGGGTGTAAAGCAAAAGCTAGAAGGTCTGTGAAGAGTCTAACTGACCATGTCGTTGGTCCTGAAGAGCCAGAACCCCTGAGATAATGTGTCTCGAGTCAAAAGACTAAACATTGCAGATTATGTCCTTGAAAATGTGTAATATACACACAAGTGACTTGTGTGTTTAGAAATACTTCCAGATAAATATGTTGAATATGGGCTTAATGTTTGAATTTTATTTTATTTTATTTATTTGAAAATCAGAGAAAGGCTAGCAGAATGACAAATCTGTAACTCCTGTTTTAAGAGACTGAAAGTAAGAAGATAATTAATTAAAAGCTCTTTCATTGATCGCGGTGGGGATAGTCCTTCTCAAAGTCAGCTAGTAAAATGCTGGAATTATTTTCAAGAGGTGTGTTTAAATCTCGACACAGTTGTTATGAACCTGTAACAAGCAGTCAACAGAACTCTCATTGCAAATGATACAGACCAGCTTTAGAGTATGAAACAAACTAATCCATCTTAGAGGTAGCTGGAACCTCTGGAGCAGGGGTGTCAAACTCCAGTCCTCGAGGGCCAGTATCCGGCAGGTTTTTGTTGTTTCCCTCCATCAACACAGCTGATTTGAATCAAGTGCATTCAGCGGCTTCATGTCAACCTGTTTTTAGGTTTTGGTCAGGTGTGTTAGAACATGGAGACAACAAAAACCTTCAGGATACCGACCCTCGAGGACTGGAGTTCGACACCTGTGCTCTGGAGTGTACAAGTCATCAGGTTGGTACATTCTGAAAAGGGAGCGCTTCAGTCCCCCCACCCTTCCAAAAAAGAAAAATCCTGGATATTTGTAGTAGATATTTGTAGAAGAAAACCGTGGTATATGATAGTCGGATCCTTTTTGTGGTACAGAATCCCCCTCAGTACATCAAACTACTTGAGGACAACTTCTAATTCATTCAGGTTTACATTCAAGGGGAGATTGCATAAGAACTGATAAAACATTAGTTTGTTTGTGATCTTTGAGTTCATAAAGGCAGAAAAAAAACATTTTAATTACAAAAAAGTTATATATAACTTAATAATAATTTAAAAAGCAAGATTAGTTCTACAAACTTCTTTTTTTTTTTTTTTTTTTTTTTTTTAGCTGTAAGAGAATGACAAGAAGGAAACGGCAGAGCAGAAGCCTCTGGTATCTTCAGTAAAACACTCAGAAGCAGTGTGTTAACAAGGACATGCATGACTTCCTGCGTCACTGGGTCACTGGCATGACAACGTGACTAGACTGAACCACCGGATTATTTTTGAGTAAATATGGAAATTATTGTCTTATACGATCAATGAAAAGCTGACTTGGCATTTACAATAACCCAAAACATACTATGTAAGCAACCAGGAGTTGTTTTGTTGGATTGTTTTATGGTAATATAGTCGAGTCAGTTACCTTCTTTCAACCTGACTGAACTGCAACATGGCTGCATATCCTGCAGTAAAGGCTTCACAAAGCATCACAAGCAGATAAGCATAGATTCAGATTTCAGGCTTTCATTGTCTACAAAGGATTATTCAACATTTAGGAATATCAGCGGTGTAATAATTGTATTAACTCACCCATTGAGATCTGGGACTGTGAAGAAGAGGTTTCAATTGGAGATTTCAACAAACATATGTTTTTTATTTCTAAAATCTTATTGGAAGATAATAATAATGCATCTGAGGCTTCTATTTATTTTTATTTCTTTTAAAATGTGTTCAATAAACAGCTACAAAATGTCCAGATATCTGAAGATCTGTTTATACTTCTTAACTTTCTGCCAATTAAAGTTTATAATAAGTCCACAAATGCTGACTTGTTTTTAAAACCAATCAAGAACCACGATTTAGAAAAACACCAACCAAAGGTAGAAGTCACCCCTAAAATAAGCCTCTATCATTTCCACCTGCTGTTACCACTCCACCCAGAAAACACAGAGCATGGTACATTTCTTCTCTAAGAGAGGACAAAAAAAAGGAGAGATGGATGGAGTGAAAGAGGGTGTGACCATCAGCAGGGTCTCAGTCTGATTCTCTTCATCTCTCTGCACCTGAGTGCCAGTTAATCCCCCCCTCATCCCTCGGACTCCCAGCTGGATACAGCAGCTCCTTCTGAATGGCAGCTTGCATTAGCGCTGAGGAACTTTCCCCTGCTGTCTGTTAGTAAAAGCTGATTGGAGATTACAGGCCTACTGCAAAAACACAGCCCTCCATCTCATCTCAAATCACCCCACTCCCCTTTAACTCTCCTTCCTCTCTTCATTTCTTTATCTTCTTAATCCAGCTCTAGTCCTTTTCAAAGTCATCAACTTTCGCCTGCGTTTTGACTCCCGTTTTTTGGCTCCTCCTTGACAGCTGAATGACAAGAAAGATGAAGATGAGCAAGAAGGGGAAGAGAAAACAAACTTCCCCTCCTGAATGGAGCCAGAACGATGTCATGGGGGCATTTGTCCTCCTGGTGTGGAGGCTTCCCTTCCTCTGCTAATTACCTTGTACAAACTCGAATCTGATATGGCGGATATGAGGCCCAAATACAATTATTGTGGGCTAACAAAGAGATATTGAGATTCAGGGAATGAGGGAGAGACCACAAAAGTGAGATGGAAGGAGAGGCACATGCACGGCCATGCATGCACGCACACACGCTTGCATACCCACCCACACATACAAACACAACCACTTGTCCTTCCCCTCCATTCCCTCAGATAGGCTAATGTTATTACTGGGGTAATTATCCTCATTAGTGCCAGCAGCTGTAGAGAACCCATTGCTTTCTGCTCAAACTCCACCCCAAACCTTTCTGTCTTCACAAACCTCTTTGTATTCTCTAGATCTTATTTAGAGGCTTTGTCTTTGCATCCCAGTTGCAAAAATAGAGCCAGTCAAATATCTAATAAAGCAGAATCACCCCTGGCTCCAAACCTGTTAGAGCTTGTTTTCTATAGATCGGGGTGTGTAATGTGCACTGTTTGGCAGCATTGCTCCATTTGAGAGCTGCTCCACAGGACCAGACACGAATCAAAGATTAGAAAAATAGCTGAAGTGAGAAACATTTAGAAAATAATTGATAATATTTAAGAGTAAAATAGTGATGCAAAGTTGATGAACAATTTAAAGAATTGTATTTTCTCTGCCCGTTTTAGATGTTCAGTACAGCACAAGGTGGCACTGTTTAGCCAAATAAGCACTCCAGCAGTCCTCTGACCTCCACTTGGACATGGCTCCGTCCTCTCATCTATCTCATGTTTTCCAGCTTTACAAGCCATTCTTCTCAACAGAAAATTAGCTGTCATCGTCCTTCCTCCTTGCATATAATGACACTTTCTAAATGGGATATCCAGCAAAATGGGAAATAATAGTGTTTGCATGACTAAAGATTTGATTGCAGTTCATGTGAGAGGACCCTGAAAATAAACTCCCTTCTTGCATTTCAACTTTACACCCAGTCTGAATCTTGATACAGAAATTATGAGATCAACAACTGAAGCAGGCAGCTTTATGCACAGTGTTCCTCCCTCTCTGTGAGATTGCCTTTTGTTTTATTGCCAGGGGCTGGTGCGGACAGTGGGTAACCTGTATACAGCTAAGCCCCGCATCAGGCGCTAAATGTCATGCATAGCCTGTTTTTATTGGCTGATATGGCCTGTTGTGCCCTTATCCTTTTGCTGGAAGCCATTGTTAAAGAGCTGGTTGTTAATGCTGCTGACCAGATGGGCTCCTTCCCCCCGCAGGTCTGACTGAGGGTGTTTACCATGCACTGGGCTGTGGATAACAGGTGAGACTACTGCTGGCTTCTCAACCAATCAGAGAGCAGCAGTCTTGCCTCTGCCTGTAAACCTTTATTTGGCATTTGGGGCCTTATGGGAGTGGGCTTGATAATAACACTGAATCAAAGTGAATTCTGGTTTATATGGCTTTTTTTTTTTTTTTTTTAACACAAGGTTTTTTTTTAATGCAAAATCATTATGCAGGCTACTTCATACCCTCTCAACCCCTCCATGAGTGTTGCGGACTTAATATTTTTTGCATTAAATGAAGCTTACCGTAAGTATCATAATGTGAATCTTATTCTCCACATGACCATTATAATAAACCATCCAGTTATTTCATTTCCATTTCATGAAGTAAGGCATATTTTCCAGAAATGTTCCCCGTGCCTTGAGTGACAAAATGTTTCCAGCATTAGCTGGGCAAACAGTGAACATTCCTTTCCCTTTCCAATTCAGGCCATCCTGAATTACTGCAATTTGGTATCATGGCAACAGCAAAGGTAAGGCCAGGCTGGGGATTGTTGAAGAACAGTCTTTTAAAGCTTTGAATCAATCTGCCTTAATGGATGACCTGTGTCTAGCATGCATGTATGGATTAGTTTGGCTGGAGCACCTGTCCCTGTTCTGTCAACAGCAGATCAGGTTACTGGCCACACATCCACCTGGCTGACATGACTTCCTGTGATTGGCAGCACAACACCTTTTGTTCACCGCTGCCACATGTAGAATTATGAGCGTTGCAATCCTCATTTGCTACAATAACCAGGTGATTTTAAAGTACTTTTGGGTACAATATGTTCTATGTGAGATAAACCTTTTAGATTTTTATGATAAAAAGTGCAGCTCACAGGAAGGTAAACTAAAGCTGTTGTGTGTGGATCTCCTGTGCCCCTCACCCAGCCCCTCAACCCTCTAAAAGGATAAGCGAGTATAGCTAATGGATGGCTGGGTGGATGATATAGAGTAAACAGCAGATAACCCTCTCATTATATAAAAATGCAGTAAAACACAGTGCATTTCCTAACAAGGTTGGTCTCAGGTTGATTATGGAGTTAAGCTGCATGACTAGCCCAGTGACACGAGGCAATGGGTGAGCTTAGCATCTTTTCAAGGACAGCTTCAATGCAACACCAGGCACGAATTAGGAAAAAAAAAAAAAAAGCACCATCAAGAACTGGATGAACCTACTCTCATGCTCCAGAGCATTGATATTTAGGATGTAGATGAAGTATAAGCCATTTAGATTGAGTATCTGTGCCTGGAGTCTGGTGTTATTTAGAGGTAAACTGGGAAATTAAAGTATATGACAGGATATGAAGCATTTCCTCATCATACAAGAGGGACAGATGTGTTATCTGATTTTCTGAGCTTATCTTACAGAATTAAAAATGGACATCACTACCTAATACACACGCTAACACGTAACCTGTGTGCTTTAGATGTAACATTTCAAAGCACCATATTAAAAACTAATGTTAAGTTTTCAGCTTAGAATCCAAAAAAAAGGATATATCACCTTTTATTTTTACTCCAGCTGGCATAAACTTCTCATGTATAGCCTTTTATTTTTAGTGCGACCTCTGAATTCACTGTCATTTCCACTGATGATGGATCCCTGGATGATGAAACAATTAGTTAGCAACTGTTACCATAACCACAAAGCAGGACGGGTGATAGATGGGCTCAGAGATAGACTCGGGCGGTTGGTTGAGGGGCTTTGTCCCAGATCTCTGACACTTCTATCTTGTGATCAATGCAACCCCCACATTTTCTCCATCCAACCCCCAGATCCCCCCCCCCCCCCCCCCCACACACACACACACCCCACCAGCTGCCTCTGACCCGTCATCATAGCTCTGCCTCTGCTTGCCATGTGCTGGGAGTCAAAGGGTTCCCACCTATCGCTCATCAGAATGGAACCCCACCATCTCTTGCCCCGTGCGCTAAATCACAATCAATCGTTTGGCAGACAGAGATAGATTGGGACGTCCACGACCCTGTACCTTTCAGAGAGTCCCCCCCGCCCTTCAAAGGGCTGCTGTCACTGACAAATAATAGAGGTGATTCTTGGAGGAGTGTGCAGGTCAAGTCTGCTACCCCTGGAAGGAAGTTATCACAAAGCAATGGAGGGACATTCTTCTCTCTTTAGGGACAAGAGCCACAATGTCTAACAGCATGTCTGACAGAAGGGAAAGAAAGCTTCGCTTTACAGCTAAAAAAAAAAGACTTTATTTCAGATCTATCTAAATATGATTTAGCTGGTGGTGGAAGAAACTTTTCACATCTCTTAGGTATACTCTTACCACTCCGTTCAAGCACAGTGACAAGTAAAATATAATGCAAAAGTAAGTATTAGTTCAAAATATCAAGTTTAAAAGAGGTTAATATATAAAATGTTTCACTGTGACATCTTATCATTAGAATATTTTTGTTGAAGCAAGGTTTTATTATAGTCATCTAAAGTGGCGCTGGATTTGAGTAAGTGATTTGTGGCTTTTTATTTTCTCATTAATAAATTAATTCAAGAGGAATTTATAAAATTACCAAAGAATCTCTGTGTTTTTCCATTTTTTTGACAAGAATAAACAGAATAAATTATTTTTTAATAAATGGCTGAAATGTTAAACAGAAGAAGTTAATAAAAATGTAACAACAGTGAAATGGTGTGTGTGCAAAAATATTTAATTTAAAGTACCTAAAGATGTCATATAAATGCAAGCAGAATTAATTTCTCTGAGACACAGTGGATTTGAATTGTCAGTGTTTTATTTACTGAATTTCATGCAATTTTCTTTCTTTTCAATTTCTAACTATGCTGATATATGGTACTCAGAAAGAAAGAAAGAAAGAAAGAAAGAAAGAAAGAAAAGCTTTTTCCTGGAAATTGTTTTAAACAACATTTGTTCAGAAAACAAACAACAACAAAAAGTAAACACTTTTGGGGTCACGAGTGAGCGATAATCCAGTTTAAGATGAGTCAAGGGATGAGCAATCTTTGAATTATTTTGACTTTCACTTGAATATCCCTCTTTTTCCAAGACAATTGTTGTACAACAGAAATGCACAACATAAATTCTAACATCACTTTCTCTCCAAAAGCTAAAATTTTGTTAGTTACATTTTTAAAGCACCAGCTGACACCTAAACGTGCTCAAACAACATAAAATAAAACACAGGAAAAACTTGCACAAGTGTCTTTGTGAAAGATTTAGTTATAAAACTTCAGTAGAGCTTCACTTATTTCAGTCAAATCATTTAGTACATTTACAGTTATTTAACTCGATATTACTGTATGTTGGTTTACTACAGAAAAACAGGAGGTCAGATATAATCTTACAGCACCGATTTATTTTAAAATGTTCTATAACATCACACCTTTGGGTAGCAACTATAGTCCAGTGTTTAACATTTTCAGCTTCAACAAAGCTTTTTTTAAAAAAAAAAAAAATCAGCAACTCATGCCAGCCAGGAATAATCTGAAATGATTGTTTCACATGGATGATATATGCCCCAAAAAGAAAAACTATAAACATCATTTGAACTGAGACACATTGCATTTATTGACTCATATAAGCTGTCTGTGCTCTTTCCCTTTTTCTTCCATGCTCAAAATAATACAATCCCGACACAGTGCTGCACATCATCATGTGCATTTGAAGAGTTAATGACTGGTGCTTCCTGATTTACTTCACAACAGACTGAGTGATTGCATCATTCACATGAGCGCTGACAACAAATATCATCCAGACATGCAAAAGTCTCCACAATGCCATAACACGATGATTGGGAGTGAAAGATCTCATTCTGTATTCACCGCTGAGGGCTCAAGGAGGATCATTCACATGTAGATGTGTCCTTCTGGAAGTGCCTCAGCTATACAATTTCCATTTAGATAAGGTGTATACAAAAATAAAGAAAGGACATTGGGTTCTTCATTTGATTAACTAATCATAGTCTTTGTAATTCCACTCGGGGACCTTTAAGGACAGTGCCAGGCTATGCACCCTGATTAGCCAATGCATGATTGCTGTAGCTATGGCACAAATCAGTTCGAGTAACTCAGCTCCATACACTACACAGTGGCAGTGATTAAACAGACGATTAAGACATAGAGAGTTTCTGTCTGTTTAATCCCTTTTCCCATTGTCTAAATAGATAGCCACAGCGCAGTCCCTGATCAACAATAACTGAACACCACAAGAATTGGAGTGAGAGGTGATTAGTGTCTTTAAAGCTCCCTGGAGTGTGGAGGCAGGTTGTTTGTGATTAGCTTGAACTTAAAGGTACATTCTGTTATTATGGCCTCTTGCTGGACCAGGGAATTCATTATCTGATTCTTAAGCTGAGAGGGGGAAAAAAAAGAGAAGTCACCCACAGCCCCAGGACACACGAGGTATCGTTGACCAGAAAAGGAATAATCTGCATTTATGTTACAAATGAGGAAGCGTCTGAGTCGCTGCATGTTGACAAACTAAACAAAACACTCCTCGCCCTCACGACTCGAACCTCAAAGTGCTTTAACCCTCTTCCCACTTCTGTGCCAGTCCTCTTCATGCGGTGCAGTGCTGCCTGTGTATCATCTGAAGGCTGTATAGAAACTCTACAGCTCCTCTCCATGACTGATCTCTTTTGATAGGGCTCATTATGCAAACTGCTCCCAACTCCCGTTGCATAATTAGCGCTTAATTAATTTGAGTGAAATCTTTCATCTGTCTGTGTCCGGCCAGCTCCTTCCTTCCATTTACAACATGATATTAATTTCAGAGGGGGGAGTGGTAGCCCAGCTGATGAAAAGGCTGATATAATTAATCAAGTACTGTATCTTTTTCCTTCTCTTTTTTTTCAGGAATAATAATAAGTGTGATGAGCAGAGTCTGATTAACCCTATTATGCTCCCTAATTAGGGTGATCATTTAATAATCAAGGAAGCAGCACAATTATAAGAGAATGCAAATTATGCCATCTAATGAAGAGTGTGCCAATTCTGGGAATTCTTTGTTTGGAAAGTGTAGCATTCCCAAATTAAATGTCAAGGAAAGGTTGCTGTCTCCGTGTGGATGTAGTTGCATATCTGAACCCAAAACAGTTCTTAGATTCCTGCAAGTTTCAAAGAAAAGGAGGAAGAAATGCTTATAATATACTTTGAAACAATTTATGTTAGTAATTACCTAAAAGAGGGTAAAAGTTGAAACTTGGTGTAACACAATCAATACTATTCTCATGACTTTAAGTGGAAATGTAGCTGGAGGCTGTAACTTAATATATAAACTGGAAGTAGGGGAAATAGTCAGCCTGGGTGTCTCTGGAGGTAACAAAATAAACAAACCCCAATCCAAGCCCTGGTTTTAAACCATTTTAAAGGGTGCAGTAACTTCCTGATCCCCCATGGACCTTGACTTCATGTTGTTACATGCTGGCTCTACAACAGACTGACACAGGACATGTATGTGCTCATTAGAGGGATTTAACTTGTGGAATTGTTGTTGTAATATTGGGATTTTTTTCTTTTCATCTATCTATCTATTATATATATATATATATACATACATATATAAGGGGGTGCACATTTTTCATGCAACTCCTTGGAAGACCGTGTGGCCCTGTGCTGCTATTGTGAAGTCAAGGGCAAGAAGTTCAGCACCACGGACAGCCACCGGTCTTCTCAGGAGAAACGACGGCAGGTGAGACGAAACATGAAGAGCTTTTTATTTAAAACATATCTCTGTGCATAATTTAAGAAACTGGTTATGCATTTGAACGAGATTTTCACATGGGTTAAATGCATCATTTGATGAACGGATAGTAGTCAGTAGATAAAGGATATGGCCCATTAGGTCTGCCAGAGTCCATCTTTCATGCTCGGCGATGATACAGCTGCTGTCCACACTTTCATCAAGATAATGGTGACCTCATATATAGAGTCTATGAGCAATGGGCTTGATTTCATTTCTCTTACCAGCTAGTGAGCAACTGAAGATGGACCTTTCTTTGTTGTTTACTTGTGTGAGAAATGTATTGACTACTAAGCAAACGCCTGTCAGTGAGATCCTTTATATGCCGGCTGCTCTTGCTCCGGCGTGCATGCCTCCTCTGCTTCTTTGTATTTGCGAGGTGTGTAAGTGCGTGTGTGTGTGTCTACATGAATGTACCTCAATTTGCTCCTCTTTACCCCCATAGTGCAGCTGTGCCTCAGAGAACTCTTGTGAAGTAATTGAATGAGCAGGGGCCGGGGGGAAACCTGTGGCAGTGAATGTGGTGCCCGCTGGCCTTATTATCTGTAATACGGCTGCCGCTCTGCCTGTGCTTTCTCATCCACTCATGAATACAGAAATGAAAGTGATGGACGTCAGAGGTGAACGCAGAGGGGAGAAACGGGCCAGAGCCTGTTTTAATCAGCTCCCAGATAGAACAATCACTTTGTCCACCTCCACAGCTCAGAGGTGAATTAGTGTTTAACATTCCAGGGCATGCTTTCTGACAGGGACTGCACCCCAAACAACCAATGGACTGCAGAGATTATCGAGAGACACTCTGGTGTTTCTGATGAGTAAATTAGAGCTAAACATGCCCCTGGGACTCAAGACACTGATATGCCTGATATGCAGGAAGACCTCTTTTTAATAAGAGGCTCTTTACAAGAAAGGAAAATCTGGTGTTGTCCCTTTGAAGCCTTTGTTCATATTTGTGCAGACACACACATAACCACTGAAAGCATGCATGTTTTTTTTCCTCTCTCCAACTGCATTTGCCTTCTATTTGATTGCAAATCCGACATGAAGATGCACTTCAGCTTATAGTGCACATATTGTAGATTCTGCAAACAGACCACATTAATAGCCAGCTTCACAGACTGTTTTTAGAAGGGTCATTAAAGCCACAGAACATCTGCCCTTGTCCTCACAGAGTCATCATCATCATTGTCAAAAGTACAGATGACATCAGGGACATTCCCAGTCAAGTCCGTGAGGTCCATTAGTCTTAAGCTCAGAGTCATACCACTTTACAGGGCTTTTCACAGTAACCTGGTCTCATGGGCAACTATCCAAAGTACACTTTAAAGTCTGCACAGTGACCCCTGTGTTGCTCTGATGGCCAAACGGGCAATTTGCTCATTGATCTTCTGGCTGATATGGTCTATGTGCTTCACAAACTTACAATGAACTGTTTACCACGGCGGCTATTTACAGATAGACTGTGGTTTGCACATTGAAGGCCTTAAATTACTTACAGATGGTTTTGCAAGTCTTCAAGTAGAAACAAGAGGTGGAACATTAAATCTGCGTCCAGATAAATGATTAAACTATGAAAAGGATCTTTCCAGAGAGATCAGCAGATTCAGTGGGTATCTAGACTCAAATAGTTTATTAATAGCAGAGGGATTTATTAGATGTTTCCTATCAGTGCTCAAATGAAATAATTTCTTTAAAAAAAAAAAATTATAAAAAAAAATTATATATATATATATATATATATATATATATATATATATATATATATATATATATATGAAGGAAACTTTCTTTATATAATTCCTTCGCAAAAAATCCATTTCACATAGTCTGTGATGACATTTCTATTTTTAGACATAATCTAAATGTTTTAAAAAACCAACCACTCAACAAGCAGCTTATTATCATGTAAAAAAGAAGACATACTTCATGAAAAAAAAACAAAAAACAGAAAGAGTGCATGTTTATTAATGTTAAACCATATCAAATAAAGTAAGTTTGACCACGAAGAAAGTAAGGCGCAACATGCTAACAAACAAGTAAACAAAGATGAAACTGATCATTGAACAGAACTGAAGAGAAGGCGTCACTAAGAATGGCTTATCTGTAAAACTGCTGTCCCACAGAGGAAATAGTTTAAACAAGTTTTGAAAAGCCCATTTAAAACTATATTTAAAATCCAATCACTTCATTAAACTCTGGTTCATTTGTTCTACGATGCCATTGTTCTCTTGCAGGTTCCTTTCTGCTTTTAGTTTTGGGGACAAAGGCTGAAGCTGAGGTTGTGCTGCGGCTGCAGCCAGTCTGATTAAATCTGGATCCCTCGCTGGCTCTCTCCATGGTGCTGAAAGAGCCCTCTATCAGATTACAACCAGCCAGAATAGGACCTCAGCTAATCCATTACAATAATTGATTGACAGTGCATTGAAGGTGGCCCTGTAGTGAACACCAATTACAGTCATGTCCTGTTGCACTTTCAAATTGGCTTGGTGTGGCACAGCATATGGTGGCAATCATTCATCTGGAGAAGTACAGCAAGCTTCTATACAGCTACGGTGAGAATAATTTCATCTTAATGAAATAACCACACTGGATCCCAGCTCCGTCAGTCAGTTAATGTTTGACAGAAACAGCAGAAATGTTTGAGTGCTGGAGGTAAACTTTCCATCTGTCCTCAGGATTAATACTTCATCCTGTAGGTGGTGCAGTAAAGTAAGGCCAGAGTTTAATGCAAATAAAAATCAGACATAGATACAGCTCCAACTTCTGTTGTAGAGCTTAGCTATGAAATATAAGCCTGACTTGGGCATCAGTTTGAGTTATTGTCTGTTCAGACATATAAATTCCCATTACATCCACATATGTTAAAATAGAGTTTATTAATGTATTTTCAGTTTGTATTGAGTCCAAGTAATAACATTCACAACCCAGTGGGAAGATAATGGGAGCAACATTTCAAATCCTATGGAAAGATAAGGTTTTGGAGGGGCCTGCATTAAAGCAGCTGCAGCTGTATGGTAATGAGGCGCCTATGCTTCCCGTCCGCGCAGGGCAGCACGCGTCACTGAGCAAACACGCGCATGCGTCCATATCGCCAAGGCCAGCACACCAGCCCACGCGCCCCACAGAAATTATCTCGGGGGAAAGAGGAACTCGTTAAAATGCCATCAAAGCTTGTAGTCGCAACAAACCACGACTAATAGACGTGAAGACCGAAAGAACAACAAGTAAAAGAGCACAGGAAGCAAAAGTGGTATGAACGGAACTCCAAACAAAATTCAAGTGTATTTTAGAGACAAAAATATCCAAGTGAAGCAAGTTAAATCAAAACAAGGTTTGAAATAAAACGATCTGGTAACATAGAGTTAACAAACTTCACGTAAAATGCGCCAAAAGAACAAATACAGGAACTTCAACACGCGCTTAACGTGGTAAGAGTTTCGTTTAGTTTAAAAAGTCTACATAATTATATTTTTATTTTCATATATAACCACCGAATTAATCAGTTCTCTCATCTAAGTCTCTGTAAGCAACATAACGGTGTGTTTTCCAGCAGGTGAGAAGGCATCGGGACAGGCCTATTGAAAGGAAGGCGCAGGCCTGCGGCTCAGCTTCGATTGTGTAATTATTTGACTTGGTCATACTGCAGCTTTATGCAAATGAGGGGAACAATGAACGACGATGGAGATTAATTCCTCCCTGGTCTGCTGACTGAAAGGAGAAAGAATGCACTCTCTGCCAAGTGGCGCACTGTCGCATACATTTAGGCGTTTTAAGGAAAAAAAAAAAAAAAAGAAAAGACAAATGTACTATAAGAGATGCGCACAGAGACCGTAGCTGATAGGCTACACTGAACAGGACAAAGTGGGGAGAGTTTTATCTATAGTCAAAGGCTGAGCAGTGGAATTAAAGGTTTTTTTTTTTTTTCTGAAACTGAGTTTAAATTTAGGAAATTATTAGATCTGATTTAAACAAAATCAGCTAAATCTGGAACTTTTTTTTAATTTATTACTGTGGCTTAGAAGTTTTGATCCAAACATAAGATTCTTAGCAGAATGAGACTTAATACTTTAAAAGGGGTGGATATTTTAAGAAATACGGTCAGCTTGAATCCAGTTACATTTTAGCTCTCAATGTCATCATTTTTCCAACACAAACCTCGGCTGCGGCCTTCTTTGTCTGGAGCCCTGATTCCGCCCAGCACGCGTCTTGCTGTGGGCCAGATTGGCCGTGAGTCCCGTTTCACAGTTAAGAGGTCAATTTGCCTTTCAAACTGAGGGGGGGGGGGAGATAGGCAGACGTGGCTATTGTGCACAAAGACCAGAGGGCCTTCTTATTACTTATGTATGCAGCGAGATGTCTGATTTATATGTCGAGTTAAACTACAGAGACAGACACGTGCCCTAAAATAAAGAAACACTCCTTCGATGCTGTTTATTTAAGACACAATAAAATAAAATAAAAAGTCTATAAAACTGGATTGTTCAGGTCCTCGGTTGGTTTTGCGCAGTGTGCGTAAAGGTCGTGCGTAAAAGAAGATTGGGCACGAATAGAAAACAAATATGGACATCTTGGCACCTTATGGAAATACAGAGCGTGGAAGGAATCAGCATCTCAAACATACTTCACAGTTTTGTCTAATTGGCGAATTGCTTATTTGACCAACATCACAGCAGACACACAAAGAAAAAGCTTTTGGTTTGTGTTTCACCAAGCTTGTCCCAGCCTGCCTTAATTTTAAAATGTGATGATGGCAGTAGTGACGGACATTTCCTTTTGGCAACTCCGGGGCCCCCCCGGAGGAGAACCACAAAGCAGTGGCACGTGTGCATTTGTGTAGGGGCCCATCAGACCGTAAAAAGAGGAGGGTCATGGCGTGTGCCTCTGTCGGGGAGGGGCTGAACGCACACATTAATGTAATAAACCGCCAGTACATCTGCTAAGCTATCTGCACATCCTCCAACGAAATCCACCAAACCCAGACTCTAAGCCCTCCCACCATAAAATCCACTGGGATCTTGGTCTCATCCCATTGGTCGGGGATGCTGCAACAAGGGGGGGCGAGAACAATAGCATCATTCCGGCATAAAAAGAGTGGAGCTATGCCTTAGAGACGAAAACATTTCAGCAACAGAAGGATCGATATACTAGGGGAGATAAAGTCCCATAAGCCTCTGGTGTTGCCATATTTTTAACAAACCTGGATTCTCCAGATTTCACCCACCTCCCCGAAGTGCCTTTCCGCTGTTACTCGCCAAGATGCCCAAAGGATTCCTGGTAAAAAGAAACAAGAAATCTGCACATGTTTCCTACAGGACTCGATCAGACGATGATGACCTCCAGGAGCCACCCACCCCAGTTGCCTTGCCGAGTCAGATGGACCCCTCCCCGACGATGTCCGTGTCGTCAAGTCCAGACCGCGCCTCAGCATCACCGGACTTCACCGTAGCTGACGCGCCGGTACCAAGACTGGAGAAGCCGGCGCAGTTTGGAAACCCCGAAACGGTATGCCAAGCCCTCTACAGCCCCACCCGACCCATCAGCAAAGAGCACGAGCGGGGATATTTCGAGAGAAGTTTCAATCTCGGCTCGCCCATTTCTGCTGAGTCATTCCCAACATTCGCCTCGCTCTCCGGCCTGGACCATCTCCTGTACGCTCCGGTCGACCTGAAAATAGGCACCAGCAACAGCAGCCGCAGCGGCACAACCAGCACCACCACCAGCAGCAGCAGCAGCAGCAGCAGCAGCAACAACAACAGCAGCAGCAGCCTCCCGGGACCAAGCCACCGGGTCGCCACAAAACGACCCGCAGGTGATGGAGCAGAGCGCAAATCTAAACCCGCCTCAAAAAAACCAAAAGCCATTAGAAAGCTCAACTTTGAAGACGAGGTGACGACTTCTCCTGTGCTTGGGCTCAAAATCAAAGAGGGGCCGGTTGAGATGAAGCCGAGGGCGCAGTCCTCAGGAGGAAACAAACCTTTAGGGGAGTTTGTGTGTCAGCTGTGCAAGGAAGCGTACGCAGATCCCTTCTCCCTGGCTCAGCACAAGTGCTCTCGCATAGTCCGAGTCGAGTACCGCTGTCCCGAGTGCGACAAGATGTTCAGCTGCCCGGCAAATCTCGCATCCCACCGCCGCTGGCACAAACCCCGGACCACCGGCGCGCCCGCGGTGCCACCCTCACAGGGCGTCAAATCTGAAATGGCCAAAATGCCGCCGTTAGGTGTCAAGTCAGTCTCCGACGAAGCCAAAGACATAAATGACAGAGACACCCCGAGTCCAGGTCTGTCCGAATCGGGATCTGAAGATGGCTCATATGACTGCCAGTTCTGCGGGAAGAGGTTTAAGCGTCAGGCATACCTAAGAAAACACATCATGGGACACCAGGCTCTGCAAAAGAAAGTGCTGGAAGAGTTTCAAACCAGCGACCGCGCCACAGACCAGGCTCCAGGCTCCGCAGCGTCCTCCTCCTCCTCCTCCTCCTCCTCCTCTTCAGCAGCATCATCAAATTCTCCATCTTCAGAGGAAGCCTCAAACCAAAGCCCTCTCAATCTGAGCCCGGTGGACTGCCTGTTGTGCCCGGTGTGCGGAGAGAGTTTCACCAGCAGGGCCAGCCAGGAGAGACACCTGCGCCTCATGCACTCCTCCCAGATCTACCCTTGCAAATACTGCCCCGCCACTCTGTACAGCTCACCGGGGCTCACCAGGCACATAAACAAGTGCCACCCCTCGGAGAACAGGCAGGTGATCCTGCTGCAAATGCCGGTGCGCCCCGCCTGCTAAAGACAACACAGAACTTGTGCCTTTAATTGGGGAAAAATTGAAAAAAAAAAAAAAAAAGAAAAAAAAAGATTGGAGTTACAAGAAAAAGAAAAAAAAAGTTTGTGATGCTCACTGCCATAACTTTAGGCAAACTAAAGGCAGGGCTGTTTGTTGTTTAAGTGGTGTCTTTTCCATGCCAATCAGTGATTGTTGAATGCTTGTCTCTATCTTTGAAGTACACATAGGCCTATTTTGAGATTTTATTTCTCAAATTAGTTTATCAAGAGAAAAAAAGGAATACAAAGCGTTAGTTTGACTGTTAAAGGGTATTTTTCTAGGACAGCACATGCGCCATGATAGCTTCTAGACCTAAGAAATGTCTTAAATTCTCAGAAATCCTTTTCCCCATCAAAGCCTCTTGAATTCACCGACCGTGATTGCTCCATCTCTGTAGCTTTACGTAAGTTTGTGAAGGACAGAACTTATCAACTTTGTCTTGGTGGAAAAAAAAGTGTGACTGAAGAATTCCCTGTGTAGTAGAACCACAAATGCCTTTAGTATACAGATAAACCTAGTCTGAAATAGCCTACAAACACATCCAAATCTCGCTGTATAACTGCCTTAAAAAGAAAAAAAAAGTCAACATAGATTGTTTTAATTTTGAATGCTGGCACATACTTTATTATTATTGAAGATTGTTGCAATATTTTTCATCATATTTATTTATTTATTCTAATTATTTTATGTAACTTATTGTGTTTGTTGTGATTTTATTTCCCCTGTGAATTGTTCTGGCAGTTTACATGTCCTATAGCCAAAATACTTTTATTTTGTTGTTTTGTTTTTGCTTTTTTTTTTGTTTTGTTTTCTTTTTGTCAAATTTAGGAGTTGTGATAAGTGTCGTGGGTCGGGTTTTAATCTTCAATCTCCACAGCTCTTGTTAAAAAAAAAAAAGAAAAGAAACGTAAAGCTCTTACCTTAGATGCAATCTTTTTTAAGGACGAGTTATTTTTCTTAAATGTTGGCTTTTATAGCGCTTTGATTGTACGTGTATATCGTTGTTGTCTATCAAAATAAAAAATATTTTCAAAAGACACGTGGTCTCACAGAGTGCTTTAACTGTCTCCAATGAAAAGAAAGCCGCAATTCCTTCCAGTAAAACTTCATTTCTGTTGGGAAGACTCGCAGCCTGATATACTGATATTAATGGCCTTATTGATTAGACTGTTATTAGAATAACACACTTGCCCATCCCAACTCTCACCATCCCTGATTATCTTCTGTGATGCTTTGCTCTTGAAATAACTCATAAATTACAATCACGACGAGATCACATGTAGAAAACATCTTCATATTTCAGATGTTTAACTTACAGATTTGGGAGTTTCATATTCAAGGCAAGAACTGAAACATTTAGTTGATGCTCATATCAAAACCTTCTTAATTTACCATATATGGGAAATTTAATGGGACTAATGAGATTTATGGATTCATCATGTATGAGAAATCCATAATTTACCCAATCTTACTGCTTCCACCTTTATCTTTAGAAACTTGGAAGCACAAATGCAGTTTTAATCCAAATGTTTTAAAAGTCCAGGCATTGGGTTTAAAACAATTTTATCAAAGTGTTTTTAGTCTTTGTGGCCCTTCACAGCTTTTTAAATACCAAATCCTCACTGTTTTCTGAACCACCTGTTTTACGACATTCTAAAAAATAATATGGCTCTATGAATTGGTCCTTACTGGGAACAACAAACATCAGAAACCCCAGCTGACCAAGCTTTCGCATCCCATCCCCAGTTGATCAGACTGGTTCTCCGTAAATCATTGCTGTAAAGGCTCAATGGACGCAGTTTCTCTGCCATAGAGAAGCACTTACGGCCTTATCATAAATTCCCTCCTTAATACCATGTCAGGACATGACAGGAGGACAAAGAGGTGGTGGATCAGAGCTCACCTCTGGAGCAGTAAAACATCTGTCTGCATTGAGAACACTCACAGCTCAATTTTTCTTATGTTTCAGCTGATTTAGGAGCATGAGGGTACAACTGACTTTAAGTCTGCCAACCAAAACCAGTAAAGCATTGAAGTTAGTTGTAATTCAGCAGGAAGCTTCCAACTGTGCCACTTAAGACTTAGATCACAGATACAGTGAACATGTTGACCTCTGAGCATCATTGCTGGAGGGGGAAAAAAAAAAAAAAAAATCTCACCTTCATACTAACTTTAACTCCCACCTTTCCCCCCAGTTTCTGTACAGCTTCTTGACTTTATTAATATTCTGCACCTGTCCAAGGCAAAAAGAAATAAACTTGTTTTAAATGAGCATGTCTTTCCCTTGAGGCAACAGTAACAATACAGCAAGACTGAGAGGTATTGGAAGTGTGAAAATTGACTGCAGCTCGTGATATAACATGAAATAATACAATAAGCTAATAATCAGTGTCACCCTGTTCTGTTGTAACATATCTGAAGTCAATGCCTCAGTCCAGCGAAAATGAAGCAACATTAAGATTATTTCTCACACAGATTCAGGGCTCCAATTATGGTCAAGTGCTTGTCTTACGTCTTTATGTGGCCCAGGAGACAGGGCACCTGTAGGTGTTGCAACCATTGCACCTGTACCTCCTGGTGAGCTTCCATTATGCTGGCTTTCTCTAAGTAGGGCTGAGCAGCAGGGGAGACAGATGGGAGGAGGGTCAGGTTACCCCTGCTGCTGCTAACACGGCCAGGCCAGGGTCAGAAAGCCCATGGTAACAGGATGATCATGTGCATACACACACAGATGAAAACCCACACATGCAACTCTGAATCTGACATCAGTTTACTGAGCAAAAAAAGAAAAACAAAAACAAATTTGCAGAATTTAAAAATGATTTAATGAAATGTTTCAATTTTCACATTTCTAATGAAGATAGCAGGACTTTGTCATTTAAAAACAGCTTGATATGTTGACAGGTCAAGATGAAATTTCAAGCTTTTTTCCTCTTATACAAAGATAATATTACAGGCATTCATATATTTATATTAAAGGGGCCAATCTGGCTCTCAAATTTGACAAAATGTACAAGGATTTCTAAAACGAGGTGATAAAAATATCAATACTAAGACTAACAAATATTTCTTCACGCGTATGAGATGCAAAATCTTATCTTGGTCCAAACACCTCCAGCGACTAGGCCACTAAAAAGAGGAGAGAACAAATCCCTTCAACGACATTTTCTATCATCTACAATCTTTAGATCAACATCCTGGGTGATTCCTTCACATGGCTTTGGGGACAAAAAAAACAACAACAAAAAAACCAAATCATAAGATTGTAATCCAGACCTATATAACTATACATTCTTCAAATAAACAAAAAAAAAAAGAGCACAAAAACATGCTTATTAATTCTGTTGCTTGGATTCCTTATATCCTGCTGAGGAATAAAAACAAAAGGAGGTGAGATGTGGAGAGAGAGGGGAATATCAGAGGAGCACGGGGAAAGTAAGGCATAGTAGTGCAACAGATGGGGATGGCGTTGCAGCTTGGGTGGAGCCCTCAGAGGGTGTGAGTGTATTGTTTGAGTGTGGTGGTGGTGCAGGAGGGGGGGGAAGAGAGACACGTGGCTACCATGACAACCTGAGCGGGCAGGTTGGAGGTGCGAGAGCGCTGGCGTGGCTGTTGCTAGGAGGACTGGTTAGAGTTCAGCGCTGGCATGCCACCTAAACCCCTGACTCCCTCTCCTCCTCCCATCTCGGGCCTCGGGAGGCAACGTGGGGAGAAGATCATGGGAAAAAGGAGGAGCTGGTAGACTCTGCTCTGTTCACAGATAAAGACGGAAAAGCACACTGCCACGATTCTCCATCCATCTGTTGTTTTCGTGGGAGGCACAAGACACTGACCTTTAGACGCAGGAGGGAGGAAAGTGACTGTTTTAGACTGCTAACGAGGAGATGGAAGTTTAAAAATCAAGCTGCAGCCGTGGTGGTTCGGGACATCATCTTACTTGTTGAGGGCAGACATTACACAGGCACTGTGAGAAGCTGCCTCGGACACACTCACACAGGCTGTTTGCACACACTCAAAACACACACATACAGGCGCACACACCAGTGCATGGAGATAAGTTTCACCTGAGGCTCTGGTGGTATTTTTTTTCCTCTAAACAGCAAAAGAATACATGATACAACACATCAGCAAAATATTCATATAATCCTCTCCATATACACGTAGCAAACGCACATCGGAAAACAGAACTTAAAGCAACTTGAAAAAAAAAAAATCAAAGAAAACATTCAACGTCTAATGATGAGCGAGTGCAAAAAAAAAAAAAAAAGAAAATGATGGTTGGGAATGTCGGAATGTTGATGTCTTTGCTACGAAGGACAGGGAAACTGATCGCAGAGGAAAGAGACGGGAGGAACTTATCTAATTACCGGACATGAGCCGAAGTTAACGACATCAGAAAACAATTACAAATGCAGTTTTTTCTCATTCCTGCAGAGTTGCATAAATCAAATCATGACACGATCTATTGGAATTCATTTAAAGAGGAAAATGAGAGTGGAAAAAACAAAAAACAACAACAACAAAAAGCCCATTTACTCCAATCTCAAGTTAGGAAGATGTCACAGATTGTTCACTTCAGGTCCAAACAATGATAAAAGCGTCTGACTGTGCGCACTGCAGGGACTTCGTACCCAGGAAGTCTGTGCAGTAGTGCAGCGAGTACAAATCAACCCCGGGGTGGGGGTGGGGGGGGGGGGGGGGGTGCATTCCCCATTGCATTTCTAATGCAGGAAGATGGTCCATCAACAGTCCAAACTGGTGCTACTGGGCAGGACAACAGCTTCAGCTCCATTCTGTCACTACCTGAAGTGGCATCTTTGACACAGAAAGGTTGTGGCAGATGCAAAGAGAGGTAAAAAAAAAAAAAAAAAAAGGCAGACATATTTATAAATGGACACAGATCTCTTGTGCAGTTTTAGCACAATTGCATTTACAACGATTTCATTCAGTGCTGTATTACATCAAATGTTGAAATTGGTAAAGAAACAGCATAAAGCAGCCTCCTATTCCCTTACTACAGTAAGAACTTTGTCTTTCTAGAGCACTGAAAGTGCACTAGAAAAAGAAAATAAAATATACAGTAATATCACAAGTTGTTTAAGACTTTGCAGTTAAGTCTTCCTATGTTGCTGAAACCCCTGGGATGAACATAAATAGTTAAGTCTCATGTCCATCTTCATCAATGTAGTTAAACTGAAATGCAACGACGACAACAGCCACTTAAATTAAGAAGAAAAAAAAAAGTTCCAGTTATTGTTTGTAGAAGACAAAAATTAAATGAGGGGGAAAAAAAACTTTCCAAAAAACAACGAGAAAGAAAAGTCTTGCAGTCGAGGCTGGGTGTGTGAGGTTCCTCGAGAAAATAGTAAAAGGCTTCAACTCTAGAAAAAAGGGGGACGGGTTGAAGAGCTTAGTTGGAGGATTTGCTCATGGCGCTGGCTGATCGGCGAAGTTTTCCTGAAACTCTATGTTTTGTGGAACGGGGCATGGTGGGAGACACCTGGTCGACAGAGTCTGTCGTCGTCGTCGTCGTGTTTCCCCCTTCGGTGCTTGTGCTGCCAGTAAAGGATCCTGAGAGAGAGAGACGGAGGAAGGGTTTTGCAGAAAGAAAGAAAAATAATGGAGAAACAGATGGTTAGAAGCTGCACACTTTCACTGAGCTTGCTTGAACATTTGAAGATCTCAGCATGCCTCTTTCATGCATGTAGCTGCTCATGTAACCAAGATTACCCAGTTCACAGGATTTTCACCCACATTCACAAAAATAAACTGTAAAAAAATAAAGTGTTAGGATTTGAATTAGTTTTGCTGGAGTTCATTAGAATTAACAAAGCAAATAAAACCTCTGAGGTTACATGCCTTTTTCACATGCTGTAGAAAAGCAAAGCTTGTTAAGAGGAGCCGTCTTTATTCCCAAGTTGTTTTTAGATGCTTGTATGGTGTGGAAAAAAAAAAAAAAAAAAGCAACCTTTGTAGCTTAAAAAAAAAAGTTTTCAATTCACAGTGTGACAACAAAACACTTTGAATGATAATAAAATTAGACATTACGCTCTCGTTGTGAGCATTGGAGGCTTCCCATTGTCAAACATGGTCCCTTTTCACAAAACCTTCACATCCATGATTACGTGACGGCAAACTGTAATAATGTGGGAGGTGGGCATGAAATGCTGAATTGTGAGTGTCAACTTCCTCGCTGTGCCCCCCGACTAAATCCAAAACTATGCCCCCCCCGCCCAATTCGGCCCCACGCCTAGAGTTTAAACAACTTTTCTGCTTTGTTGAGATGGCATCTGGTTGCCTATTTTCTTTCCTATCCTTTTATTTCCTGCCATTTTTTGGAGGCATCTCAAGTTGCAGCGGCTAAAAGGAATGGCAGATGGCTGGAGTAACAGACACTCAGCCGCACAGTGGACACCGGCAGCATCCAGGGCTGCAGCTCACTGGGAGAGGAGGCTGGGCTACGGATAAAACACTGGGTGTGTATTGTGACATGCTACTGGGGAGGTGAGAGGGGGGTGGCTTCGAACATGCATTTTCAAATCTGCATATGAATATAAAAGAGGGATGTGCTTGGCTAAAATGTGGGCGGCCTCATGGACAAAGCAAATTCTGCATTCCCATATTCCTCTAATCATTCCAGCAGTAAATTTAGTTTTAAGACAAATTTATTATAATTTAATAAACTGAAGGAAAGCCGCCTAATCTCACTGCAGCACTTCACGAACTGCTTGCGTCACTTTTTAGATGGCATTTCACACCGTATGGTCTTGTGTAGGAATGATAGTTGGTTTTTTTCTAGTGAGTGGAAAAGCCCAAATCAAGGCTGCTATGCTATCACTGCAGCTATTATAACCCACAACTCCCATTAACTCGTCCAAAACTCCCTTACAGTGACATTCATTTAGGATGGAAAGGGAAAAAAAAAAAAAAAAAAAAAAAAAAGATTGAGAGTGAAAGAAAACAAAGGGAATCTTAAAATGGCCCTGCAATCCCATTGGTCCCCACTGCAGCAGTTCAAACAAGGCTTTAGATGACAAAGACGTCTTCTAGTGCGGCAGGTGTTAGTCTCAGTCTGCCCCAGGCAAACAGGCACACTCCAACAGGAGGAAATGAGGAAGGGGGGGGGAGGTGGAGGGATTGAGGGGGAGAGAAAAAAAAAAGAAAGCAAAGAAAGAAAAGAGAAAAGTGTTTGCTGGCGGAACAGATAAAGACGCGCCACATGCAGAAGCAAGGGCCAGAAGTGTAGCCGTATTGTTCATGCTGCTACTTAGTCAGGTGCTAATTGTCGCCACCGTGCATCACTCTCAATTACCAGCCAGGCCTAAACAGTAGGACACCCTGAAATAAACAGGCTGGTTTCTTTTTCCCTTTCCCTTTGTCAGAGTGCTCAATAACTAAAGCTTGGTTAGTACTGAATAATGAAGGCGCGGTTGGGGAAGGGGAGGAGACAGCCAGGATGAGTGAACGAGCGAAGGGCAGGTAGGCTGCGGAGCAAAACAAGCTTCCGGTCTGACCCAGGGCTTACCTTCACCACATTAAGCCTTTACGTTTTTATTAATCTAAAAGAAAAAAAAAAACAGAGTAAAGCATTGTGAGAAAGCTGCAACACTCCAACAGAAACACAACACGGCGCTCCTGAGGCTGGGTTGGGAGGGCGTTCAGGTAGCGCGTGTGGCGTTGTGGTTAGTTGTCACTGGAAGATTTAAAGTCAGAGAGGGTTAACTGATTTTAGATGAGTTCATCAACAAGTGGCATTTCTCTGAAGAGCATGATGTCTGATGTGTACCTCATAAATGGGTCATTTACAGATTTCAAAAGAAAGACCGTTCTGAAAGCCAAAGCACAAATTGTGGGCAGTTCACATGGAAACAACAGACTTAGAAACATTTACCACCAATGTTATGAGCAGAGAGGCAGTTAGGGTGAAACAGTAAAAGATGCTGGGGCGCCTCGGCAGGTCACGGGAGCTTTTATGTGGTTTTATCCAGAGTGAATTCTTGTTTTCTCCTGCGCAGTTAATCACTTTAAGAAGAACAGCAAATGACCAGAAAATAACAGAAACATCACGATGTGACCAGGTGGTGCAAAGTGTAACACGGCAAGGACAGAGCACTGATGATGGACAGTTCACATGTTGGATGGGCTTGCTCATGCAGAAAGCAACGATGCTGGACTGAAGCTGCACGGCGAGGGTGAAGTCACATTCAGAATAGTGGTATCTGAGGCTATAGAGGAATTGACAAGCCAAGAAACTAAATAAAAGGATGACTAGCATGAAGGGATGACTGAAATTCTGCATTGGGATGCTTTGTTAAGCAGTCGGCATGCAGGAGCCATACTTAAATTCAAAACTTGTGCTGCATTTAAAAAAAAAAAAGCTAAATTAAGCGCTGCCCCTTTGTATTTGTTGATGTAGGGCTCAGAGTGACCCAAATGAATGGATGGATATGTGGGGGGCTGTGGATGGGCATCATGCCTAGTGTGAAGGAAGCAGGCAGTCTTACAGTCCAGTTTGGCCCAGGGGTACTCCATGTCCCAAACCATCCCCGGCCAACGCCTGCACGCTGTCATGAAGCATGGATGACATGTTAGTGGCAGGCAGCAATGGTAGCCATAGCAGGATGGACAGACAGGCAGATGAATGGACAAACTTGTTTATAAACCCACACACGCACACGCACACACACACACACGCACACACACACACTCCTGCATAAACAAGAAGAATGGGAGAGGTGCAGCACATTCGAGAACTGGGAAATGAAGAGCAGTCAGCCAGATGCCACATCGAAAGCCTGATGGATGTAAAAGTATCAGTAAAAAGATATTTAGATCCACTGCTTATGTAAACACGAAATGTTGGGTACAAATGTAAAGCAAAGATTTGATTAAAAAACATTTATCTTCCTTAATATGTAGATTTAAACAAATTTATTTACTGAAGTTTAACACTTACTGGTTTAAGCTTAGAAAGTATAAATATATTAGTGTTCTTTTCACCTCATGAAAAGGGTAAAACTGATTATTATAAGTTTACTTTTATTTAAACATTTTCTGTATCATTTTTTCTTTTTAAATCTGAACAAAAAGAAGTCAACATGCAGGTAAAATGGATTCCTTTCTGTAACCTGTAACCATTTTTAAACGGACTGGTTAACCATCACCCAGTGAAGCCAGTCATGAAGTCAACACCATGAATACTTGTATGAAAAGTTATTAGATCAATTTTACTCTCCATTTTGTTGTTCAGCTTCCATGTCAGTCAGTCCTAGATGTCATCAAACCAATAACCTGAACCTTTAACTGGTGTCGAGTATTGCAGTTATTGGGTCACCATTATGTATGTAGGATTATTAATCTGCTACATTAAAACATTTATAGCCATATTTAGATAACTTTTTTTAGATCTCCTCCTCCTGCAGTGACATCTTTTGGAACTGCTGTTCAGAGAAGTGTTTTGTCTTCCCTTCTTTGAATTACACATTAGAAATTGGCTCTCATATTGTCAGTGGGAGGAAGGCCAGGTGAGGAAAGGGATCAGTTTCTCTTGCAGCCAATGCAGTGTTGTACTTGCACCTATGAGATAGAGCATTGCCCTCTATGATAATCATGGTCTTTAGAAATGAGGTCTTGTTTGTGTACCACTGTTTTGTGAAAGCATGATTTGCATACTAGCAGCAGGTTTGTGGGTCATGCCCCAGTACCTCTCCTTCACCCTGCTGACAGACTTGAATTCATGCTCTGTGTTTATTAAAACAAAATAAATCTTTGGCATTACATATTACACACACACATCAAATTGAATTCCCTGCATTTGAAGAAAAAAAAAAAAAAAACCCAACATTTTTTCTAGTATAGCAGCAATTGCAGAGCGGTCTACTTCTGTTGGCACATTGGGGACTTGAACCCAGGTCCTGCAGACAGAAGCTCACCTCTGTAAGCACTAGGATACCACTATTAGTGGTTCACCCCAGTCTATCCACCTGCTCCATCAAGAGCCACTCTTATTTCAGCTCACAGCAAAACCTGAGAAAAAAACCCCCACTGATCTTCAAGTTTTTCTAAGCTCAAGCCTGACACTTTAAATTAAAGTGATAACTTTTATTCAGCCAATTTTACCAGAAAACAATGCCTAATTGTTACAAACATTTGACTATAAAGTATCAATCACTAACTCCTTAACCTTTCTAATTACACAAATAGTCCTCAGCATCAGTGCCTCAGCCATCAGGAAACATCCCAGCATTTTCTCTTCATGCCGGGAGATTTTACACCTCTGCAGGACAGATCGGCCAGCAGTATGGAAATGTGGCTGACAACCTCTTGCTTGCCTGAATATCACACCTGCTAGTATCTGAAATCCAACACACAAAAACACCATCCAAACATACTTAAAAAAAAACAAAAAACAAAAAAACAGTTAATTTTCACTTGCCCACACGCAAGAAATACTGCATACACTCTAAAGCGCCTGAAAACATATGAGCCCTGACATATTTGAAAATGACAAAACATCTGTGGTGTGGTATTGTGGAGTGCTTTCCTCGTCAAAGCAGAATGTGTGTCGGGATCCAATAGAGTAGAAAAGTGCAATCTTGTATTGATTTCAGTGTTGTTGCAGATCGATCAGAGCTGGTAGAAGTAGGAAGAACAAGATAAGACACGTTTTCCATTCTATTCATCATGGACTGATAAGAGGGCTGTGCTGACATCCGCGAGCTGCTGTTTGTCAGTCAGATCTTTTAAGTGTTGGTGGCTGAGCTCATGAAGACAGACACACACGCTCACACACACACACACACACGCTCACACACACACACACACACACTTGAAAACAAACATGCGCTCTGCAGCTGCTGTTTAGTACGCTGCTTATATTCATTGGAAGTAATTGCATGGAAAGATGCAGTTTGTAAAAAAAAAAAAAAAAAAAAGGAAAAAAAGAAAAGAGGTGAACAAAGTAGCCAGAGTGGGGATTGAGGAAGTGGAGAAAGCAGAGTGTTTGAAGTCAGTTGGACTGCGTGAAGAGCCAGGGCCTGTCGTTTGATATTCATCAGCAAGCGTAGGCGTCGAAGAAGGGGAGAGAATGAAGGGTGGAGGAGGAGGAGGAGGGGACAGGGCCAAACAGGTGTGTTGTGAAGGAGGAAGGACTGATGTAGACAAAGATGCAAGAAAAAAAAAAAAAAAAAAGATGATGAAGAAAGAGGGTTTGAAAGAAAAATGGTCAAAATTAAAGTGGACAAAGCTTCAGCGTGGTTCATTTTCTTACCTGTCCCGCTCACTGGGTATCCAGGAAAGGGGGAGAAAACCTGCGATGCAAAGTCTTCAAAGGTCATCACTTCCCTGTGGTTCTGAACAATGGCCTCTAAGTAGAGCGCTCGTTCCTCATAGCTGGTTCAATCTCATTAAGGAGAAATGTGTAGCAGGAGAAAAACATGGTGGATTCTTCTACAACAACATCAGGAGGCCATAAAACCACGTGCAGTATAGTTCAGCAGTTTAAAACAAATGCTAACAACAGCTTCATGTTTGTTTTTTTGTTGTTTTATTTATTTTGTTTGCTGTATTACTAAACACACAGTGCTGAGTGGGACGTAGTTTTACCAAATTGGGATTCTCCATCAGCAACCAAGCAGAAGGAAAGATGGAGCAATCAACCAAGCCATACAACCCCAAATAAGAATGCGGTCTCCTAAATAATCATAAAAATAAGTATAAAAAAAATACATCACTTTGGGTGCGATGCTCAAAACCTCTCCTCTCCCGCTTCTCATCCCTCTCTCCTCTCTAATAGAACCCCTGCTGCAGGCAGCATGTCTAGGACCACCCTCCCCGATGTGCTGCCTGCCACTTCTCTGTGCCATCAGGGGGAAAATTGGAGCCATTTGAAATTCAGAGTGACAAGCAGAGACTCAGGCCTGGGCAGCCAGCATGCAGGATGGATGGCTGGATTTGAAATGGGGAGGCTCCAATAAATAAATAGATAAATAAGCCTGCAAAATGGCTGCTGGGTGAGGGTGGAAAACATTCTGATGGCCATTATCATAGATATATCCTGCTAAGTCTGTTGTGGAATGGAGGCAAATGCTGGATAAAATATGGTGCAGGGAAGCATTGGCGTAAAAAGGACTATTTGATGGCATTATGATAGTAGGAATGCAGAGATTTAACAATGCATGCGCATGTTTGAGATGAGCCTGATTATTTTCTGTGACCATGTTTCCTTCTCTGACAATGCCTGACAAATTGCCTGACAAACACACACACACACACACACACACACACACACACACAGTTATTGAATGCTGATGCCCTCCTCCCCCTCATCTCATTATGACTGCCGGGGCAGAGTGAAACTAGGCTGTTGCTGATGCCAAGGATGTATCAGGCTAAGCCGAGATAGGCTGGACTGGGCCGAGAGGAGCTGGTCTGGGTTAGACAGATAGGACAAGACATTAACTGGGCAAAAGGCCTACTGTGGGCACATGCCGCCACAGCAGGGGCCAAGGCAGCCATGACCAATGGCTTTGAGGGGAACCATGGCAAAGCGGGGATGACGGGCACCTGTGCCGGGACACACCAAACGGTATGACAGGCAAGCTGCTCTGGGTAACGGACAAAAAAAAAAAAAAAAAAAAACTGGACAGAGGGCAAAAACAAAGGATGAGGTAAAATCACAAAGTAACAGATTTACTCAATGAAAGTCTACTTACTTTTTGCAAAAGAGTCATTTACATTAATAACTCCATAAAAAAAATAAGACAAGAAATGAAAAGAGAACAAAGTATAAATAAAAAACATGCCAACTAATATCCTGTAACTAAATGACTGTTCTTCACTGGAGAGCTGCAGGGTTGCATGACTTTAAGCACGGAAAAGCACTTCCTAATGTGTCCTAAATCTGTCTCCCAGACATGCAACGTCACTGTTTTCTGTCACTTGCTGGAAACAGTGTTGGATAAAGAGTGGGCATCCCAGGCTCTGCTGCCATGGTAACCTAGGTCACAGCTCTGTGTGGTGGGTCATTTCCAGGGTTTATGGATAGAGAGGAAGGATGTTGGTAAAAATAACAAAATGTGCCCACAGGGGTGATAAGTAGAGAACAAAAATATGAAGTGAGGGAAGGGACTTGATGAAAAGACAAGAGAAAACTTCCATAAATTGAAAACAAGAAAGGATGGGGACAGGGAGAGTCTCGGCACAGCATGGGTCAACAGAGCCATATGGCGGTCCATTATCAGAGATGCAGATGACTGCAGGCCTGTTATTGAGATTCCTAAAGCAAATATTGACTCCAGCTGGAGCAGACACTCTCTGACTCTGACACACGCCTCTCCTCCACTACTTCCTTCCGCTGCTCCTCTGTGCAAGTAAGGTGGGTAACAAAAAGGAAAATAAAAAGAATACAATAGAAAGCTTGGAATTACCAAGAGACAAGAGAAAAACTATTCCACGCAGCAGAGGAGAAAAATGGGTGTTGAGTGAGGAAGACAACGAGGAGGTATTATGGGAATGTGTGAAAGAGAGCCGTAATCAGCTCATTTAGGAGAATGTAAGCAGTTATCTACTGATAAAAAAAATTGTTGCAAATAATCTGACCTAATACACAGCGAGAGGCAATAATGCACTCTCTCCAGCGCTCTCATAATTATGCTTTTATTTTGTTTTAGTTACTAAACTATTGGTACAGCTTGTTCTCCATATGCTCAGATGTTGTACCTTCCATAGAACAACAAAATCAAGGGACACATCTAGAACAGTGACGCAAAGAATATATCCGTGTCATGCACACTAAGCTCTCTCGTGTTGACCTATTTTATGAGGAAAAATAATACATCTCCAGCTGGTGAATGCCTTGTAAACATGCTGGACAGGTCAAACACTAAATATCAAAACTTGTACTCCATGAAAATGGAAAATGGAGTCCCCCCCTTATGACAAATTGCTTCTAAAAAAAAATATGTATAGCAAAGGACTCGACTACATCTTGTGCCATAAAAAAAACAACAACAGAAAAACAAAAAAAAACCAGAGGGGAACATTTAGGCCATCTGTATTTACCACATATGGACTGCAACTCAAGTCACCCGTGACATAACTGTCATTTACAGCTGAACCAGGCAGATATGCAAGAAAAAGTGTGGGAGTGGAGTGTGTTGCACCACTTTGGGAATTTCCAAAGAACACCTGCGTTCCAAGTGGCTGCATCCCTATTAAAGAGAAGAGCAGGAAACCAATGTAATATCTATGGAGCGTGGCAACCGTCAGGATGAAGGAGAGAATAAAAAAAAAAATAAAATAAAAAAAAATCTCCCAACTCGGAATTAATGTAAAACAAGTTTGGTTAGGAGACTCATATCTGGAGAAGTGCGGGCTGTTTTAGAGTGGTGACACTGGGATGGAGGAGTTGGCTATCAAAAGAAATCACCAATCCATTTGCCAAATTATGTTATACATTTCGGATGACGTTCCTGAGTGCAAACAGTCCTTTTCACACCCTGATTATAGTCACTGTCTTCTATCATTAGTGCTATCATAGGCAGTGATTTATAGCTACAATAAGTGCTGGTGTTACACCCACTGACATTACCATGGACACACTCCCAGTCCTCATACCTGTCAAGACATATGCACATGTTTATCTGGGCCAATGTACGTGTACATGCATATGCACCCGTGGGTGTGTGCACATACGATATACATATGCATGGGTGCTGTCCAGATGGCAGGGAGGTAGTTCTGGGGGAATGGTGGGGGTCAAGCATCTTTGTGGATCAAAGCCAAGGTCAGGGCAGCTGCAATGGCCCATGTTCAAGGTGAATGGAGGCCTCAGATGGCTCTTCATTAGCAGGCTGCCCCATCCCTGCTGGACCCCATCGGCCAAACCGCCACCAACCCTCATCGTCCCTCTTCCTTTTCTCCATCCATCCACAGGGACCTGTTCTGAAACTGCGGGTCCACTGGGATCCATTTTTGCTCTATGAGCAACCATACCAAGCACATATACCCCCATACGCATGCTCACACATCAGTGTTTGTGCATAAACAGCCACAACACACATGGACATCCTCCATTCACACACACACAGCTCCAAAAAGAGCCTAAGCTGACCTCTGAACTGGTATCCCTCAGGAGAGAAGCATCCTGACCATCAGACCAGCCTGAGTCTTTGTGTTCACCAGTCTCCCTGCTGACATAAGTCCTCACACCACCACTGGCCTCTGACACACACACACACAACACATTTCAAACAAATTAAGCCTTTAAACACACACACAGAGCCAGCAGGGATGGTTATGCGTCACGACTTTGGATAGTAGTTCTTTAGCAAAAGCTTTGAATCTGAACATTTTACTTGCTATGTTTGATCAACATTTGAACATTTGTGTGTTTTGAGACAAAAGCATTTTAGCTAAAGTCCATAAACCTGCATTATTTTCATGCAAACACATTTCAAAGTTCTTTGTAACGAGACAACCTAAACAGACTAACTATCCACATGTCCTCGTGTTAGTTCTGCAACAGATAGCTAGTTAAGGACAGAATCATTTTCAAGCATTTGATGCATATAGACATCAAGGACTTTGATTTAAAAATCCTACACAGTATTCAAAAGGACAATTTTGCATAAAATATTCCCTGAAAAATTCCCTATGTGTGACACACATGGGTTTATGGAAGCTAAATAATCACACAGCTGTGTACATTGCCCCAAATAACAAGAATACCAGATACTGCCAAACCCTATTTCAATCATTTTAGGAAAATCTGATGAGCTTCTGAAAGCAAGGCAGAGATCCTGTCTCTAATCTTAACAGTAAAACCGAGTAGGAGATCCCTGCAGCTATGCAGCTCTATGGAGGGAGGTGGGGATAAGGACAAAGGGTTATATGGGATTGTGGGGCAGGAAAGTATGGCTAGTATGTCACGTGTACTTTTTAGTGTTTTTAAAATGTCTTATTCTTGTCTGCAATACCACCTTTTAAAGAAAGTTATAGAAACCACCTTGCTTGTGTTTCAACACTGCATAAATACTAAGTGATGTGTAAAGTGATGTGTCAAGTGCCCTGAGACGACATTGTTGTGCTGCAGCGTGATGCAAATAAAGCTGAATTGAATTGGTAAAAATGATCCCAGTTCCCAGGACTATTTCTGTGGATACCATATCACCTCCTACCTTTAGGCAGACAAAAGAGCCATCTGTGACAACGTTAAACTGTCACTGCTTGAGACAGCACTAGTGTATATTTTTATCCCATGACAGCACCAATATTATAAAATATTCACGTGAACAGGTTGATATATAAGCCATCTAAAAAAAAATAATAGATGAAACAAGAAAAAATTGATCCTTTCAAACAACTTGATTTACAGTAAAAACCAAGTTACTGCTCTTTTTTACTTGTTCTGCATGGCTAATACATTTCTGGTGTTTTGAGATGGTTTGATTAACAAGTTTGTATCCAAGTATTGCTTTGCCTTGTAAAGCACTTGGTGTTGCACATCAGCTCAAAAAAAAAAGCTGTGTTTATATAAGCGAGCCGAGCTGGAGTCCAGGTTTTGTCAAGCCTTTAGGAAACAGAGTAAATACAGTATTTGTTGGTCCCATTATGTACAAGCAACAGCACAAAAAAGACAAAAAAAGCATTTGAGGGTATGTTGTTCTGAAGGGAACTGTTTTGTCTCCAGTTTCCCTCAGGGCATATCCAGACGTGTTTAGTCTGAAAGCGTTACCAGTGTCAGAGGAACTTCCCTGAATTCCAAGACTAGAACACGGTTTTATGTTTATTTCGTTTCAAACTATAAAATATAGTGAAAGGAGGTTTTAAGAAGGGATTGCTTTAAGGAGAAATGTGATTAAGTGACACTGCAGTAGAGACACAGTCAAACAGCTAATCTGCAGATAAGGCAGGGTAGGATGTGAGAGTCCAGATTAGGAAAGGGAGTATTAGCTGGGATTTAAAGACACCCCATACTGACAGTTCACTACTTAAGCTCCTATTCTATCTACCTCTTCATCAAAGAAGTTGGATGATGTGTGCACCAAGTGTGACGTCCTTTTTGTCAAATATGTCTTCATCATGGAGTTTCAAATGGTTAACAGCTAAAAGCTTCAGCGCTGTTTCTTCATTGGGTAATTTTCCCATTAAAAAGGACAAAGAAATGGATCAACACCATATTTTAAAAAAAAAATTATTTTACTACCTGAGAAACATCATCCTATAAAGGAATGGTAATCGAACTAAGAACAGCTTTACCCAACCAAACCATAATCAGGATATACAACATCTTGAAATCAGTATCATCATCTCGAAGGAGATTATTCAATCTTTTGTTCTCAGAGTTTCATTTGAAAACAATTTAAAAATCATCAGTGACCATGCAAATCAGTCATACACAGGGACAAAACCACTCCTACAGCCCTCTGGCCTCCATACCAGCAGCCAAGGTTAATCCTGTTTGTTGAAGCGCTGCTGGAAAAAGGGCCTCTTGTAGTGAAGAGGGACAGTTGAGAGATGATGTGGAGGGTGCCTCTAGGTGCTTGACCCCCTCCTCTCTCAGCCTCACATCTGCCCATTAACCTGGGCCAATCAGCTTGACCTTGGTGAGGAGAGGAACTGAGGACTAGCTCACACTGCCATTGACTCCAAGCAGTCACATAATTGGCCTGTTAAGAGGAAGGGATTGGGGAGGTAGTGCTTGGTTGTGTTGGGGAGCCTGTGCAAACAGCATGGAAATAAAGGACATGTGGTTCATATGGTTTGTCTACAAAGATGCAGTACCCCCATCTTCTTGTGTCAGACTTTTAAAACCAGGTACTTAAAGCTGGAAGTCACAAACATACTATTTAACTCCATGATTGCAAAAATGTAACACTTTTGGCTGCTGTTTTTGGTCATTAGATCCTTTCCAGTCAAGCCACTTTCAAATAAATGCCCCTGGTTCCCAAAAAATCCTTTAAAAAAGTAATAAAAGCAGACTGAAGTTTTATTAACAGATTTAAATCAACAGGCTGTCACATTGCCATTTCCAGGAGGCATTGCTATGGAGAGATGGATGGATCAGACTGCATATGAATAAACTTTGACTGAATGTTAAAAAGGAGACAAGTGTCAAATAGAGAAGCAAAGAAAAACAGAGAAGGGTTGGAATACATATAGAAAAAGGATAAGATGTACAATAAGAGACAGACGTATGGTTAAAGAAGGAGATGGGAAAGTGGGAGGGTGAGGTTGGGGTGAAAAAGACGAAGAAAAGAAAAAGAGATAAAGCTGAGCAGGTGTTGATTGGAGAGAGTCCGAGTGGTGAGTGCCAGCGGTACCTGTTGTCACAGCGAGGGCTGAGGTGTGAAGCTCGTCTCAGCAGAGGCCCTCAGAGGTGCGATGTGATTACGAGACAGAAGACAGAAATTTAGATGGAGAGACACAGGGAGAAAGATAGATACAGGCAGAGAGTGAATGTGGCAATAAAGCTGGCTGCAGGAATAATGGCAGAAAGGGAAAGAACAACAGATTGAAATGGATAAAGTGAGAGCATGTATGAGTAACCAGCCAGTAGGGTGACTGTATAGTGTGTGCGCCTCACTTCCATTTTATATAGCAGCTACTCAAACCTTGGTGTCTCATTAAACAGCTTTTTTTTTGGTGCAGACAGCTGTAGCAGCAGCACAGAAAACGTCTGAAAGTGTCACAAATGCATTATGATGAATGGAGGTGTTTGTGTGTCCATTTTCTGGGTGAGCATAGACTTACACAACGGCGGGTGCTCTAGAGGAATAGCTGCTTTCAGAGAGTTTTAACAAGTAGTCTAATTAGTGGGTCCAGGAAACTGGAGCTCAGAAGCCCCAAAGGAGTCAGGTCAAACAGTAAGCCCAGGTTAATGACACCTCCTGAGGGGTAAGTTTTCCCACAGCAAGAGCTTTCTAAGCTCCAACCTCCACACCTTTCTACCGTCCATCTGGCATTCAGACAGCAAGATGGGGAGTTATGGCTGTGACATCACTTATAACCCGTGACATCATCAGTGCCCATCAATGATTTCACACGGGTTGACCACAGCTACAGACAAAAATCTGATGTCTACCAGCTGGCATGACCGGATTATTTATGAGTCGATTGGAGGAAGTAGTCACCCATTTTCTCAAGTCCCTGGCAGCTCACCATTCCTCTGAGGGACACTAAAAATCGATTTCTGCTCAACAACAAATCATAAAACCAGCACCTATACAGAGGTCATTGTTGTCCCCTGATTGTTGGGGGGCTCACAGAATACAAATGGCAAGCAACAAGTCATTGTCACACACCACCAGAAACAAGACAGCCGCAAGATGTCCGGTGACATCATGACATATTGGAGCATGGTTTGTTCAACATGACTGCCATCAAAGCCAACTGGGCTTATGTATTCAAATGAGCAAAGTCTGTAACCAATCTCATTTTCAAAGGACTCTGGCTTCCATTGATGAGTCCTAATACGGCAGCCTTAGATGTGAAACACAAAGGATCGACATGATTAATCAAACACAGACCCATTATGGCCAGACAGTCACACCGGCCTCCACTGTATTAACAGAAAGTCATAATAAGATGAGCTACAAAAGGCTGATAGGGATGAAGATTAACAGATACAGTTCCACGAGTGGCTGGTGAGAGTTCCTCTCTGAAGGTCTCCTTTGTCAGTGACGATCACCAGAGTGACATGAATGTCTGCCCTCTGGAAACATTATTAGGTCAGGACAAAGGTGGGCATGATATGAGCTATCTGGGGTGAATGTATGCCATATTTTTCCTTCAGTTCCTGACATTTGACTTGTTTAGAGTCGAGACGGGGAACAACAGCATCTATCTGATCTCAATTTGAACTTTTAATAAAAAGCCACAGATGAAACACAGAAGGGCATCCCGAACCTAGACAGCGATTGAAATCCATCTGAATACTTATGAGGCATTTCACCTCTTCTTTCTTCCTACTTTTATTTTTTTTTTGATGAAATCTATAGCAAAACAATTATTATCAGGCTACACACACACACACACACACACACACACACTTTCTGGCTGCCTCTACTCACTCCAAAGCATGGTGGCAATTCAAGCATCTTCACATTCTGTAATCTATTTGACAGATCTAAAAGAGGGGTCAGACACTTAAATTACAAGAGCAGTGTGCCAACTCTGGGTCATGCCAAATAGCTCTGATTTTAACCCCACGATAACACTGCTCAGACAAGTACTGATGAAATATTAAAAACAAAATGAGCAGAGGCTTCTGCAATTTTAATGATGCTTGTGGCATGTACAACAGAATGACCACGATGCATTAATGCCAAGCATCTCTGGCTACTTCACTACTAACACATCCTACTATTTGCCACATCTATAAAAGGTTCATTGCGCCAATTAGTCTGCCTGGCCTCATGTAAAACGCAAGGCATTTAGATGGAATGATAATGACTGGCACTGGGTGGCAAATATAAAAAGAGGGTTAGTCGCAGAGGGACAGGAGTAATTTTTGTTAGCATTTTAGACATTTCAATCAATAAAAGGTTTTCAACAAAAACTTATCTGTACACTGGAAATTGCAAGGGGAGATACTTGGTCTTAATATTTTGTCAAAATGGTGTTAATCATATCTGAAAATATGGTTGCTGTTGGGAAGACGACACCAGTTTCTCCTCAACCTTGAAAGTGGGTTGGTTTAACTCTTAAATAAAAATGTACAATCTGAAATAAGTTTAAAGGGCTGTACATCTGTACTCACAAGCAGGAATTGGAACAAACCATATTCTTGTTATAATTGATCGAATGAGAGGGACGGTGAAGGTACATGTATACATACACACTCACATAAGCATGCTCGGAGAGAAACTTGCACACAAAACCTCGGGCAAAAAAGAAAATAGACTTCTGTGTTGGCAACAGCTTTTCCCTAATCCTCGCCCTTGGGCTATATTGTGCAGTCAAGCAGGCTATTACATGGCAACAATTAGGGAGGCTGGAGCCCAACACCTGGTCGTCTCCTATTCTGGCCCTTCAGTGGCAGCTGACTGTACAGTCTCACAGCCAGGTGGCCCTCCTTCAATGACATTAGCTAGTCACTCCAGGGTTAATCAGGAGTCTGCCATCATCCAGTGGGCAAGCATGAAGCTCATTCAGACTGCAAGCTTTTATAGTTAAAATGGATAATGGACACAATGTTAGAAAAACTTGTTCAGCTGAAGATCTCTGACAGAGACCTCACATAATCGAAATGAACTTGGGGGCGGGCTTTGGGCCCCTTGGATTCAGGGCCGAAGTTTAGCGCACTGCCTTGATTGGCTAAAGCGTAGCATGCAGCACGTCAACTGTGCATCATGCAGTTTATAATGGACCTTTTCATGGGTGGACAAAAACAGATGGAGGAGCGGGAAGTGCTATACATCCGCACAGACGGGCGATGATGTAGGGGGAGGGTAACTGGATTTTGTCAAAGTCGGCTGATACAAAAACAAGTGGGTGTAGCTAGGGCAGCACCAGCTATATCTGCCTGTAAGAAAAAGCCCATTCCAAAGCCCCCTGGCTTTGAGATCTGAGGGTAAATAACACTCATTAGAATAACAAAAGCTATAGATTTGTACCCAAATCAGCAAGAGTCTCATCAATAGTAATTAGAAGCTATACATAACTAATGAAGATGTGCACGCTACATTAAACAAAGGTACTGAGGCATATTTTTATGCTAACCTAGAGTATTAGATAAGTGGATAAACAGTGTTTCTGCCACTATAACACAACAATGCACAGGGCAAATGATGACATAAAACAAAGTGTCAAGCTTCAAAATGATCTTTAGAGTTTAATGTAATGTTTGACAAAAAAATGCCTTAAAGTAAAAAGGAGCTCACTACCAGGAGTTTGGTGTCTCTGCACATAAAAGTACTTTCTCATTGCTGGACATTAAACTACATCTTGTTGCATTGGAGGAAAGAATCAGCATGCATCTCTCACTGTGTCTCTTTCAGCCACAGCCACCACTTGACAATAAAAGACAGAATATCAGTATTAACACATCAAAGGTTGCTTTCTGTAAGAAGAGACAGACAATGCACAGCGATGCACACTTAAATGTTTTGTTTTTATTATTGCTTTGTTTGTCTTCTCCGTCTGTCAATGCAGAAAATTCCATTTAGTGCAAAAATGCTAATGCTGGGAGGCACAAGGACTTCCTCTGAAAGAGAACAATGCCCACAGGCCAGCAGAGGAGCAGACACTGCCTTTGAACCATTTAAAGAGGCATTAATGTAGAACTTATAAATAATCAACTAATTCCTTCTTAACACAGCCAATTAAGTCTGCAACATTAAAAGTAATGCAGCCTAATGAAAAAATAGAGCAATCCAAGTGTCTGACCAGAAAAAAAAAGAAAATTTAATGGCCATTTAGGGATAAAGGCGTGCAATAATGTCACAAGGTGTCTTCACAAGAGTCCCAAAACTCAGGGCTACATCAGAGACCAAGAGATTCCAGTGGAGAACGATGAGTGACATTTCACTGACATTTCCCGGCAGCATTAAATGTGGGCCTGCCTCAAGACGGCGTCAGAAATGTCTATGGATATGCTTGAATGTGACACAGCGCTAAGGGATGAGGGTTGTTTCAGGGGACGGCCTCAGCTCTGGGGCCAGTGATGAGGAGCCTGGACCCTGGGAGATTGAATGGTAATCACTAGAGCACAGATAATGGATGATTGAAGGCTCTTTCTACTCCGCTGTTGGATTTCAATATCAGAGAGGCCCTAGAATTGGGATTCTTATCAGGGGCGGTGTGTCAAACAAAAGAGAGCTGAGCGTGAAATATGGGGTCCAACTCAGGCACACGACCATGGCGATTAGCAAAAGGATAAAAAGGGCCGCACAAACAAAAGAGGGCAGCTTTAGCTGGACAAAGGGCTGTTCACTGCCTTGTAGCAAGACACATGGAAGGAAGAAGGGACATAAAGAAAGAAAAAGACTACTTGGTGGTAACAGGCGAACAGGACAAGGGTTTTGCTGAGATGGCTTGAAGATGAATCATGACGCAGCCAACAATTAAAGGGTACTCTACATTCTTTGCTTTTTAGGAAGAATAATGGACCAGCAGGGATGAAATGCAATATACTCCACCTTTCACGCACATCCAAACAAACACACAAGCATTCACATACACACAAACATGCATGGTGGCACGAGGCTTCACATCGCTGCCAAGTCTATCACAAAAAACAACAAAATTATTCCCATTTATCCCCAGATTCCAAGCACTACTGCTTGCCAGGAAAGCTCATTAACCCTCCCTTCAAGAACCCTGAGACAAAAGAGGGGAAAACAAAACATAACTAATCAATGAGAATGCACCAACTGGGGAGGGTGTGGAGTGGGGGGATAACACGATAACCTGAGAGGACTAACAGCTTTTCCTTTGGTGTTGCACTGGCTGGCTGTGGGGTGGAAAAGAAAGTTCATTAATTAAACAGGGCTAAGGGTAACAGATGGAATGGCTAGCAGGATGCTAATCACTTAAAGCAGACAGACAGGTTTTTACACCCATGCTAGAAGCGGTGCCACCAATCACAAAGAACGAGTCCCTTTGACAGTATAGAAATGACTTGATCTAGTTGTGACGCTAGGGCTAAGGAATCTTGGCGATGGGAATTTTATTTTGTTTTCTGACATATTTTACATTTGTTGAACTTTGGGACTACATTTTAATAGACATAATTATAACATTTACATATTAGTAGATTTTCTGTGACCATTGCTCACCTTTAGAACAAACCTTTGACCATTATGACCTTCAAATAAGCCAAAATTAGCAGGAGTTTAATTTATCATTGGCTGATAAGTGTATAAAAAAAAGCTTCTTCACTAGCCGTAATAGTGTTTATGTATTACTTGAAACTCCTATTTGTTGTTGACGATTTGACAGATAAGGTGATTCCACATAATGTAGCTTTCGCTTTGCAGCTCACAAGCCAAGCAGGCAGATGTCAGAAACGAATGTATAACAGACGGGGAGAGGAGGGACATGGGGGAGGGGTTTCAAGTTTAATAATACACAGATTATCACATTCTTTGGGTTATACTAATGTATCTTTTTTTTTTTTTAAACAGTTAAAAACTTTATGGTTTCTTATATTTAATGCATAAATGATTGAAGGATTAAAAAGCTTCCATTATCAAGTGGTTCATTAATGGCAAATGATAAAATATAATTTTCAAAGATGTAAAAGTACATTTGAAGATAACAAAAAAAAAAAAAACCAAAAACAAACAGGTGCAACAAAGTAAAGATAGCTCAGTATTTGCACAAAAAAGCCCTACTCAAATAGACTAACAGGCACAACAGTTTGACACCAGCAGTGTGTGTATGGTACCCCAGGCGGGGCTCTGGGTCCCTGCTGTTGGTCGTCTGGTTCCATGCCTGCTCTACCTGTGTTTAAAAGGGGCGGCCCCCATGAAGCTCGGACCCCAGAGTGCAGGCTGGGCTGGGCCTCCAGGGCTTTTCAGGGAGTGGGTGCCATGCATTGGATGCCTTTTGTTACAGAGTGGGTGGCAAGGAGGAGGAGGAATTGATGTGTATGTGTGTGTATGTGTTTGGGGTGGGTGGTGCTGGTGGTGGTGGGGGTCTGGAAGAGAAAAAAAAATGAGTAATGCTATGAGTCATTTTGCATTAGCAGCAGGAGAGGGAGACAGAGAGAGGGGGGCTGTAGATGAGAGGGGACGAAGGGAAAGAATACTTTTGCATGTTGTATGAAGCTAGACGCCATATGCCATCCGAGCTGGGCTGCCTCCTGAGTCAGGGCTCTGGGTTTGACAGGCCTGTGCTTGCCCCCTCCGCACCCCTTCCCAAGCTAACACCCTCCTCCCTCTAGGCCTTCCTGCTTCAGCAATGGGCTTGGCAATTGCTTTGGTTGTGCATGGTCTGTGCTTGGTTCATTTGTGTGCAAGTGTGTATTAGGGAAAAAAAAAAAAAGGGGGGGGGGGTACTCAGTGATCTGAACACATCGGACATTGTCGTGAGTCCCGGCAGGAACAGCTGGTCAGCTGGAGAGAAGGGTGGGAGGGGGCAGGGATAAGGAGGGGAAGAGATGGGAGGCAGTGCGCTACACTGATAATGGGATTAGGTTAAAACATTCAGAGGGGGAGAGACCCCTCCTTTTCTACTAGCCCCCCAAATAATGCGTAAACTCTCAACCACCCTATCAAAGCCAATGCCAGCCAACGCCCTAGCTAGCCCTGCCAACTTCAAGCAGGAAACCTTCAAAACCAAACAAACTCAACTCAACTCCCAACTTACAACAAATTCAACTGCTTATTTTCTCTAATTAAACTTTTACATCAACATAACACTTTTAGACACTTATAAATGGTTCAACAAGTCTGGAGTACTTTTTATAGGTAACAAAAATGACTGTCAACTGTGTCTCCAATGAAACAGGAAGTTGGCGAGTTAAACTCACATCAGCACAGACCACTGCATGGTTCCAGGATATAATGTCTAGCCAGGCGTCTCACTGTGCCCAGTCAAGCACTGTGTTCCATAGTGATATACGCTGCTGAGTATTATCTATGAGGCTGCTGACAGTTATGCTACAACAGCTGGCAAATTAGACCTATCAACGATGCTAAATAATTCATGCGAGACAATGCTAACATGGCAGATCCCATTCATGACACCCTATCATGCATACAGGCACACTTTCATCTCTGCTAGGTGAAGAATCTTACAGTATACAAAAGGCCATGCCCTGTTCAAACAAAGACAGGGTGAGAGTGGGACAAAAACTTGCTCAGAAGGGGTGTGAGAACATGTCACTGTCAATGCAGTGAGTGTAATAATTATGATGGGAGTTTGGGGACACAAAGGAGTGTGCGAAGGATATGACATCCATTATGTTTCCACTTTACATCTTTTGGAATTGTGCACATCTTGTTTCAGCCTATGAACATGGAGGACTGTAGATATGCTCACGTGAGTTTTGTGGGGAAACATGACAGACTTTAGCAGCTTACTGGCTTCCAATGAAAGGATCAAATCTACCTCTCTTCTCTCTCTCCCACACACACACACACACACACACACGTCACCTAAAAGCCTGGCTCGCATGACTGGCGATGGGCAGAAACAGATTATGGTTATTGATTGCTGCCTGGAGATGGATCAGCGTGTGTGTGCGTTTACTTGTGTGTCAGAGCAGAGGATGGGGACTAAGGGCAGTGTGCAAAAAATATTGATTCTGTCCAGTAGGGAGGCTATGTCTCTGAATCAAGGTCAGTTTCGAATTGTCTCACCTATTAGTAACTTGCCATCTCCAAAAACACACACACACACACACACACACACACACACACCAGGACCATTTTTACCTTTAACAATATCCCCATCACAAAGAGTGATGGACGGCACATCAAACTCAAGTGCTTGTTGAAGAAAGAAATGAATCCAACCTTCTGGATGAGGACATTATTTTATAGTGACAGTATGAGGGACCTTCTTCATACAGCAAATGGAATCGGACACCGAGGTCTTCCAGTCTAAATTCAGGTGACAAACTAGTCTTCAAAACCAAAACGCCATACATTTTTTTTAGATGGGTTATATGCTTCATTAGAACAAAGTGGTAATAACTTAAAAAAATCTTTTTAGGTTGAACATGCTTTGATCATAAGTTTTGAAAAAAAAAAAAAAAAGCTGCTGTGAAGGGAGAGATGAGTTCCAGAGAATACACTCAAACCACAATGCCAGACCAGCTGCATTTTCCATCATGCATATAAATAATAAATGATACATTATGAGCTGTCTGTAAGAGACTTGTGAAATGATGCTTACTGTATGAGGCCAATGTGTTCGGAGATAAGAAACTGACAAAAATTATAACTGACATTAATGGGTGTACGTGATGCAAGAAAGCAGATGCAGCTGTGCAGATTTAACAAATCAGTGTGAGAGGAAGGGAAACAGGGACAGATGAAGGGTATAATGTGAGGGAGATAGAAAGGGGTACTATCCACCTGAAAAACACTCCTGTTGCCCATCTGTGTGTATTTTCCTACAATGTTGCTGGTGGTCATTTTTCAATATCAAATCCTATTAGCTTGAGAGATTCTGCGAGCGTTGCAGCAGACTGCTGGAGTCCTCTCCAGCCTTGTGACGGAGCAAAAGAGGGGGCTACAGAGCCATACTGGCCTTTTATCTGGACACACAGGGGTCATATAGCTTCTCTTTGAAGAAATATTCAACTAATTACTTTGGAGAGTGGCCTCACAGGCGGAGAGCAGGCTGTGGATTGTTAAGGCATTGTGAAGGGGTAAACTAAGGATGAGGATTTTCATCTTGCACCAAAAAGAAAGAAAAAGAAAACACCCTTTAAAAAAAAAAAAAAAAAAAAAAAAAAAAAAAAAGACGGTGGGTCATTGTTCCACTGCGCGACAGATAAGCTGCATTTCCTAAGAGGCAAAAAGAAACAACTGAAGAAAGCAGGAGTAACTGAAGGCATCATTTTGTTTCAAGCTCAGGCCACAGCTGGACACTTTTCCTTTCAGGACATTCAGTAAAACAAACTCTCTAAAGAAATTTACAATCTTAACATGACACCAAGTACTTTTCTTTTCCATTTTGCTTCAACATTATTGTCACTGTCCTCACAGGAATTGTAGCTCTGCAGACAGACATGCACATACTCATCCTGGCACCACTCATTCATCTTTCCTCTTGGAGTACATGAGGCCTGGCAGCTGATTAGTGCCAGAGCTTATCTCCTCTCATAGATTGTGTCTTTGTGCTGACTGGTCCCTGCTAAGGAATGCCAGGTTAGGCTTTGTGGCCCAGCGTAGACTCACCTCCCTCTCCATCAACTCCACCACTCCCTTAGGCTCACAGAGGCAAGCAGGCCTATGGCTGCTCCCCCTCTAGCATGGAGAATCACACTGGGCTAATTCACTTGGCGTTGGGTAACAGACATCTGTCACTCAGGATGCCCCAAGGGACACACAGACACAGCGTGATATTGGGTTGGGGGGCCATGCGATGTGATGCATTGTGAAACACATACAGACAGATGCATACTTACACACGTCTGTCTGCTGAAGTATGATCAAGGATTTAAATCCTGTACTGCTAATGTCAGTGGCACATGGACCCGGTAATACTTTAAAAACAGCAAGTTGAAATATGCCAGAAATAGGAGCTAAATATAGTAGTTTTCATCCCAAATAAATCATCCTTGGGGGAGGTTTCTATAGCAACCGCCAGAGGGACAGCGTGGTTCTGGTGAGGCGGTGCTGTACATGCTGTCCGAGGAAGAGTTGGGTGTTAAGGGGAGATCAGGTTTCCCCCTCAAGGGGCCATCCCGATTCTGCCCCCGTTTCACCCCCCAACTCTGTGCTGCTGGCATTCACATGCTAATTCATCTCCATTGGTAATTACACTCTCTTTAAACCAACTGACAACTACAGCTGGAGTCAGGCTCTTAACGGCATACTGTGGAATGGGTGGAGGGATGCGAGCAAGTGTGTGTGTGTCAGTGCGCTTGTGCCTACACACACTTATTTGTTCATGGTGCTTTTTATTTTGGCTCTCCTTTTCATCCATAAAACGCTCGTGATAGATGATGACACATTATCTGCGCTCCTACCCAAAACAGGCCCACAACCTCCCATTTTGCTGCAGGCTGTGAAACAGCTCCGGTCTAATAGCTGTATGTAAATCAGGTAGCCCATAAAGATCACTGTCAGCACTCAGCTGTGTACACTGCCTAACATGACATGCACGCCACATGTCCCCATGAATTTACCCAGAAGGGGTTTTTGCCCCCTCGCAGAAAAAGTGAACCCACTGACGTCGCGCATGGGTTGGGATCATCAGAAAAAAATGTGGCAAAATGACAGGCTTCATGATCTGAGCCATTAGTGTATGTAGAGGCTGGTATTGTAAGAACTGCTGCATTCCTATGAGTTATTCCTGTACGGGATGGTGACAAATAACGGAAGCAGACGGTCTGAAGTGTAAAGGATACAAGCTCTGGTAGAGAGTCAGGCGGGACTTGACAGCTCTGCTGGCATTGATACAGGTGGCCCGCACCAAGCTTGGCAACAGTGTCCCAGTGACAATGGCGCCATTAAACAGAGGTCCAAAGAAAGGAACCTAGAAAATTCAGAATAAAAAGAGCATTGTCAAGAACAGAAAGAAAATCAGAGACTGTTCTAAAGTTAATAAGTTAATTGGAGTCTCATCATATGCAAGCAAAAATAATGATAGATTAAAAACCTTCCTGTTTTTGTTTTCAAACGGTTCCTCCATCTGTTTAGGGCAAGGGTTCAAGTTGAAATTGGATTTTACCTAACTTTGCATGACAAGCACACATATCTAATGTGAATCAATGTTAGGTAAATGAAATTAAAATGACAATCAATACTACACAATGCCTTCATACTGAGCTGCTGAACAAATACAAAGAGGCAATATGAATTTTAGCAACAGCCTGAGTGTGTGTGGGTACACGCGTCTGTTCATGCATATTGGAAGGGGGCCCTTAATCACTGAAGCTCAATAGTCATTGACCTGGAAGTTGACGTGAATGTCAAAGTCTATCCAAAAGGTCCTGCTGTCTTTAACTTGGCAGTTCAGGGAGTCGAACTGCTCAAGCTAAACTTAGGAATAAACACCTTTTCCAGAGATGATATGAATGTATGAAGTTTGTTAAGAAAAAAATACAAAAAGCAGATTGTTTAACAGCTTATTTGACTTGTATGTAGTTTTCTATAAATGGCTGACTTGCCAAGAATGTGGTTGGGACGAAGCCTTTGTATTTATTTAATGTATTTTGGTTCAGCTAAAAACTCACTTATTTTTTGTCAAAGCCTGCAAATTTACTCCAAAGATAAACCATTTCATGTTGAAACTTTAGCTTTAGGATACGCATACTTTAAGCATTTGATTGACGATAATAAATTGGTACTGTCATCATTTATACCAGTAAAGTAAAGCTTGGTTCTCAAAGAGTGACTGATAAACATGACAAAACACACACTAAAGTAGTATCTAAGTCAGGACACAGATCAAACACAGTAAATATTAAGATGAACTTGGATTTAATTTGTTCTTTCATTGTAGTGGTATATTCCCATAAAATGAAGACTAACTAAAAACAAGCATTTCGAGTAAGCTATCATTACAGGGAAAACACATTGAAAAGAAAAAACAAGGTTATTACGTTACTTGAAAAATATTCATGTTAAAAGTGTTATGGATATATCTGAACAGCTGAAACAAACCATCACAAGTAAAAAAAAAAAAAAAAAAAAGTAAAGAAAAAAACATTGTCCTCTGGGAGGCCACACATTGAGAGCAGTACCATGGAGCAACCAAGATGAAAGCTAGCACACAAAGGGCAGTAACCATTTCTGAGAGCACATACCCACAGTGTGGGTAATAATGCACTGCTGGAGTGTGTGTGTGTGTGGGGGGGTCTGAGAGCCTTCAGACAGGAAACAGCAGCAGAAATAACCTTAAAAATTCAGAGCAAAGTCTGAACAGAAAGAAGGACTGCATTAACTCATAAACAGACTGGAAAAAAAAAAGAAAAGACCACAGTGCTGGATTGATCACAGTCCTTTTTCATGAAATACAATTTAGCTTGTCACAGTAGGGAACGTAGAAGGGGAATTAATGATAGCTCACTTCCATAAGGTGTCACGGTGAGCCATCAAAGCGAAACAGCATGGGCAAGAGCAGGACTTTCCCCAAAGCTGAGAGCAGAGGTCATTAATACACCTGTGCTTTCCCTGCAGTGACAAGTTAAAATGGTCACTGTGAAAAAAGGGAACTGTGGTCTCAACAGTGTCTTACCTGGGGTTTCTTCATGATCTGGATGAAATACATGTGGTTCTTCATTGGGTAAATGATAATGAGCACATCTCCAAAGTCAGTTGGGATGATGCCACGTCGATAGTCCCTGGTGTGCTCAGACCACACAATGTGCACCTCATCATTGCCCAGGTGACGCAGCTGCCAGACAAACAAAATCAGCCTAATCAAGGGCCTTGCAAGTACATGTAATTTCCACTGCTTTGGTGATGATAACAGGAACACAAATTTAAGTGGATTATTGCATGACACTTTGTTTATCCAGTCTACACTTAACCTCTCGGAGACTGAGGAGTTAATTGTTGGAGAAGAGAGATTGGGAATGAAATAACAGCTAATAAAGAATTATTTACCGGTAAGTAATGTCAGAAAAAAGTGAACCGATGTTCATCACGGCATGCAACAGGTGCAAACTGCGTTTTAAATCAAGGTCTTGCTTCTGCTTGCAACACTTTTTATATATTTCTTTTTCATTACAAATTCAAATAGCAAACACAAAATAGCCAAAACTGAGCATTTTAAAACGAAGTAATTCAAATCCAATTAACCTTTCCCATCAGGGAATAAATTGCTTCCCATTTCCACTCTATTCACAAACACAAATGAAACTGGCCAGGACAAGAAGCACTTAAATGACAGGAAATTGTCAGATGCTAGTTTAAAAAACAAGGTAAACAGGTTTCCCTGTTGCAAACTAAAACAGATGAGCACAGCTACATTATATTCTCTGACGAATAAAAATGAGTTATTAGCTGGGAGTCCAGTGATGTCGAACCAAGCACCCCTTCACATTTTTGGAGTATCATGGATGTTGAAAAGTAGGCCTCTACTCAGAAGCAAACATCTGTCCATGTACTGTTGGCCTAATGAGCCATTAAGAAGCATGCCCTTGCCACCAAAAAATGCAATTAGCACATTCTATTATAAGCCCTTAATTATGGTAATACGGTAATCTTAAACAAATCCACGGCATGCTGATTACTGAAGCTTGTCAGTTCAGTCTGTCTGTCCAAGGATCAGCAGGTACCAAGCAGGTCAGTCACTGGGACAATTTCAGAGAAAGTGTTGAATATGCAATTGCAGAAGACACTGGGATGTTAATTTGGGTTAAGATATTAGCGTTTGGATGAGCTGAATGACAAGTTTAATGAGGATGCTTATGTTCGAGTCAATCATCTTCTGAACCAATCTATTTACCCCTAGTTAATCACATCCAAATGTTTGGGACTTCTTTAATAAAATGTGATTCAAGTCAGAGGCTCTTGTCCAATTATCCCTCTTTGACCTCCCACCCAGCCAATGGGCTACATATATATGGAAACAGAAAACCACAGAACCCCAGAACAAAAGAGGCTCCTTATAAAAACAACCTGCAGCAGCACAGTTAAGCTGTAATGCCTCGGGGCGAGTGTTATAGCTAAGGCACCCGTCTATCTCTCTCTCTTTCACACACACAAGTCTACATGGCCTGACCCCAACCCTGCAGGTCACTTCTATAACCGTATTACTGAAGCCAGCTGCTACTGCTGCAGCTTGTGCTGCCCTGAAATTCACAATTGGATTGAGGAATGCATGGTTTTCTCCATTTACTTTTTTTTTTCCTTTTGGGATGGTGGTGGTGGTGGTGGTGGTGGGGGGGGGGGGGGGGGGAACAAAACTCTCCAGTGTTTCCTCAGAAAGAGCTACCCCATCGGATTCTCCCCCCCACACTATGCTTCTATGGTTACAGGGAGAAAAATAGGTGCCTGCTGGACTAAGTGTTATTTTTATTTTAATTGACAGAGAAACATCCTACTTGGACACAGACAAAGCTTGTTTCTCGTACCAATTTCTTTTTTCCTTTACCTTCCAACTTTTTCTAAAGCATTGGCACCAGCAGCTAGCCTGCCAATTTTGGTCGGACCTGTGGCAAGGGGATGTGTGCAAAGTGAGCGAAAGTAATTATAAGTTGGTGGTGAAATGAAAAGGAACCACACCACCATCCGCTCTGGGGATGGCAACCCCTCCAGTGCCTCACTCTGGTCAGGATAAGTCTAAATCTTTTCTCTAATTTATGGGGCCATAAGAACAGGTTCAGGATGAGTTTAGAATGAATAGTCTATCATTTGTGAAATGGAAAGGTGTAGAGTCAGTTGAAGGCAGTATTGTGGTTAGATATGAGGAGAGCCTGATGAATTTCCCTCCCCAGCAGGGTACTGTATGAGAAGATTGGCAGTGCGGGCAGGGGCCTTGAGGCTCATTTCTTCGTGCTAACTGCTACTGCTACACTACGGCTTGGAATCCCACTGCAGAAGCCAATCGATTGCTCCTGTGGCGGCAGCAGGAATTGGATAAAAGGATCCTGCCGGCATCCGGCCGGCGCCTGCCCTAGCAGGGAGAGCTAATGGCTGAATCCAGGCCCTGGTCACAGCACACAGGGAGGGGGGCAGGAGCTGGCAGAATCATAGTCATTACCACAGCAGCACATGCCCTCTCTTCACTCACGCGCCTGCGATTCTGTACTCCTCAGGCCTTCCTGACCAGGGTTACTAATCAATGCCCGTACTCTGGAGTCACACCTCCTGATCACAGCTTAACACAGAGCTGACGGCTACAATACCAGTCTGCTGTGGACAGGCATGGCTGTGTAGCCATTTCACTGCAGCAAATGTGCAAAGAAGCATCTACACTGTTTTCCTGATATGTTCAGTACTGATGGTTGGCTATGGTTCATGTCATAAGCCATTTTCCAGAGACAGGTGGGACTGCTGAAAATGTATCACAACACAGACTTTGGGGGAAAAAAAAAAAAAAAAATATATATATATATATATATATATACACACACACACACACACACACATATACATATATATATATATATATATATATAGATATATATTTCTATTAGTTTTTATTATATATTATTTTTAGTGATTGTTTTACCTTTTTGGTGAGGCAGTCATCAGAGTCAGATGGCATTCGCGTGGATACGTGAAAAATGACTTCCACAGTGGAGGTAGCATAGTAAGGAGCCGTTAGGCCAGTGCTGCCATTCTTCTGGAGGCCTCCCATAAAGCCGCAGTGTGTGGTCAGATCCACCTGTAAGATCACAGATTGCACAATTTGGTGTACACTAAATGGGAATCTGTATTTAGGTTGCAAATATAGATTCAGCGATTATTTGCACCTCCCATCCGAGTCCAGATACAAAGTCTTCATAAGACTGGCTGCCTGCACTGTTAGACAGGATGGAGCACTTATCTTCTTGGCCTTCTCTAATGTAGAACACAGCAATCTTGTGTGTCTCCCGACTACAGAATAAAACACAGGGAAGAAAACATTAAATGAGAAAAACAACACAGCAGTTGCTTTTGAAAATGTGAGAGAACTTGAAAAGCTGGAGACTGTTTTAGCCACATTAAATGAAAATGCTTTGACACCGAGGATGAAAAGACCCAAAACCTGACAGAATGAACACTGTTGGAGTGATGCTCATTTTGCTATTTTAGATATAAAGACACATGACAAAATAGACGACAGACATGTTATCGAACTATTTCAGCTGAACGTTCAGGGTTTATAAAATATGCTTTTTCTCATCTTATTTTGGGAGGAAAATTATATCAAGTAATTTGATTAATCAAGTAAAATGATTAATAAAAAATCAAGTTCAACAAGCACTTTTGCAACTCCTCTGGCTTTTATGGCAGCACAAATTCTATAAGATTTCAACTTGAGTAAGCAAAAATTTTACTTTTTATCAGGAAATGTTTAACATTTTCCTGAGTCACATTTGTGTCTATATTATTTAAGTAAATTAAAAAAAAAAAAAAGCTCAGATCTATAACAAATTCCCTGTAAGAGGTGATAATAATTTGGGATGTTACATAGGTTAGTGTCAGTACATCTCCATCATACTACCCTGTAGCAAGCTGTAAGAAAGCTGACAGCTGAACAGTGGGCCATCAGCTCTTTTCGATTATCACTGGGTGCACATATAAAATAATGCTTCAATATATTCCCTGGTTGCTTTAGTATCATTTGAAATGAGTCTGTAGCTGTGGCCAATTTGACACTGCTTTTTATGGGTTGTATATTTAGAGAAAGCTAAAGAATGTGATAACACTTGGTTGGGAAAACCACTGTTTGTATGGAGTCACAAAAAGTAAATGGGTAGTCCAAAACTGCATCCACAGGACAGATTCTTTTCATGTGTATTGGACTTTCCTGTGGCAGTAATCATCTAACAAATCCTCAGTCCATCTCGACTTTGTTCAGACTTGCATTTGGCTGAATCCAGATGTGACCAGAATGGATGTTAATGCCAAATGTGAACAGGTTGAATAATTTTTTTATGAATATTATTGTTTGAATTTGATGGCAACCTGCATTATCATCTTATAAATCAACATCATCAATGAAACAAAGTTTGGACTAAGAAAATAAAAAATAAAAAAACCAACAAAAAAAACCAACCCAAAACAAAAAAAATTCTTCATTTTCTTCATCCTGCACCAAACAAAAATTGTTGCATCATTGGTTTCCCCAATGCAGATTGGTGATTCGTCACTAATCATTACCTGTATGCCATCCGCAGTCCATGACTACTTCTCTTTATCAAATCAAATCAAACTTTATTTCTTGAGCACTTTTCATGCCTCAGGCAACACAAAGTGCTTTACAGGATAAAATCAAGTCATAAGGATTAAAACAAACAGTGGATAAAAAGGCATTTAAAAAAAATAGACACAAGCTCTTTCCACACACACACACACACACACACACACACACACACACACACACACACACACAAGGACATAGAGCAAAGAACTTACCCACATTCCCCGAAAAACATCATTCCCTGAATACTGTCTCTTTAACTGAATTCTGGTTAATAAAACAACTAAAAACATTAAGTAAGTGATAAAAATTCTGACTTGGTGCTGATGTGAGGAAACAATACCTCGGGATCCATCCACACCAGGAGCCAGTCCCCCGCATGCTCATAGGGGCCGCTGCCACAGCAACCGCACAACTCCCAGGCAGCAACGGGGCCACCCCGCAGCCGTGAAGCTGCAGTGCTGGACCCCGCGCCACCCAAACAGCAGCGGTCATCATGACAACAGCCCCCAGACCAAACAGGCAGGGCCCCCAGCGTGCTGGATCCCCATAAGGAAAACACTGGAGTTAAAACCAGAAGATGAATAACCTTAAGAAGCAGTAAGAAATAAGAGCAACAATAAAAGAAAATATACATATATACATAGAAGGACTTTACAATAATGTATTAAAAATAAGAAATCTAATAAAACATTTTAAAAATAAATAAATGAATAAATTAGGTAAATTAAGATAAGTAAATAAAGTAAAATAAAATTCAGTTAAATGCTAAGCTAAAAAGGTGTGTCTTGAGCCTCTTCTTAAAAACATCAACAGTCTCCGCGGCCCTGAGGCTCTCTGGCAGGCTGTTCCACAGTCGAGGACCATAACAATGGAAAGAGGTCTCACCGTATGTCTTAGTTCTGACTTTAGGAACCACTAAAAGGCCAGTACAGGAGGACCTCAGGGTCCGCGAAGGCTCATAATTAAAAAGAAGGTCAGATAAATAAGAAGGCCCAAGACCATTTAGGCATTTATAAACAAGTAAAAGAATCTTAAAATCAATCCTGAAGCGCACAGGAAGCCAATGCAGCGATTTTAAAACTGGTGTAACGTATTCCCGCCCTCTAGTCCTCGTTAGAACTCGTGCCGCTGAATTCTGTAGTAATTGTAGGCTGGAAAGAGACTTTTTAGGAAGACCAGAGAGCAGGGCGTTACAGTAATCTAATCTACTGGAAATAAAAGCATGCATCAGCACCTCTGTGCTGGCAAGAGAGAGAAATGGGCAGACTCTGGCAATATTTTTTAGATGATAAAAACCTGTTTTTGTTACATTTTTTATGTGTGGAATAAAATCCAGCTCAGAGTCAAGAAGAACACCCAAATTTCTCACACACTGGGAGGGATTAAAATGTTGCAATTTTGATAAAAGGATCTCTCTCTTGCCTTCAGGACCGATAATTAAAACTTCAGTTTTGTCCTGGTTGAGCTGTAAAAAGTTTGCTGCCATCCATGACTTTATATCTGAAATACAATTTAAAAGAACATTCAGTGGCTCTAAGTCATCAGGGGACCCGGCGATGTAAAGCTGTGTATCAACGGCATAGCTGTGAAAATCAACGCCGTGTCTCCTGATGACGTCCCCAAGTGGTAACATATACAGGTTAAAAAGTAACGGGCCTAAAATTGATCCTTGGGGAACCCCACATTTTATTTCATAGGTTCGTGAGGAGCATGTATCCATACTTACAAAAAATTGTCGATCCGAGAGGTAGGAATGAAACCACTTAAGAGCAATCCCTGAGAGGCCCACCAGACTTCTGAGCCTGTTCAATAAAATCTGATGATCTACTGTATCGAATGCGGCACTAAGATCCAGTAGAACAAGAACAGAACGTTTCTGTGAGTCCAGGCTAGATCTAAGGTCACTAACAATCTTTAAGAGGGCCGTCTCCGTACTGTGGTTAGTCCTAAAACCAGATTGACATTTTTCTAAAATGTTGTGTTTATTCAAAAACTTGTGTAATTGAGTAAAAACAACTTTTTCTATTATTTTACTTAAAAACGGTAAGTTGGATACAGGTCGGTAATTATCAACCATGTTTGGATCTAAGCCACTCTTCTTCAGAAGGGGCCTTACCACCGCCGTTTTAAAAGCAGAAGGGAAGACACCCATCTGAAGAGAGTAGTTTACTATGTCTAAAAGCTCACACTCAAAGAAACCATAAAAAGTTTTTAAAAGCGATGTGGAAATCGGGTCTAAAAGGCAGGTTGTTGGATTTAGCTGGGAGAAAACTCGACCAAGCATCTGTGCATCAACCAGAACAAAACTCTCCAGTGTTTCCTCAGATAAAAACAATGCTTCAGATCGATTAAAATCAACATTATGCTGAGATAAAAGATTGGATCTAATAGCATTGATCTTACTTCTGAAGTGGTCTGCAAAGTCCTCACATGCAGCGTCTGATGGCTGCATGGAGGGCTTGTTGCTATCTGTGTTCATTAAAATATCAATGGTTTTAAAAAGAAATTTTTGATTATTTTTGTTATCTGTGATGATGTTTGAAAAATAGTGTTCTTTCCAGTTTGATTTTGTTATTATAAATTTTAAGTTGTTCCTTTAAAATATCCTGATGGATTGTTAGTTTTGTTTTCCTCCATTTCCTCTCTGCTCTCCTGCAGCTTCGCTTTAACTCTTTTATTTCCTCATTTCTCCATGGTGTTCTGAATTTAGTTCTTCATATTTTTGTTTTAACTGGAGCTGCTGAGTTAATTGCCGACTTTAATTTGTTGTTAAAATGGTCGACAATAAAATCACATGATGCAGGAAAAATCTGAGCTGGAGTTCTAGATAAAATATTAATAAAATTTGCAGCCACTTCAGAAGTAATATATCGCCTTCTCACAGTCCTCACTGAAGCGTCCTGTTTTATAGAGCTGGTGATGTTAAAAAACACACAGTAGTGGTCTGACACAGCCAGGTCAACAACAGAGGACACACCAGTGGTCAGGCCATAAGTTATGACCAAGTCCAAGGTGTGTCCTCTGTTGTGGGCAGGCTGTGTAACATGCTGTTTAAAACCCATATTGTTTAAAATGTTTAAAAACTCTCTGGCATAAGGATCGCCACTGTTATCAATGTGAAGGCTAAAATCACTAGTTATTAAAATCATATTATATCTAAGATGTATGATTGATATGAAATCAGAAAATTCTTTAATAAAACAAGAAGGAGGATTTGGTGGCCTATAAATAGTGCTGATAAAAACAGGTGGATTATTGACAACAAACGAGTGTTGTTCAAATGAAGAATAGCTTTGCAGGGATAATATTTGTGCTGATAATGATTGTTGCATAATTGAAGCTGTTCCACCACCTTTTTTACCTCCTCTGGTAAAATTAAAATTGGGGGGCGAAGCTTCAGTGAGAACAATTTGTGCATCTGCACCAAGCCAGGTTTCAGTTAAAAAGAGACAGTCAATGTTGTTATCTAAAATCAGATCATTAATGAGAAAAGATTTGTTTGAAAGTGATCTGACATTTAAAAGAGCCATGTTCAGTCTTGCAGGAATGTTTGATCGTGAGTTTAAAGGTATGTGTCTTGTACTAGGGGTTATCCCACTTTTGTTTATCTTTTAATAAATTAGGCTTTTCTGGCTAAATATTTCTCAGCTTGCTTCTTATTCTTTGGTCACAAACACACACTCCTCTTTCTGCCTAGTTGTTTTCTGTCTTTAGTTGAGCATTTCCAAATCACTCTGCTACATTTCTGTACTGATATTTTGACAACTTCCATGGTTTATTTGTACATTTTGATTCAGACCTTCCCTTTTTTGTTGTAGATGCTTCAAACATTTGGCATAGTTTATTCAAAATAACCAAAATTCAATGCCATACCCCATGTTGAATTATCTTTTGGGAAGTTACATAATTCTTTCTAATAATACCGCTGGCAGCTCTCTTGTTGGAATTATACTTTTTATTTATCAACCAGGTTCAGCTCAACAGTTCATTCAGGTCTGCAAGTACCCTCTTATCTGCGGACTCTTTGCATCATCAGACGTGCAGGTATTTTTTGGCACAATTTGTTTCCCTCTGATGTTAAATAAATTGCGATTGTTACAGTTTTGTACCATGTTAAGTAATCTTTTTAACCAAATAAAACAGTAAAATAAACATCCTCAAAGAGTGGCTGTCATGGTGTAGACCATGCCTCCTAGTGAGTAGGTGAACCATAATGGTGAGTGTCCAAATACCTTTATAGGCAGGTGAAATGGCATGTACCATGTGTAAAGACTTTGAAGGGGTGTTTTCTGTTCATGTTCATGTGACAGATCATTTCTGAATAATCTATTTTTATATTTATATATCGAGCCATGTTGGAATGTTTATAGCCTTGGCTAAATTTTACTGGCAGGTTGATGTACGTAGTAAATTTTGTATCTGGGCATTGTATTAATTGTAAAGTGAACGTCAATTAATGTTGGTTTGTCTTGTATGAGGGGCCTCCAGTATAAAGCTGGAGGAGAAGCTTCAGGCGCGAGAGAGCATTTTTGTGGTGATTGAGCAGCCATTGATATTGCTTGTCCAACTGCTAGCTGGTGCATGGCTGACTCATGGTTTTTATTTTGTGACTAATAAAGACAAGACAAAGTTAAAGAGCTGAGCTTCTGCAATTTTCTCCTACCACTACAGCCAGCCTCACAGTGGCATTTTGCATGTTTATGCGCAGGTTGTTATTTTAACCGAAGTCTGTCCATCTGAGAAAAAAAGATCCATTCTGGAGAACATTATCTGACCAGTCTTTGCCATGCACTGGGTTTGGAGTCTATTTTAAGAAGAGAGACAGTAATACAAGGACAAGAATGATGGTAAACTTTGAGGGCTGTAGTCAGGAGGGGCAGCATAGATTATGGAGGAGAATGCTGTTGGAAAAACATTCACCCAATCAGGTTTGTTAAAAGGCTGGATAGGTACTGAATTGCAGACAATTATGTGTCCACTGGTATCTCAGACAAACACAAAGCTACATGAATTTTTAAATGGGAACAAAACAATATAAAACTTTACCATTGTCTGGAGTCCAAGTTCTTCAGCTCTCTTAAAAGTTTAGAGTTTTTCTTCAGCAAATGGAAGCTTTTCCTGTGTGACAAAAACAGCCCTGGTTAGGTGTGAAATTTTCAGTACTGTACATAAAACATTATTATCATGAACATCCAATTGAGATCCAATAATTGCCATACAAGCCACTGAAAACTGAAGTTTCCTGCTGAAGTTGGGTTACAGTTTTAATTTCCAAAAGTGAAAAAGGCACAGGTGCAAAACACAATCTCCTATTTGCTTTGTGCGTGTTGCACCATCACCATTAAGAGGTGTAAGCTTTTAATTTACGGAGCAGCACCACAAGGATGTGGCTCTGTAGACCTTAGTGAAAACAGCTGGGCACTTTTACCCTGTGGAGAGGAGATTAAGACACAGCAGACTCCAACTTGCCTTCAGTACTGCTCTCTCTTTAACTAAGAAGCCAACAGCTGAGTTACAGCAATGCTTCAAATGTGTAGATACTTTAGTAATGCTTCTAGTTCTACATAAATATAACTAATGCTCTCTTTTATTAAGAGCATCACATGGAAAATGTAAGCTGTAAAAGTAAAAGAAGCTTCCCTTCTAACACAATTCACCTTTGCGACAATAGTTTTCCAACTAGAGGCTTGACTTGGACATTTAAAGAAAAAAAATGCTAATAATAAGTAAAATAATCTTTCATTTTCTCATCACTGACTTCATGTTTCACACATGGGAAGAAGTTTTTGTGTTGCAATAAAGCTTTTTTTTTTTCCTGTCAAAAGACAGCAAGAACAAGCTGAGCTGGGCTCCCTTTCCTTATCAACTTTCAAGTTCACTTGATCACTGCAGCACTCAAACACTTTTCATCAATCTCTTCGTGGTGGAACTAAGTAGTTCATCAATCAGAAATGGTCAGCCCAAACCAGAGTACCTGAGTTTTCAGAAAGTACGACCAACAAGCAGAGGCTATATAGGTGTTATTTCCCAACGTACAATGGACCTTCACAAGAGAAACTTGCTGTTGGAAAGATCTTTTTGCTTTCACCACACCTGATTTTGTTGTTTCACTGGTGAGCTTCAAACTCTAAAAGGTTTTGTTGATGGTTTTGTAACCTGCCCAGCCTCACAAGTATCAACAACTGGTTTTGAGAACAATTTATGCCATCCTATGTTGACACAAACATACTGAAACTTCGATATATCACTAAATAAAAGAGGGCATCCATTCACAGCTATTTGCTATTCAACTGACTAAAAACAGCAGACTGTAATGTTATCTTAATGAAATATAGAAAATAATGTAAAGCTCTGATATTTTTGCCAACCATGTATGCAATAATGGGTAAATATTTTTCTTACATGTTTAATCAAAATGTTTATGTTAGGTGACTGAGCAAATTGCATGTTTTTGGTATTTATCTATACAGATGTTGAAGATTTTTAAGAGATCATGAAATTTCCAGTATCACTAAGTTTTAAAAATTAAGAGTGAGTCCAGTTGTCTGAAAGTAGTCTTTCCTGAAGACTATATGGTTTTTGACCAATATTTAGGTTGTAGGTTGCAGAGTAAATAATAAGCTTACTGAGCAACCACTAAGTAACAGAGCTCTCCATTACTTATTTCATTTGTCTCTTCATTCACTTGTACAGTGCAAATCAGAACAATGACTTCTGCTGGTCATACCTGCGGTCCCAAGAGTTCATGCCAAGATCATTGAGGAGCAGTCGACAGAAGTAGAAAGGAGCATTTGGTTCTTGGTGGGAGGGTTGCCTTTGGCAGGCAGCCCGAAAGCTTACATCAGCATCCCACCTCCTAACTTGCTCCTCCTCCTGTTGATTCTGACGCTGAATGGCCTCCAGTATGGCGTTCTCTTGCTCCAAGTTCATACCATGGGGGGACGGTGCTGGCTGATTGAGCCTGAGTTGTGGCTGAGGAAGGCATTCTGGGCTGCTGTGGCTGAGGTTCTCCAAAAGTGTATCCAAAACATCGACCTCTTCCTCTTCACAACAGTTAGAGAGGGAGTCTGAGAATGAGAAATGGTCTTTGTACAGTCCTTTTAATGGAGACGTGGGCCGGTTTCTGTTATGTGAGCTAGAGCTTGAAAGCTGAAGGTCAGCTGCATGAAAAACTCCCACATCAGCAGAGTCTTCTTGTGTAGTGCAGTATAAAATAGTGCCATCCCATGAGTACTTGCCCGAGATGTCTCGGACAATGACACGGACTTGGGAGGATGGGTGGGGGGGCTGTCCGACAGTGGGTGTCTCAGCAGGGATCTGAAGGTAGGACACCAGTGTGCTGTCATTGAAGACAAAGAGTTGCAGGTTGGGGCTTTTAAAGACCTCGGAGGACAGCTCAGATGACACCACATGTGGGTTGTCATGGTTTTCGCTCACAAGACTGTGCAGAAGAGCAGGTCCACCACTCAATGGATGATGACCAAGATGGTTGACCAGGTGAGTCATGACCATCCGTGCTGTCAGAGGTATCAGCTCCATGTTTCGACGCCGTTTTTCTGTCAGTAGGAAAAGAAGCAACAGGAATTAAATTACTGAAAAAATCTGAGGGAAAACACGAGAGAGAAGATGCATAATGTGAATAATTGTTAAAAGGACAAAAAAAAAAAAAAGAAAAAAAAAAAAAAACCTTGCCAGATTTAGAAAACACCTACACAAGCACGACTTTTAGAAAAACTACTCAATGCAAATTTGAAACCATTTTTAAAAAGCCCCCACATTTGTGTGTAGACATGCTATCATCTCTATTAGCTCTTTTTACACAAAGCCAAATCTCATTCATGATTACTAATAGAGGTACTTTATTTATTTCTCACAAAAGCTTAGCCAGCACACCTCTAAGTAGGTAGCATCTCATCATAAGAGACAACTCTGAAAAGCCCATTGAGTCTTCTTACAATAGGTAAGCGTTGAGACGGGCCAAGTACTAATGAGAACAACCATCTTTACAGGCTGCTGAATAGAACTCTGCTCTATGGATTGCATTTATGTAAATGCACAGGTTTTTACTCCCAAGTGAAAGGCATGCCGAGCTTTATTCTGCAGGGATGTGGGAAAAACAAGAAGATGCACTTTTGCATTGTGACAGTACTATCAATACCATCATCCCCCATCAAAGTGGAGAAAGCTCTTTAGAGAGCAAGCCAAGCTGCATTAGAGATGTGCTGGCCCTTTGATGTGACTTGATCAATATGAGGTGAGGGCATGAATATAACTAGGCCAGCACTCTTTGGTTTGCCCTTTTGATAGTGTTTTGTTATTTCTACCAAGACACTGTGCAGCTGTGAAAAAAATAGGAACAAAAAGAAAAGGCAGAGGTGCAGTGAAATTTTTCAGACAAAAGCAACAATTTCCAATCTACATTGTTCCAGTAGACATTTGCACTCTTTTTTTTGGGGGGCTTTTGTGACTTTTTTGGAAGTTGAGGACGCAAGGCAGAGAGAGGGCCGTGTTGCCTAATGGAATCACAAGGTCACAAAGAAAAAAACTGTTAGGGAAAAAAAAAAAGGAAAAAAAAATCTCAACATTTTAATCAAAACCCCATAATGGGCCTTTCCTTTACGACTAAGCACTAATGTGAACATTCCCTGTAATGGTTGATTTTCTTTTCATACTTTTAATAAGATATTGACATCTAATGGAGAGTCTCCAAATGAACTACTTAAGAGTTTGCCTTTTTTTTTTTTTTTTTTTTTTTTTTAAAAGGTTTTTTTTCCCCCCCCTGTTGAGGTTGTCGACAATCAGGATGAATGTACACTGACATCATCAGCTGTGATGTAATGCACGAAAGGAACAACTATTTTGGGTTTTTTCCTCATTATCTATAAATACAAACACATGTATTCATATTATACACTGAAAAAATTAAGCAAGTTATTAATTAAGCTGTAGCATGCTGTAAAAAAACAAACAAAAAAAAAATCCGGGTTTGAAGTGAGAACTCTTGTGTGCTCTTACCCTCTGCTACGGTGAGCAGGTTGCCAAAGTCTGTGTTGGTCGTCTGGGAGGGGGGTGGCTCGAAGCATTTAACCTGACCCAACATGAGGTCATAGTCACTGGACAAGTCAGACAAGCTGAGAAGATAGTGGCTTTGCTGGGTGTGCAAGTTGGAGCCGGACACACAGCAGTGCAGCACCTGGGCAACAAGGAGAAAAAGGGTGGTGATTATTTCCACATGGAAGTGTGCTTGGTTAGTTTTTCTACAGAGCGACAATAAGAGGTGCTTGACTTAACTTCAACTCCTCATATCTAACAAGACAGGATCTTGTTAGATAGGATGGTGTCTGACAAGACAGTGTGCAGACCTGCTGTAGATGGATAATATCCAGGAGTATGTGAAAGGCAACTATATGGTCTATTTACATCATAAGGCAAGAGTGGGAAGAGAGGGGTTGAAGAAAAGGGGGTCTTTATTGCCACTAATCCATTTCTCCTGTGATGTGTGAGTGTATCGATCTACATAACAGATGGCAGAGCATCCGTTGGCAGGGCTAGATAAGGCGCACTGGGGCAGTTGATTACAGCCATTGGACAGGTTTACACTGTTTGATTTAATTAAGACTTTATCCTTGTGCACAGCTCTCACTACAAACATACATGCTTATCCACAAGCACACAAAAACACACCTGTATAATGTACAATCTGAGTGGAAGTAAAATTATTTGAGGGGGTAAAACATATGCCTTAATGTATGTAGATGAGGGCGCCTCTTATTCAGACTGGAACGACTTGGGTAAAGCCATGCGAGGGACTAATCCCATTCAGTCCACGCACATACGCTCACACTTGGCTGAGAGACGCTCAGAGGGGCAGGCTGGCCCTGCCATGTGAAACAGTATTGTGTGGGGCAATGCAGACAGTATGTGGATGCTTCTACCAAGCAGACCTCTGAGTGCATGGGGGAGGGATTGACGGCTTGATGCTGAAAAGACCTGAACCAAACAGCTGCTACACCAAAGCCCCAAAGAGCTTCCTCGGTGGAGAGGTAGAGATGGGGGGGGGCGGCACGGGGCGGCTGTGCCTGACAACTAAGTGACTGCACCTCACATAGCAACATTTCCTGGAAAGTAAGACATGGTAAAACAAGCTTACTGTAGTTAGAAGGGCACATATTGTATGGAGATGTGAGTACACTATGTACACAACTAAATCAAATAATAACACAGAGCCTTGTGCACCAAAGCACAAATGTACCTATCCATGCTGCCACTCTCTCCTCCATACACACACACACACACACACACACACACACACACACACACACACACACACACACACACACACACACACTGGTGGTGCAGCTGGCTGCTGAGGCAGGCAGAGAGAGCAGATGGAGAAGCTTGAGAACAACTCCAATGAACCAATTAGGTGTAGTGCAACGTTGCATTTTACAGCCATGCGTAAGACGCTCGTCATCATCACTGAACTTTTCTCATTCGTCTCTGAAATTCAGAATGCAAGAAAGCCTTTGCATAAGCTTGAAAGTGCTTGTATTTAAAGGCTTTGGATTTATTATGCCACAAAAAATTTACATATGCATGAAGCTGTAATTACATGAATTACAGAATGTAATAACGTGTCATTGACACTGGTCAATAATGGAATAAAAGAAGATGTTTTCTATTGGTGAAGCTACTCTCTGCTTGGTAAACAGATTAATTAGCAGCCAATGAGTCTGTGGAAATGTAGAGATTTTGATCCTGATATTGCATTAATACTGTCACATCTCAAATGGAACCCAGAGGGTCCATGCCTTTTGTGTGCTGATAGACAACCAATCATGTCTAATTGTATTTGCTTTCATAGCAGCTGCAGTCTCTCTCATATTAAGACATATTCCATTCAAATCTCCAGGACAAGCGTTTAGAGCCTGAGCTTATCAATTGGACAAAGAGTCCTGTTTGAATAATTAGACCATTTCTTATCAGGGGTGACATCCTTACAAAGATCTGCCGTTGACCGCATCTGCCCAGACAGGAGGGAATGAATAATACCTCATTCATTTGTGCCTGAAGCTTGGCCCTCATCCTCAGGGTCAGACCGTAAATTAAAGTGTTAGAAGGACAAACACAGAGATGTAGATTCAATATGGAATATTTTTAAAGTTTTAAGGAAATGCAACAAAACATCAGAGTTTGGCTGGAAAGGTTTTCTACATCTGTTTAAGGCAAATCATGTGTGTCAGTGACAGCGGATGCCTCTATACGGTTCCACCACTATAATTTTAAATAAGGCATAGTCATAAGGTCATGGTGGAGGTGAGTCTAATTAAATCGGCAAGCCCATGTGGCAGTGTGGGGGTGGAAGTGTCAAAACTAAAGTTAGAGTGTCTGTGGGGAAATAATATGACTGTTCTGGGAACAATAAAAACAAATCAATAAAAAAGGAAAAAAACACATGTTTGCAATAATCTTACAATTGAAGCCTTCAGATTTTTCCAGGTACAAACACCTACCCTGTAGATGTAGTCTAACAGCGGGGCCTTGTGGGATGTGTGGTCCTCCAGCGATGCCATAGTTACAGGTTCTAGCAGCAGACTCAGGGGAACAGCCATACACCAGTCCAACAGGCAGAGTAACAGCGACACCATCAACTGAGAGAGAGAGACATATGGGAGAAGTTCCTCTTTCAGTTTAGTCAACCAAAATCAAAACATACATAGTATCAGAAACAAATGGAATGGTTTGATAAATAATAATAATAATTAAAAAAAAAAGGTGTAATTCTTACATTTACCTTTTATTACTAATTATATAAACCCAAGATTTATCAAAATTAAATTGCATGAATCAATTTTTGCATGTCAGATCTGCAACACAATCCACAAAAAGAAAAAATAGTAACGATGCTCCTCTTTCTAACTGGTAACGTCAACTGGTGATTGGAATCATGATTCAGTGCAATAGCAGTATTCACAATAGGAGAAGTCTTTGCAGAGCAATGATGGACAGAGGATCTCCAGTTTGTCAACAAGTGTGTGACAAAAATGTTTGAAATCTTTCAAAACAATGTTAACTTGATGGAGGATGGGAAGGAATTTCCACTAGAAAAGCACTCAGAGAGCACAGAGCTCTGCCAAGCAGCTAAGTTCCACACATGTACTGAACAATCCTTTTAAAACCTTCTGCATCCCCAATTTCTTCCAAATTATTTCCAAAATTTAATGGAATCTTCAGTATATTTAGACAGCACGAATCCTATTTGAAGCAAAAAACAATCAACTACTAGAACACCTTTAAAACGTACTCATCGAAAGGGAAGGGGGAAATTATTTAATAGGCTAATTTAACTAAAAAAAACAACAACAAAACTTTGGGTACGTACAACAAGGAGAACTTTTTGTATTTTAATTTGTTGTGTTAAAATGTGGAATAGCCTGGAGAGGAGGCTCAGGGAATGTCCAAATATAAACCAGTTTAAAGAAAAGAATAAAGACATGATTTTTACCAGATATATAAATGAAGAGGGTGTTTGATTATCGCAATGTGTTTACTATTAGTTTTGTTATTGAAGGTAGTTTTGGTGTGATCTTTAGTTATGCATGCTATTTATAATGTTATAAAATAATGTTATTAAGGATAATGATACATAATTACAAATATTATATTGCTAGGAAGCTAAGTTAATGATTATTAATGATTTACTAGGAACGGGATAGGACAATTAATTCATCATCATAATCATGATCCAAGTTAGACCAAGACCCACTGTCAAAAAAGAAGAAAAGAAGAAGAAATCCCACCCATTCGTTTTTATAGAAAGTTACCGTCCTCCTTGAGAGAAGTAATACACAGTGGATGTCATTAAACATTTCAAAGAATCTGGAGAGATTTCAACATGAAAAAAGGCAAAGACAAAATTTTAGCTGGAGATGAGTGACCACTGATTTCTAAGATCGAAGTGCATCAACAACAGTCTTTCATCTTCAGATGCTCTGACTTCATGTGCAAAAGATGACTGTGGGAAGCCCTGCCAGTGTGCACTTGCATTCACAATTGCCACTTAAAACATTACAAATATATCTTCGCCAGAGGTGGCATTGATTTCTCTGGGCTTTAAGGTATCTAGCATGGACAATCCCACAGTGGAAACATGCATCGTGATTAAACCAATTAGTGTCCCTTTTTGGAAGAAATGACACTATGTGCTCTGGACAAAAGACAAAAAGGAGCAGCTTGACTGTCATCAACAAGTACAAAAGCCAGGCTCTGTAATGGTATCGTACTCTCTCAGTACCTTGGGCTAAGCTCATTCACACTTGTGCAATGACAGTAATAATGCATCAGGTAATGCTGAGATGGTACAGTGACATTTGCTGCCTTTACGACAATTAACTTTTCCAGGAATATCTATTTTAATTACAGACAATGCAAAACCACATTTTGCATACATTACAAAGGCATGGAGGAAGGCGGCACAGGTACAAGACTGGCATACTTGCAGTTGTGACCTGCACAAATACAGTGCGTTTAGAATTTGGCAACTACAAGTGAAACTCTAGTCCTTTACTGTAGGAAAGTATATCTTAATACATGTTTGCGGTTAAAAAAGGAATGGGACAAAACACCTGAAACACTTCAGCGCTTGGTATTCTCAGTATAATAACATCATTCATCTGAATTCTCTGGGTCTGACTTGCAAAAATTGATGCATCATTACAAATTGGATGTGGCTGACTAGAAAAAAAAAAAGAAAAAAGAAGCTGCAAAGATGGAGCATCCAGAGAGAAGAATGGATATAGTACAGCAGATGACAATAAATTACTTCGGTGGAAACATTCCTCTGCAAAATGCACCATTCTAACATGACAGATCAAGAGCCTTTAGATCTAAACCATTTCATGCCCCCCCCTACCCCAACTTTCCAACATGTACCTTTTTGTCTGCTTCCACTATTGAGTGCTCTGCGCTGGGCAACAAAAAGGCTATTGTGGCCACAAAGATCTGCATTTGGACAAAACAAGGAGAAAGATAATTGGATGACACAGTTATATTCATCAGCTAAAATGGATATGAAACCACAGAATATGGAGCATTCAAGGACATGACTCATGGTAGATTTATATTTAAATAAATGCTTACTTAACAGAAACTTCTCATCTTAATCATAACATTTTTATATCAGCTGCTGGCAATTTATCTGACCGTGTGCATATTTATGCATAATACCTCAATAATTTTCTTTGGGAGGATGGTTTCCAACCTCTGAAGATGTTCCCAGTGAGAGATCAGCAGCTGAAACATGTCGCAGGCTATCTGAGCCACTGCTTTGTTTCCAAACTAGAAAGGAGAAGGGAAATGTAAAGAAATGTAAATAAATAAATAAAATAAAATATTAGGTTTAAAATAAAATAAAATACTTCACAGTGACCAAACTGTCACTAATATGAATGTAGGATGGGGATACAGTCATTTGACTATCTACATTTAAAATCTGTCACATTTCCTTGTAAAACCAGAAATAAAAAAATGTTTAGAATAATTAATTTATATACAAGAATATGTAACATGTATTCCATTGAATGAATTTAATGGTTTGAGGTAACCAGATTACCGTAGCATGTTAACTTGCATCATGAAACCGAAGAAGTGTTCAAATGATTTCCATAAGAAAATCCTCTTGCTACCGGTTAAAAAATAATCTGTTCCAGCTGTTTTTGTCAGAAATTTGTTATCAAGTTGTTATTTTTGCTGGTAGTAAACATGGTACCAGAACTTCAGTTCACATAAGAGTCAGAAGTCAAATGATTATTCTGAGGAAAGGCTTTTTTTGTGTCATATTATAGCTAGTAAGGTTTGCAAAGGCAGGGATGTACATATTATTGTTAACAGAGTACACAGAATCAGTTGCATCTGAAACACTGTAAGACAGTCTACAACTGACACTATACCAGAGTATCAATGCAAACATCTATGCAAATGGAGAATCAGACATGCAGCTTTATCACACATGTTGAATTTGCTCTAGAGTGTACATAGGAGGCTCATGGAGGCAACAGTCAAAATGGATCAGACAAGGCTGAGAGGTTGAGGACTTCATGTAAGTACCGGTAATGGTCTTCAAACCACCTTACCAACCGAATGTTAGGGCTGTGACGATATGCTTTTGTCCCAATTCAATTCGATTCCAATTTTTTAAGTGCCGATTCGTTTTCAATTGCAATTCTCACAATTCTTCGATATTTCTGATTTTTGTAGATAAAAAACAAAAAAAAATGTTGAAACTTTCTTTTGCTCGTCATTTTTCTTAAAATTTTAATTAGGAAAAAAACAACACAGTAGCCAGTCCGTCATTCTGCTGCTATAATGCCCAAGATGACAAGTAGAAAGAACAATAAAAACAATAAAAAAAATGACAAAAATGTTATAATGGATTATTTTTATTTATTTGAAAAAGAATTGATTTTTTAATTTAAAAAAACCCCAAAAGATTTCAAAATTGTGAGGCAAAAAAAAATAATCCCGATTTTCAATTTTTCTATTAGATTTTCCCACCCCTACCTAATGTAATAAAGCAGTAGTTAAAAGTTGATTCATGAACATATCTAAGGTCTATGTCACTAAGACTAAAATTCCTGTTGTAATATTTATTAGGTAGTGGACATCTTGTGGATCACAGCTCGGGAAACCCAGTACAGAAAGTATCTTTATGAACTTGACTTTTAAATCCCACTTATTAAGCGTGCAGCAGAATTGCACTAATGTTTGTTTTAACAACAATATTACCTTTTGTCCAATAAATCTTTATGGCTTGCTTGTGACAAATGAAGTAACTGATATAAAACCTCTCTTTTATTGTTATGTTTGTTCATAATTCAAAACACACATGCAGTTGAGATGTGGTCACGGCCTGACGAGGATATTTAATTGGACAAATGTGTTAATGTATAAAATTCTCGGAAGGAATTTTTTTTCCCACATTTCTCAAGCGCTGTATGCTAGATTTTTTTTAATTACAAAAAAATTAGCTACATACAGTTATTATGCTGTTATGAGCATTTTTCTTTTTCCAAGGTAGGAAACCACGATATTTGGTCGCGTATCATCCTTGAAAAATTGATTAGTTCTAATTTCAGCCACATTCATATATCTAAATATAAAGTCTGGTTTTAGTTGTACTAATGCAGTTATTTTATGTGAACAGACTCATTACCATCAGATTCAAGGTCTTGATAAATGTTCAAATGAGTCTTTCTGGATTGTTAGACAGTGACTATTTAGGAGAATCACTTCAAACTGAATTGTTGCTGAATTTGTTTTACTTACGGACACATAAATTCTAAAAGAACAGAGCAGCGCAGCTAGCTTAAAATGGAGAAAAAAGTTTGGGCAGGCACACATTTTTTGTTGCAGCATTTTGAGTAATTTTCTTAAATTCAGTTTTTCACTTACTGTGCAGATAATCAGCATAATTTCAATTCACTTCAAAACCATGGCTCATTTTCTCCACACCCATTGGAGGAAAGAACTGGGCTGTTGACAATTTTCTTTCAAATGTGGATTTCTTCAGTGATTTGAAATTCTTTGTGGAGAAATAGAATTTCCCATTTCTTCCAGCTGAATGCCTCTCAACATGTAACAAGGGCAGACAATGTGGGGAGTACAGAAATGGCCAAACACAAAAAGGGGCCCTGAGAGTTCAGCACCTGCTTTTAGAAAAGAGACTCTCCATGCCACTCTTCCCCCCTAGATCCCCCACCCAGCCTATACCCTCTATTTTGGGGCTGGCTGAGTCTGTGTGTCAAGTTGTACAGGGGAGTGATTACTGCTCCATTAGAGAAGGGGGGGGTGGGGGATGTGGGGGTGCTCGAGCAGGAAGCTGGGAGATGTAGCTGCTTAAATTGGCCCACATCTACTGAGAGCGAGCAGCCTGGAAATTACGCCACCGTCCCAGATCCTTTTAAAAAAAAAAAAAAAAAAGACAGCCTCCAGTGGTTCTCTGCATCTCTTCACTCAGGGAGAAAAGAGAGCTCTTCCAAAATATACCCATGAGTCACATCACTAGACATGTTTTATTCTCACGCTTTTTCTCCCCTCGCTATGTTGAAATTGTTCTGCAGTCCTTTTATGTAATCAACTATCATTTTTGTTAGAGCTGTATGCCACAAGGCTGGTATGGTAAAATAAAAACAGCTATTATGAACCTATTCATTTTAAAGACACACTGGCAACTAATCCACTTTATTCAGAAATTTGCCACAACTACAATGTAGAACGCACCTGATGATACAAGTGAATTAGAAAAAAAAATACACAGAAAACTGAAGATGGTTGAATTTAAACTTAAAAAAATATAGAAAGCAACAATAAAGCAGATGCTCACAAACCTTTAGTGTTACTCCCAGAACATTGATGGCATCCTTAACCTGGTGGTGAATGTTCTTCTGCATTAGCTCCTCACACACCCACAGGCCCAGGCTGCACACAGCAATGCACCTGGATGACAAAAACCACAAGTATATTTAAAAAGTAGAAAAAAAGGGTAGAATTTGAATTATATGTATAAAGACAAAGTTTAAATTTTGTTAGTAGTTATGAATTTAAAGCACCAATCAGAATATCTACATCAGAAATAACATTTGTTGGCATTACAAGTTAGTTAAGAATAAATAACTTTGTATGTCACAAAGGTTGCATCATGCATAAAGGAAAAAAAAAAGGCATTATAAGTAAAGAGTAAGCGTGGGCATCAATGCTGGTCTTACCTTGCCCCTTCACAGTGTTCCTTTGTGGCTGCCTCCAACAGGATATCGACCAGATAATTCTGAACAGAAACCACTACAGATTTCAACTCAGATAACTTAAATGTATTTTCCCATCATAAGTAAAGATGTGACATAATTACAATGACAGTAAGGCTTAATCTTATAGTCAAATTAAAGGTACATTCAAACCAGTCATTTTGATTCAAATCCTATTTTGTTTGCTTGAAAAGTTTGCTTTGTTTGGGGAACTGTGAATATGCAAATGAATTGACTCAGATTAACTAAGTGGACTCTGCTCCACCTACATAAGTGCATTTCGGTCTGCTTCAAGCTCAGATAATACAAAAAGTGAACTGCAAAGCCAATGGGATTTGCAGGTTCAACGCAGGGCATTGTGGATAAACTCAACCAAAACATATGCACACATGGGCAGAGATGTATAAAGTGGAAGTAGAAAGTAGAAGTCCTGTCCGGCAGCTCTTTCCAACCAGTCACTAAACCAGGTGAATTTAATCAGCTCAGCTCCACTGCAGGTAGATGAGCCTGTCAGTGAAAACACCTGTTCTACTTTATTTTTACCTCTACTTTATACACCTCTGCATATGAGACAACAGGGGATTCTGGCTTAGAGAAATGGCTTACAGTTATCCTTGGGAAAATACTGTAAAGGCTCTTATAGAAATATAATCAAATAATCATTTTAGCTCACAGTCGTTTGGCAGACGCTTTTATCCAATAGCATGCATGTCTTATGGGTGGGAGAATATGCAAACTCCACACAGAAAGGCCACTGTTCAAATCCCAACACCACCCCCACCCCCCAAGCCCCCCAGCCAAAACTCAAATAAGCCGCTCTTGCTGTGAGGCCGCAGTGCTACCCACTATGCTATTACAGTCATTTGGCAAACGCTTCTATCCAAAGTGACTAACATGTGATAAGTAATCAATTAATCATAGCAAATAATCTCACATGCATGTCTTTGGACAGTGGGAGGAAGCTGAGTACCCGGAGAGAACCCACACTTGAGAACATGCAAACTCCACACAGGTCACTGTTCAAGCCCCCCAGCCAAGGTTCAAACCAGTGACCTTTTTGCTATGAAGCCACAGTGTCAACCACTATTCCACCATGCTGCCAACAAGTTCCCAACAGTAACAAGTATAGCTAACCATCCTAATGTGAATGCACCCCAAATCCTCCTTGTTACCCTGCAGAAATCTAAAAAGCTCTTTCTATATATATATATAGCAGCAAGTAGTTTTCGTTGTTAAATGCCATGACTGTATTCCCAGTACAGCCCATCTTGACCATTTACCTTAATTTCCTCACTGCCTACAGTTATGTCATTGGAGCCAGGCACATGCTGCAGTACGGGAATTTGAAGGTAAAGATTGGGGAAGCACATGAGGGAACCCAAGATGGTCTGAGCTTCAATCCTTGGTGCCTAGTAGATGAAACAAAAAGAAAAAAAAAACATATATAAACATATTATTCTCCATACCAAAACAATGTCCTTCCAGGAAATTGAAAAGTCACTATCCAAAGGAAAGAGGTGGAGGCATCAAGCAGAAATAAGACTATCTTTATTCACAATGGTGCTAATATTTGACAGAAAAACTTGAAAACAAAATGAGTGGCGTTCCAAAAGTAGCTGTAGAGCAAACGGAACATGTTGGTGCACCTAAACAAAACAAAGAAGAGATAATACATCTTACGCAGGTTGGGTTAAATTGTCTGGCAACCAAAGAGAAAAAACTATCATGGAGAATTAAGATGGTTAACATGAACGTCACCATGTATACGATGAGGTAGGTTGGTTTGCCAACATAATCTCTTCACTCTTTCATACAAAGTGGCCCTATAATGGACACCTATTTACAAGCTTGTTTCTTCCATATTCATGAATGAGGATGTTTTATGTTTGTAAATAAACCACTTCAGTGGATGTTAGTGAGTCATCCAATACATTTCCACTTAATGGAGAATCAATAAACATATCATGTTACTGAACACGGTGTAATTATTTAGGTTTGCCTTAAAAATAGGAAAAAGAAAATGATACAGCTATATTTTATAGAAGATTTACATAATATAATAAATTCTAAATATTAGCTCATTAATTATTTAACACGATTATCCTTTTTATCTTTAACAACATGAATTTTTTTTTAACATTAAACCGTGACTTTTTAAAAAATGTCTTTAGGATTCCACATATTTTAGAAGACAAACAAATAACATGAAGCTTTGTCTTGGCAAAGTGCAAATACTGATGTAAACTAAATACATAAATATAAGTAAGGATTAAACAACGCTGCGCGTCGTGATGTCGACTCCGCGTCGAGCATTATAACCGTCTAGCAGACGGTTACGAGTTGTTTAATCTGCTTTTACCATTGTCCCACGCTGTAAACATTTTATAACAAATTTGTATCTTTTTTCTCCAACATTTGCTGAAGTATAGGAACTATTTTATGTTGGCCTCGACGTACATTTTATGCCAAACAACCGCTGTCAGGCTAAAGCACGTTTCTCTCGTTCACCAGTTATAAGACAGCTGATATGAACCACCTGGTTAACACATTGCTATGGTAACACCCCCGTAACGGAGGGATATTACAGTGTTTAAGGAGGAGTTTACAGCAGATGCGCTGCAATGCCAGTGACGCTTGATTAGCAACTGAAGACAGCAGGAGAGGAAAATGTAAAGAGAGATATCATCGCACCCTTTTATTTTTATGATCCTTGTAAACTCAGATTGTAATTGAGATAAAAATCTGATTAATTGCCCAGCCCTACTAAATATCACTAATAAACAAAAAAAAAAAGAAAGAGTCAAAATCATTGCATATGTCTGTAGATAACAGGGTTAATGAGGTCACAGTCAAATCATCATATGTTCATATAAATAAACATTAGCACACAAAGGCTAACAGAACAGGCAACTATCATTTGAACATTTCAACCAAATGAAAAGGTAACAGTAGATACATAGGGACAATGATAATAGTGCACATGGTGGTTTCCATAAGTAATTAAACATAACTGAGTAATGTTAACATAATCTATTTAATGTGCTCTCAAAATGTACTCAATTGAACATTTTTTAAAAATGTAGAATTACAGCTATTTATTCTAATCTGAAACCAGGAGCTTTGTTTTTCTAAAATACAGTTCCAGCTTTTATGTGAGATTTGAATGTTGAAGATTTACTAAGCTCCTTAAAAGTGGAGAAATAAATTTATAACAATCACTAAGAAATAATCTGTGATTGCAACTTTCAATGTTGTTCTTTGGCCCCTTAGACTACTTAATTTCATTAAAACTCTATTCAAAAACAACATGAAATCCACTATGTACAAAATGTTGAAATACATTTAAATTGATTGGTGCAAGAAAACAAATTCCCACTTTAGTTTGAATCTTTGTTTTTCAGCCTGTTAAAATTTGAACTTAGAATAAAAAAAAATTTAAAAAAACTTACATAGATGTGAATGTTTGTGGTGTAACTATTACATAACTCTTAAGACACAGTAAAGGGACTCACATGTGGCATACTGTCAAAAGAAAAAGACTTAATTTGTTCTCTTTCATTCAAAACACAAAGGGTCCACGCTAAAAGAAAGCAACATTCATAATTTAATTAAACAAACTATTAAAGCCAGCAGTGCTGTTTCAGTTTTGAAAGGCTGAACAAAGCAAGGCTGCCCTTCTCTCTTTGTGGTGACCTGCCGATTAACCCACACTGTGAGCAGAGAGGTAGCGGAGTCCGACCAAGCATGAAGGCCCATTTGAAGTCAAACTTTAGATACAAAGTCAGTTAACTGACAGCTTTGTAGATTAATCCTACTAATGTGCAATAGCTCAGGGACAACAATCAGACCAGTATGGCTGGAACTTCAGTCCTTCCAATTTTTGCTTAAACATAGTTTAAGAAATGGTTTAGTGTAGCATTTTCCCCAGGTTCCCTGTCTTGGGAGGGCGAGTTGGGTGAAGGCTTGGTGCGTTTGAGACACGGCATCCAATGTAATATAATAGTTTTGCACATTTAAGTTCCATACACACTTTAGAATCACAGGTAAGCTGCTCATTACAGTATTACAGTATAAATATGACACATGTGGTCATGACTAAACCATTTAAACATCATATGACAGCTTGCTGTGCAGTGACGTCGCATTTCCAAACATCATCGCTGACTAATTTTTAATAAATGGAAAAAAAACCATCTGGGCAGAAAAAAAAGCATCTTTTTAAATGTCTTGATGAAAATGATATATGGTTGCTGCATATATTCCTAGAGTTCAAATCTAAGATAACATGTTGATTCTAACAAAACCTACACATAATAGTAAATCCATTTTAAGGCGTAATATGACTTTGATATTAATACAATGATGGTAGATTCAGCCTGTTCAGCTATGTGCACGGCGTTCTAAACATAACACTGCAGTAAGAGGAATACTCTGGAGAACAAGTGATAGAGTTGAATAAAAAACCTGATTGTTGTGTCAGATATGCAAGTGGTAGAGGATTCTTTAAGATGTGGGCTCTGTCTGCAGTACTGGCATAGGTCTGCTCACCTTTGTGTGCTCACACTTGTCTGTGTGTGGTTGCATCACAGTCAAACAGAGAGTGTGACACAGAGAATGAAATACTTGAGACTCCTTTGCTTTAATAAAAGAATCATCTAGACTGAGGCTTTAAATAAATGCTGTTGTGGCTTGGCACAGTTTAGAAAACCAGATAAATAGATGAATTAGTCTGGTCGGTGAGTTGGGTCTCATAGGGAGGATGGAGCGCCCTGCATCCATAATGGTGCACTTATGTACCAAATGGTTCAAGTCAAAAACATGTGTTGCACTCCCCACCAAGAAGGTCATGTGACTGTTATAGTTTGTTTGTTAGTTTGTTTTGCAAGATTACTTAGACAGTGACAATTAGAGGAAATTTTTTATAATTTACGGTGATGGATGTGTTAAGACTTACTGTTAGAGACAGGTTAAGACAGGTGAAACAGGCCTGCCTTGTGTACGTTTTCTTGCATTAAACAGGTATTGCTGCATGAAAGTGAGACGTATTGATGATGCATGGTGTATACAACTAGCACAACACAGAATTTAAAGGTGTATACAATGATTTCTGGGTCATAAATACAACAGTGAGACAAGTCTAAATAAATTGTGAGTTCATCATGTGCAACATTGTGTATGACTTATAGGTAACTGGTACAAAGGATATATCAGATGCATGCTTTCTTAGCGTCAGAACAAATCAACTTGACTGTCATAACTTTTGTTTTGCAGTATCCCTAAGGGATTAATCATGTAGTTTTTCCATTTTTCATTTATTTTCATAATGATTTGTGAAAAGACACACTGAGAAGAGAAAATGCTTGCTTGTTTGGGGGTTTTTTGTGAATGAAGAAAAAAAACGTATCTCAGAGGGGCTTGTTGGAACTAGATGGCAGAACTGATCTGTAAAAGCAACTTTTGACTTGAGTTTTGACTTGTGTGAAAGGTTTTTACCTCTGGGGAGTCAGAAGCAAGGACGCAGGCTGAAGCAGTGATGAAGTCTCTTAGCAGCAAAGTAAAACCAGGTAGGCCAAGGAAGAAGAACCGGGGAGAGCAGGAGCGGATGATGGTATTCAAAATATCCTGATGACAAACAGAAACACAAACACAATAGTTACCAGAAATAAAATGATCATTTCAGCACCATTTCCAGTTAACCGATATGAACTATGCAGTTAATGGGGGAGCAAATCTAATTCTAAGAAAATCTAAAACAATATTAAAGCTACTGCAAAGCCTTTTGTGCTTTTATGAGCCCAGAGTCTTAGCGTGGGTCGAGTGAAAGAAATATTTTGTAAATAGGCTCCGATGAAAGAGACAAAGCAGGGAGAGAGCTTTTCGCTTCTGCAAGTAGGTTTCACATTTTAAGCATTTTGAGGAAAGTAAAGCACTCAACAAGTTCATGCCATGAAAGGATAGGGGAAAAAAAAACCACATGAAGAGGGAAAAGAAAGATTGAACAGATACAGCAGATGGATTGCTCACAGTGGATATTAGGGAGGACAAAAGACCTCAACTTCCATGTGTCATGCGTACATACACAACAGCAAACCTGTAATTAAAGCCAGAGACAAGGTATTGTTTTGTGGAGGTGCAGGCCGCTTAGTGGCAGATGGGTACTCGTTCAACGCTGACATATGCTGGACAGCAGAGGGTTCTGCACAAACTGCTTAAGTATGTACAGTGTAATGCCACACTATGTTACAGCATTAAAAAGAGCTTAACAGGTTTTTAGAAGTAAGGGGGATTTTTTATTTACTCTTTACTGATGAGAAAAAAATTATTCTTCTTTACAAGAAGAAAAGAAAAAACTGCGTTGGCACTCGAATGCTGCTTCTTAGTAGGGCAGAGAGATTGCCCTCTCTTATCTGAGACATTCATGTGTGTATCTGTGTACAAAGCCAAGGTCCAGGCTAGAAACACCTGGCTTCTTGGCTATAAACTTGTGTAAATCGGACAGTTCAAACATCAGCCTGCTTCTACCTGAGCTGAAGGGCCCCTTAACAAACACATGCATATAATTTCTCTTTTACAATGAAACCTCCAAAGGATATTTACACACACTGCACTACTGATGTATCTGTGACAAAAATCAACCAAAGCTTTGGTAAAGTAGGGGATACAGGTTGACAAAGAAGAAAAAGGAAAATAAACGCAAAGAAGTAATCAGCAGGAAGTCAAACCAACACCAGCACTACATGTGGAAAATTGGTGGAAAGAGCTTTAGGATTGAAGACCAATTTTACCCTCATTTTGCAGGTAATTGACCTCTGAGGCATAATGTGCAGTGCAGTCAGAGGTAATTAGCAGACAACAAACGCTTTCTTGATTGCCTCAAATAAGCATTTTAGAGGAAGCCACGAATGTAGACTGCAAAGTGCTTTCAATTGTATGTGTAAGTAGAAGGGACCTGATTTGAGGTGTGTGTAAAGAATTGAGAAATGTGGAATAACCGCATGCAGTGCTGTGTTGGCAGTAGGAATGGCCCCTGCATCAACAAAAGGTGCATTAACGTAACTCTGAATAGAGCTACCTCAGGCCTTTTTATGTGGCCTCATCTCCAGGAAAGAATGCGCTTTCCACCTGCCGGCCCCTAGGGTGACAAGGTTCACTGTGGCATTTCATCACTCCTCAGAGTGAGGGGGAAAAAATGTCTCTGAATGATGAAGCTTGGACAATTTCAGTTTGGTGTCGGCTGAATTTCATGTTGAAAATCCCAAGCTGTTTCACTTCTACAGTTTTAACAAAAGAGTAGAATCCACATGCACATGAGCGAGTGTGATTCGGTTTAGTCAGTTGAATCCATTTTGTGGTCGAAGGATGCTAATGTGGTAAAAATGTGAATGGAAAATTTGTATGTTTGTTATTGTATGTAATTATTTTGTGAAATGCGCTCTTGACTTTTTCAGCATCAAATGTAGACCTTTTAGATAGATTACTGCTATTATGCTGCAGTCATGCCCTCTGAGAAACCAATGATCAGCAAGTGACAGGCCACAGGACAACTACCCTGACCGTGGCACTCTGCTAGCGAGGCAGTTTTTTTTTTTTTTTACTAAGATTAGCTGATTTTCATAATGAAAACACACACTGGGTTTGTCAATAAAGCATGGCTGTTAAAGGTCAACTTTATTGCTTGATTAAGTAATAAAACCTAGGAAACACTCAACTTACAATCAAGTCTATTCAAATATACAAAAGTATTTACTGTATGTTTAACTAATAGCACACGAATCTCAACAGATTAAACTATTAAAGTTGATAACTAAGTGGTGAAACTATGAAATAAATATTTAAATATTTACATGTATGATTTAGGGATATTTAAATTATGGGGGTTTTTTTTGCCTCTTTTTAAAAAAAAAATATGCAGAGGGTGGTGGGGTAGAGGCAGAAAGGAGGGAGGAAAGGGGAGAATAAGAGCCACTTTCTTATGTTAAGCAGGCGTGCGGCTGTCCTCTATTGTGTGGCGTGAGGACTCTTTTCTCCGGCCAATTTGAGCATGCTTCAGTGGCCAGCCAGGCTCTGGCCCCCCAACGCATTATACAGAGCCACAACAAAAGCTGGAGAATGCTGCCTGGTCTCGCAGCGTGCCCCCCTCATTGCTCTACTCTACACTACGTTCCCCAGGCTCCCCTCCCGCTCCTTCACACACAGCCAGGCCGGTCTACTCTGGGCCCCTGGCCGATGTGTCAGTCTAACGGAGCGCGACAGACGTCAATCCTTAATTAATCACGTATACGCGGCAGGGGCTCAAAAACATTATTTAACGACATGGAAAACATTGTAATAAGCTTGTCGCATTGCCAAAGTGCAACAGAAACCCAGCCAAGAGGGTATTCATACATATACATATATAAATACATACACATATACATATACATAATATTCACAAAGATTTGCATCCTAAACACCCCCCCACAAAGATTTTTTATCCTTGTCCTTTGTTTTGGGGAACTCTATTCATCTCCACTCATCTCCACTCAGCTTTGTCTAGCACAAATGGAGCTATGCCAGATTTGAAAATGAGGAAGGGTGTGGTGAAAAGAGGTGGAAGATGCCAAAACACAACAGCTCTCATCACCACCGGTTGGCATGCCTTCTTTTTTCCCCCCTTTTTTTGTTTTCAAGAAATTAAACCGCAATTCAAAAATGGCGTCAAACTTTTTATGCCATCTATTTTCACTCCTTCAAGTAACTGTCTAGAAGTTCATCGCAGACTCTTAATCACCATCTGAAGTTCATAAACACAAAGCAAATGTGATTTATGGCTGAAACTACTAGTTAAATAAGAACACATCACTCGATAAAAATGTAAAAGGTAAACGTGTAACAGCAAATAATTGTTCTCCACTTTTAATCAGAAGCAGTGAACATGGACTTGACTGATGCGCCATCTACAGGTAGGAAAAAAAAGCCACTGACAACCCCACTAAGAGGTGCTGGATTACTGTACCTGGTCATCACTGGTGAAGCCCTTGTGCATGATGTGGTAGAGGTGCACTAAGAAATCACTGTTGGGAAGCACGTCCTGATGTCTGGTCATCATCTCACAGATCAGCTTGTAGGCCTGCAGCTTTCCAGCCTTGTACTCTGCAGGAAGCATGGTGGCCTGTGGAGGACAGAACACAGAGGTCTGTATTACCATCAGAGAATTTCATTAAGGACTTGATAACTTTTGCCCCGTTCATCATGATTAGTTACAGTACGAGAACTGCATTTGATTCATTCTCTTTTTGTAAATATTTATGTCTTGACTGATCTTAGATATGTAATCATTTAATATATATTAAACACTGTTATAGGGTGAGAATAAAATAAAGAATATCAATATTTTAAATCTAACACTGTGTTTAATGATGGACTCATATAGTACTGTAGTGAAAGAAGAAAGATAAATTGTTGACATGGAACTAGAAAAAAAGGAGAAAAACATGGCTGAGTTTATATGATGCCCTTAAAGTGTACTCTAATTGTTGGGGAGGATGACAGTGAAAATTTGTGCTCAGCTGTGTGTGTCTGTCTGTGTCACTTTGACTGAGATGAATACTCTGAATATTTTACCAATACAAACTGTACTTTAGCTGAGCTATCAGGGTTAATGAGATGTTCTCTAGTACAAATTTGACACTTTTAAGATTTAAATTTACACATTTCTAGCATTTTCTACATCCCAAATGAAGCAAAGTGCAAAAGGTCAAATATCTGCATATTTATTACAGAAATGAATAAACTAAAGCTTTAGTAAAATATGTGGACAAACTGTTGTATGTTGATATTGAGCTTCAATTATATCAAATACTTACATAAAAAAAGAAAATAAACTATTTGGTCTGCCTTTTATTAATTATATTGTCTTTATTCCTAACAACAGAAAAACAATGGAAACAAGGGTTATCTTAATTTTTTCCCACCATTTGTGCCTCCCTCCCTGATTTCAGTGATAGTTTGGAAATAATAATGAGCAAACCCATAAAAGTATGTATTTTTAACTTAGTAAAAAATCTGCTTTCTTCTTTGACAACTATTACTGTGTAGCTCACAAGTGTTTACAAAACTTTAATATACCATTCAGACATGTAGGTACATGCTACAGACATGTAGATTTAGTACAGTCAGATTAGTGCAGAGCTGATTTTCAGTCACTTTAACTCTCCATGTCAATAGCAGCCATAACATTCTGCCCCAAACGCCGCAAGCGTTGCTTATGGGACCAATTTTTTTCATCACGAGAATTTTTTTGTTCATTTCAATGACACTTCATCTGCTTCAATACAGGTGAAGATGAAATAAAAAAGAAAGATTAGGAAATCACTTGAGTCTAAATCCATATTTTGTGTACTGTGTAGGAACTTTTTTTGGTATGATGAAAACTTCAGTGTCCAATAAAAGTAATCATGTTTTTCCTGAAAAACCAAAAAAGATACATTTAAATTAATTAAACACTTTTATAAGCCTCTTCAGGTCATCAAAGTCCCAAAACCTGATCGGATATTAGATATAAAACATACCAGAAAAGCCACTTTTACATTTCCATATTGATCATCACCTCATCTACATTGTGTTTACACTGTATAGCGTATGAAGTACTGCTAAAAAAAAAACAAAAAAAAAAAAACCTTTTTAGTGCAAGTTGTTGGCATGATGCTTAAGGTTTCTACAATATTTTTCTTTACCCTGAAAAGCCAGGATGCAAGCATTCGAAGAGGAGGAATGAATGCAGGCTGGGGAGGAGAGGACTGGTTATCCACACTGATGCCAAGGTTGTCCCGGATCTGTAAGTATAAATTTAATTATAGTCAATGAATATGTAATATTTGTAAGTATCTGCCTGAGACACAAAACTAAAAACTATCATTCTAAAAGGTCACATTGATTCACAAAAACTTTGTAAACAAGTAAATCCTCAAAACAACCACTTTTCATGTATGTGCTACTATACTATGTTGAGCAACATCATAATGTTGATGTTTCATGGACACTTTGTCTTTATGCATATGTTTTTTCTGCCGTATAAGGCGGAGTGCGTTTCTCTGTACCTTAGCCAGTTTGTGCCAGAGCTCATAGAGATAGGAGAAGACCTTGGCATGGATTTTAGGACAACGGATGCTGTTGACATCTCCCAAGATACCCAAAATTCTCCGCCACAGGACAAAGGCTGAATCAGGATGCCAACCAGTCAGGGTCCCCCCAGCAATGATGCTAACATCATCAGCCAGAAACTCGCTACTATCTGCATGGTTAAAGAGAGAGGAATTGGGTTTGAGATAGAGAGCACAATGTTTAGCAATGAAAACAAAGAATAAAAAGAGAAACAAATTTAATTTGACATGAGATTCGGTCAACATATGCAACACAAGTTTTGTGAAAACATTTTAAGATTTAGAGTAGTTGATGACATATCACAATTAAACAAATCCTCTAAACGATGTAGTCATCGCCAGAGCAGCTGCTGACCAAATCCAAAGACCATTCTTTTTCCCCAAATGCATTTCTGCATTAGGATCTTTGTGACATGATTAAAGCATCAAAACACTTGAGGGAAAAAGGCACAAAACACATGCATCATCCAGATGAACTGTGAGAGAACAGTGCCACCTAGTGGGCAGCAGAATAATGAGAACAAGAGAGAGTGAGGCGATTAAAATGGTGGCAGTAAAATAAAAAAAGAAAGAAAAAAAAAAGGGCTTCAAGATAAATGATAATGTAACTTTATGTATTTTGTACCCAGCAACCTTAAAGAGGATAAAGTTGGTAAAGGAACATAAAGGAGAATAGTATGTCAGACATGGTGGTCAGGGTGAATTGTAAAACATAGAAAGTCAAAGGTAAATGAAGACTTCGGTCCAAATGATGAATAATGATGAGCTAAGCAGTGGTACCCAAGTGGTGTGGCATGTTTAAGACAGACTGATGCATGGTGTCGTCCAGGGGGCAGTCCCGCGGGCACTCTGTGTGCACCAGCAGGGCTGGTGAAACGGGGGGGTTCTGGGGGTAGTGGTAGTGGTAATTGGAGTGGAGGTAAGGAGGTGCAGAGTGGGGAGGGAGAGCACACTCAGGACCTAAAAACAACAAGGGAATAGGGATAAAACTGGGTTTGAGGAAGGAAGCACAGGTACACTATGATCACAATGTACAAAACACACACACACACACACACACACAGAAGTTGACATGCAAGGTTGGGAAGGGCAGCGGAAGAACAATTTATCCATAAGTGCTGATGACTGTTGTAAAGTAAATGTCAAATGATTCACAGGTGAGGAGATTTTGCGTTTTATTTGTTCAAAGACAACTTACACAAAAACTACAAATACAAGACCAGATGTCTCAACAAGGTAAGTGCAGCAACAGGCTGAGTGTCTTTACATGGCTATCAGGAATCCATTCAAATCAGAACTTCTAGTATTGGAAGCATGAAAACCTAAGATCAACAACTCAGATGACCCTATGCAGCTACCAAACTTAATCTACTAACTGAATCTGTACACTGGAGTTACCAAAACCTTTGAAGACATCCTCGAAAAAAAAAAGAAAAAAAAAAAGAGTTTGAAATCAGCTTTTTCAACAAGGTTTTAACTCATCCACCCTGGCAGGTGTCTGCAGTATTTGCTAGTGCAAACAGATCAGTATAAACATCCATCAACAACAAGAATGTTTGCAGGGTAAAATGCAGTGACTTATCAGATCCTTTACCTGCCAGAGCCTCATTGTGGCTGAGCAGCAGGCTCCCCTGGCTCCGAGGATCAGAGGTCACGTCCATATGAGCTGACTGAGTGGACTGATTGTCAGCCTCCTCATCAAATGTAACTTCAGCTTCATTGAGGTAGCCATTGGATGTCTCACTGCTTATACTTTCACCTAGGTTGAAATGCTTTGATTATTATGTGGTTTATAGGACACATGCAAGATATTAAAAGATATTCTATTAATTACTCAAATTTTCGATTCATTTTACAACAATTATCATTTTAAATAAGGTTAATTATTGAAGTTCTTACTCTTATCTCTGAGCTTAGGCTTTGTGTAGTTTGTGTGTTCATCAGCATTGCACTCATTGTCAGCTGGACTGCTGCTCCGTCGAATGAGAATCTAGGAATGTTGGCACCGGAATAAAGAAGAAACTTTTATAAACCGTCCTAATTTACCTACTTTCACACAACACTTTAAAGCACGTCGAATTTTCTCACCACTGGTGGCTCGTTGCTCTCAGCCCTTTCACAACCCAGCCCTTTCTCAGTGCTTTCAGAACCACAAGAAGTAGGGGAGTAGTCTCTCTTCTGGGCTGAAAGGCAAAATGAGATGCTCTTAAGAATAGTTGGTTACATGAAGACAAAAAAAAATCCAATACCAAAATATTTCTATATTATATCTCTGAAGATCTCTTGAAGTGACTTTATTATAGTCAAACTTATTCTATTGTGAACTGTGACTTTTTTGTCACAGTATACAGTACTGATATACGGGAGTGGAGTCAAGTTATTGATAAAGTGTCTCATTTCAGTGGCATTTAAGACTTCAAACATGCCCAGTCAGAGATCATTGCTCAGCAGAGCTGAATTCACAGCACAGATGTTGTTCATTAAGATACGTCAATGGTAATTTTGTCAGATGATGCCAAGGTTATAAAATTCAGGACTTTGTTGAGGCAAAGTAACTGGAAGTGCTTTCCATGACCGCGAGTGGACAAACAGCTTTAATCAACCATTTCTCAGGCACAATTTCTGCTGCATTTAAACATCTGGAAAAGAAACAGGAAAGTATGTGACAGAAAGAAGCTTTTTTGAGAATTTGGCTGTATTAACATATTCTTATGCTCCAGTTTTATTTCAGAAGATGCAAACTTTGGAGCGCCTAGATTTTCTAGTTATTTCACCTCCAACTACTTATCGAAGTCTGTTGGTTTTGCTTTTGTGAGCTTTGATTTTAGATTCAAGTCAGACTAACTTGTATGAATGAACATATATCTAAAAAAGGAGTTTAGGTGGGACTATAACTACAGAGTTTTTTTTTTTTTTACTTTTGCCATGAAAATATGCTGCGTGATGGTTCACCAAATCAGCTACCAAATATTTTCATTTTTTATGCGTGTCTTTTTTTTAACCATTTCCTTGAACAGCTTTGCAGATAACTGTATGATTAATCCTGACATAAGGTTAAGTAACACCTACCATATGTGCAGTTGTGCAGGTTGTGAATAGAAAAAATGCAATGTATATTTCTGCAATAAAATAAAACAATAGAGGATTTTATGCATTTTCCATTTAATTCAATGTTTAATTCATGTGGATCAGAACCACGCGACTATAAATCAGACAAACCTACTTGTAGAAAGTTGCTCCAAGGTGCAAATATTTTACAGCAAATCTTTAAGTTTGGGAAATGACGATATTCAACCAACAAAGTGGAACCTCAGAGTACAGACTGTCTATAGTTCCACAACCTCTAATAGCCTGAACAACAACATCATAAATGGTTTGAAGATTGATTCATTCCCTGTGTCTAAATCTGACTTCATTAAATATTAAAAGGCATAATTAGTAAATTGACTAATCAACTGACAAATGACTTTATATGAGGAGAAAATTCTGCTAAAGGGCATCTTAAGAGATGTGGTGAAATTACAACGAGAATGATGAAATCTAAATGTTGTAGCTGTGTGTACCTGGCAAAGTGTCGGACAGCTGTTGGGTGATGTCGGAGGTGCTGCTGCTACGTGGCAAAGGGCTCTCCCTGCCTCCCAGCTCCTCCTCCCCCCCACATTCCGACAGCTGGCACTCTTCCACATCTGAGAAGAAAAAGACGATGTTAGTCTGTATTATAAAGCAAACAAGGGCTTAAACTGGACACATGGGATGTATGATGAGTTATTTTTAAGGACTTGTAGAAATGATGAAGATGAAAAAAGTGACTGATAAAAATGGAGATGGAAGGGAAGATGAATACTTTTCATCTAATTTTGGCTTAAGGTCTGCCTAGATTTGTTTACCTCATGTTAAGCCTCTATAAGGCGAAAAGCTCAAAATCTACTGTAAATCTAATGCAGTCAACTGAAAATGACAGATAAATGTGAAATGCAGGGCGAAGGTCACAAATGCACACATGCAGCTGTCGCAAGACACTTTACCTGAGAGTCTATGAGAGCAAGCAGAGTTACCAGAAGAGATACCAGGCAAGAAAGAGCTCACAGTGTGGAGCAGCATAGGAACACTTTTAGTAGTGGGCAAAGCCTCGTAAAGATGAACACAGTTGCTGATGGACTGGCTTCGCTTAGCTTCCATCAGGGGAAAGAGAAAGAAGATACAAAATAAAGAGACAGAGGAAACAGAAAGAAGTAAAGGGAAGAAGACAGTATTCAATGACAACAGTGTGTGGTACGCTTTTTTATATAAATTATTAAATATATTGTGTGTGTATATATATCCATCCATCCATCCATCCATCCATCTTCTGCCGCTTATCCGGGGTTGGGTCGCGGGGGCAGCAGCCTAAGCAGGGAAGCCCAGACTTCCCTCTCCCCAGCCACATTTGCCAACTCTGCGGGGGGGATCCCGAGGCGTTCCCAGGCCAGCCGAGAGATGTAATCCCTCCAGCGTGTCCTGGGTCTTCCCCGGGGTCTCCTCCCAGAGGGACGTGCCTGGAACACCTCACCAGGGAGGCGTCCAGGAGGCATCCTGACCAGATGCCCGAGCCACCTCAACTGGTTCCTCTCGATGCGAAGGAGCAGCGGCTCTACTCTGAGCCCCTCCCGGATGACTGAGCTCCTCACCCTATCTCTAAGGGAGAGCCCGGCCACCCTGCGGAGGAAACTCATTTCAGCCGCCTGTATACGAGCTGTGTATATTATATATATATATCTATATATCTATATATATATAGATATATATATATATCAGGAATATTTAATTGATTCGCTTTATCCCTATTAAGTTACCAAATAAATCCAAATATGGCAAAAGTCAGAGTTAAAATTTCAACGAGGGGGAAGAAAATCACAGGTGTTGCTCTGTGAACAAAAAGGAACTGTTAACAAGATTTGCAACAAAAAAACAGAAAGAACAATTAAAACTCAACTCACATTAAATTTACAACAGTAAAATAACATTACTGCTGGATTTACTGACACATCAGCCTAAGGTCAGCGTTCCTAGACCAAAGTTTAACCACACTACGTCACTTATATTGATTTTTGAGAACTTCCTCATAGCATGGATAAATTTTTGCTGTATGAAACTGCTTTGATCATCAAAACAATAAAGGTATGAAGTCAAATCCAACAGATAACATTATAGAGTTACACACAACAAACTGCCAAACACAAGAACAAAAAAAACACACAAGTAATTGTACATTAATTGTAAAAGAAAAAGAAAAACATAATGAATTTGAAATCAGCAAAAAGGCTATGAATAGGCTATATTAGGTGAAAGTATGAAGTTTAATTAGGTCTTTTGTATTATGAGCTAGTTTGAATAATTTGTTTGCCCCAATATTGAATGTTTAATTTGAGTACAGAGCACTGCATTTTATGAGTGCGCTACCTTAAAACATATCCTAAAACATATCCATAAGGAGTGGGAAATCGAATTGGAAAAATCAAATATCGGGATTTTTTGATTTTCAATTTTAAAGATTTTAAAAATTTTGTTAAAATTTTTTTCTTTTAAATAAACAACAATAATCCATTATAAAATGTTTGTAATTTTTATTGTTTATATTTATCTTTTTCTTGTCTTATTGGGCATTATAGCAGCAGAATGATGGTCTGGTACTGTGTTGTTTTTTTCCTAATCAAAAAAAAAAAAAAAAAAAAAGACTAGCAAATAAAAGTTGTGTACATTATTTTGTTTTTAGTCTACAAAAATCAGCAATATCAAAGAATTGTCAGAATCATAATTTACATCGAATTGGCACCCAAAAAAGTTGGAATCGAATCGGCATGTAAGTATATCTTCACAGCCCTAATATCTATCGAAAGATCTGTTTAACCTCAACATCAAACCAGATGCATCTTCAGTGCAGTAATACTGGCACAACAATGAAATCCTCTGACCAGGCTTGAGGTTAGGCTGATACTGCTTCGATGTTAACAGAAATAAAATCGAAAAACAAACAAACAATTAAACAACAAAAATGTCATTTAACAGAGCAACAAGGATGCTATTTAGTGAAAAGAAACTGTACTATAATGGAAAAAGCTTTGTAAAAACAGATGTAAAAATAATCACCTGTTTATTTTTTTTAAACTATATTGCTTTCTAAAAATAAACTGGCACATTTATAACCACTCAGTAATGATCTCGACAGAGAGAGCTTCTTCACCTGGGTCTGTGCTTGTATAAGCTTAATGAGTACTATAATGAAATTTTGAGCCTTTTTCTCCATTATCAAGAAAAGACCTCCCAACAATAACACCACTTATTTGCATGTGTAAGAGCAACCAAGTTTTGACAGTTGTCAATGCTGATGCATTGCCATTGTGTCTGGATAGCACTTCAGGCTCTCTCTCAGAGGAAGAGCAGTGAGGGAGGACGCTTCTCTTCTCTGCTTTCAGCACACTTTAATTACGCCTTTGAGTGAGAGCGATACATCGTCTCTGCTACAGCACGACGCTGCTTCCCATTTATGCATATTAATGAGCATTAATTACGCTCCTAATGAAACTATCAAAAACTGCCGTGCAATTGATGTGTGGGCTTTCTCTTGAGGAGTAGGGAGGAGGGCTGTTGGTCCTTTGAAGATCAATGTGGGAGAAATCCAATTAGGTCAAAGAAAGGGAGAGAATCTGAAGCGGTGGTGTTTAATGTTCATCTCTGCTTGCACATAGATACAAATAAACAGACTCATCGAACAGATGCATAAACATGCACACGAGCCACATAATAGATGTGTTAACACACATACACACACTCAGTCTAAGACTTAATCTTTTAGGCACAAACACATCTGCTCCTTGCTCAACAGGCTCGTTATTTCGGAACATTGTTGGTGCATTATGTGGGCGGAAGGCCAACTAATGAAAAGGGCTCATCTTCATCCTCTATTATCCACATTAAGATTTGGTCGAGAAAATCAGAAAATAGGACACCCAAGACATGCACTGCAGCAACTTACTACTCTACTGCCTTCCAGGTCAGCTTGTAATTAGCCTTACAATTTCCCATCAGATAAGGGCTGTCTGCAGCTGGCCTTTTGACATGCCATCGGGGGAATTGTACTGTATGCTTGCAATCAAGCCGACATGGAAACATGTTGATACGGGCTACTGAAATGAAAGGGGAACAATGGGGGCCATCTGCTGGCTTCTTTGTTTATAGTGTTGGACCTTTCAGTGGCAATGGATCAGTGTACACACAGACCTGTCTGAAGACTTCTGAACACAGATGTGATGGGGAAACACTGTGGTCTTAAATAGTGCTTCACAGGCTTATCGCTGTCTCACCAAAAAAAAAAAAAACAAAACAAAAAAAAGCTGTAGACAATAAAGAATGTGTATAGAATAGCACACAAGGGAAGTGTTTAAAAAAAAAAAAAAAAAAAAAAAAAAAAAAGACGGTTTTTGCTTTAATACTTGTCTGTTCCAGTTGTGAGACAAATAGAGCTATAGTCATTAGGGTGGGAAAATTTAATCGAAAAATAGAATATCAGGATTTTTTGCTTTAAAATTTTAAAATAGATTTTTTTTTTCAAATAAATAAAAATAACCCATTGTAAAATATTTTGTCATTTTTATTGTTTTTATTGATCTTTTTACTTGTCTTCTTGGGCATTACAGCAGCAGAATGATGGTCTGGCTACTGTGTTGTTTTTTCCTCATTGAAATCAAGAAAAATTATGAGCAAAAAAAATTTTGTACATTTTTGTTTTGTTTTTAATCTACAAAAATCAGCAATATCGAAGAATTGTGAGAATCGCAAGTGGGACATATGCATATCGTCACAGCCCGAGTCGTCATACTTACCAGAGGCTTTCTGTCGAACATTGTTGCGGGCGTTCTCCACACCAGGGGCTCCTGAAGTCGTGGCTGAACGAATCCTCATGGGTTCCTGGACTCCTGGTCCAACCTGCTCCCCTTGGTTCTTCCAACTCAGTGAAAATGAGCGTGCAACCGCTGCTGCCTTCTGGGAATCCTGCATAACTCCTGAAATATGAAGATTTTACACTTCAGTTTTTATCTCACAGATAGCTTGAAGGATAGCTACAGTTTCAACACTCATTAGTTAAAATGTAAAATACATGATAATTCAAACACGCCCTAATAAAAACATACTCTCTGAATATAACCACTAACAGCAATGGTTTACAGGTTACGTAAGATTACACTGAACTTTTATTTAAGTGTGTATATCAAATAATTCAACTTGAACTTATCTGGAGTTCCTAGAAACAGGATTTTAAAAGTATTTGCTGGCAATAAGTTATGTTAGAAAACAAAAATAAAGAGGTAGAGCCAGTAAGAGGAGTGAATGGGTGGGGGCACAATGGTGATCTGACACTGACTTGCTGGGGTGAGCTTCGCCTGTATGGAAAGGTGCACACACTCTGCGGCCCATAAAGCTGTAAATAAAGTGCTTGCGCAAAATCTATTGCAAAACTGAGAACTTGCAGAACAGAAGGGGGACATAGTCACGTCCATACCGACCGAATGGTTCAGTACTTTCACGAGCCCCACTGCGTTCCTAATTACTTGGTGTTTAAAACACTGCTGTTCATCAGAAATTCATGTCTGATGTCACAAAGTGCAGGAATCCAACCCAAGTAAAGACAACTAAGTCATACAAATAAAATCCATTTTCAATCCCCAATGTTTCCCACATTTAGTCTCCTCACCACGTCCTCTCTGTTTCTTCTCTTTCTGCTCGCTGAGTTTATCCAAAGGCAAGTTGGCCATGTCCAGGCTGTAAACAGAGCGTGCCAGCACAGCCGTCAGCGAGTCCATGATGCTGGCCCACTCCGTCACCAGCTCCTCCCAGCAAGTAAGGGAAGACAGCACTGCCAGCAGTTCGTCCCACAGCTCCCGAGAGATAAATACGCAGAGGTTGGCTCGCACCCATGCCACAATGATGGTCTGAAGACAAGAGGAGGAAAGATAAATTTACTCTGACACACGTATGAAGTTGCAATAATAAACTAGAAAAGCCCTCTGCGAGCGTAGACCTCTACCAAGCAGCTCATTACCCAGACTAGGTTCATTTTACACACATTAGACTCCTAGATTTACTGACAGTGAATCGACAATGTCTTGGTATATTGTGGTGTTTGTTAGTTTTTTTTTTTCCAGTGACAAAAATTCCAAAGATCCTCTGATTTTTTTTTATGCTCTGGGTTATTATGTCCAGAATTTTGCAAGGATCTAGAACTTTCTTTGATTTTTAGTTAAACCTGTAGGGATCTTCTCCTGTATTTCTTTGGCTAGGTACCCTGACCATTTAGTGTGGAGTTTATGCATACATACTGACAATCGCCCTTTCTTACAATCATAAAGAATCCTTAATAAAAAATCCTGGATCCAGATGGTGATCCGGATCACTCCCATAACTAAATTAAATCCAAGTTAGACCAAGACCCATTCTCAGACAAAAAATAATAAAAATCTGTCCAGTACTTTTTGTGTAAAGTTGCTAACAAACAGTGAGACAAACAGATAAAGATCAGCAAAAACATAACCTCCGCTCTGTCCTTAGCTAAGGTAATTACAAACTAAAAACATATGACAACATGAAGGTCATGCTGAATTATTTTACACATCTAAAAGGTACTAAATATTGAGGAAGTTTGAGGAAAACATTTAAGGTTTTACATGCATTTAATATTTTACAGTCACCGCACACTGAGATGGAGATATTATTAATATTTATTTACATAAAAAAAGCTAAACATGTTGACTAAGGGTTCCCTCATGTAACAAGAGTCATTCAAGTCCTGCAAGTAGCAGGAAGCGTCTTAAACACAAAAGAACAAGCAGCCCTCATTATTACATCAGTACGCAAAATTTCACTCACTTCTTTACTTAAAGCATTTAATGAAAAAACAAAGTAGATTTTTTTGCATACCCTAAAAAGGATAGATGCTAAACTTTCAGCAAAGCTGTCTTTTCTTTGGTTTTCATGTGGCCTCTTCATCACCGCCTCTGTGATCCTCAGTAGTACCTGCAGCATCTGCTCCCTGCACAACAAACACAATCAAAACGACCAGTGTCAGCTGCAGCAGAGCTCATTAAAGAAAAACTGCACTTGAGCACTTAACTGACCATGTTTGTGTACTCATAGTGTGCTCCATGATCATGTGCCGGTAGATGCTGAGAACACCCTTGCACAGCTCAACCTGATTCTCCAGGAGTTTAGGTACATCCTGGCAAGGCTCCAACAGGAACACATTAGAGGAGTTTGTCAGAAACACCTGCACATGGAGACACAATGAAACTAGGGTCATAAAGAAAATGGTGACATTAGAGAAATTTGCTGTTAAGAACTGCTCAGTCATCATGTGTTGTGACCTCAAGTTAAACATAAGCAGGAGAACCTGTAGTGTGGGCTGGATGCCAGCCTTGATGTCCATGTTCTGCTCCTCAGTGAGAAAACCCCGATTGATGGCACTACTGAAAGAGTATGTCCTCCCCCAGCTGGATGACCGTTTGTGACCATGACTCTCCAACATCTTAAAAAAGACAAGATATATCAATCAGCTCTTATTTATTATAAGACATTATGACTCGCACTATAACCCAGATTTTTAAAAAATTAGAAAAAAACACAGTGTTCAGGTTTTTTATCTCTATTTCAAAACTGTATAATGTATGGTTTTGGCTCTGACTAATAGTAACAAGTATGGAAATGCATAACTTTTTAAAATAAAATTATTACACAATAATTTATAGGATGAATTATTGGAGGTTTTTTTATTTATTTATTTTATGGAAAATATTTTCTACTGTACCATACATAAAGTATTTTTTCATAGGTATACAACTATGATAAACATAAAAAAAAAAACAAGTGTACAAAACCTTGTCTTTACAATCGTGCATAGCACTACTAGTGCTTTTATGAATGTGTACAGATGAGACAGAACAATTGAATTTCATAGTCTGTGCACAGTATTTTTCAATGGTTCCTACTTGTACATGCATGTTGTTTATCTCTGGGGTACGAATCGGTTCAGAACTATCGTCAACTTCATCCTCCTGTGTCGTTCTCTCAGGCTCTGCCATGAAGTTGGGCTTCTCTTGCAGGAGCCACTTTCTGTACACTTTGATCACCTTCCTGGTGGCTGAAGCCTCACAGGATGGCAACAGGAAGGCCTTTGGAAAGAAGAGAGCAGACTTTTATTGATCACATACTCAGCATTTGGACTAGTCAGAAAGGTTATTCTGTCAGAATGACGGTGTTCAGTTATTTAAAATAAACACCACTAGAGGGCGACACAGTACATGTCATTTAATAGTAAAGACAACAAGTATTTGTTATACCACTGCATATTTGTACAATAATACAATTAATGTTAATGTATGCAGAATCATTGCTTTGTGCTCCCACTGTACCTGGTGGAAAACCTCGTTGACAAAATTCACATTGTCCCTGGTTGAAAGCAGAATGGAGTGCACCATGTCGTAGACATATCGGTGCTCCTCTTCAATGCTACACAAACTGGAATCACTGGGCCGTCGATCAGACAGCGTGCTGCTGTTGGAGTGGTTCTTGTCATGCTCCCCAGCTGGCCCGTTTGTATCCCCATCAGACATCTTATCTTTCTCCTTCTCCTGGCTGCTACTGCCTGCAGTGACAGTCTGGCCATCAGAGACACACAGTTAGTCAGGAAAATGAGTCCCTCTGTACACTACAAGGGAGTCTCCTCACAGTTAAATAACTGGCCACTAGAGTCTAATTTCCAAGGCACTCATGTCTATCGCCATTTAGAATGGGGAATAAGCTGCTGAATTATTCATTGGATTTATTTTATTTGCATAATCACAAGATTTTGACTGTGTTGCTCTCATTCCTCTCTAAAGTAAAATGTCTCCCAATAATGAAACTATACCACTATACCAGGTACTCGCCACTTTATTAGGAACACCAAACAAAAATTAATGCAGACAAGCTGCAGTTAATACTGTACAAGGAGATTATTTTCCACAACTTGGCTTTTTAAACATTAAGATAATTTGTTGGTTGTATTTTAAAATGGTTTTCCATATAAAAAGGTGTTACCAAACCAACACTGATATAAATGAACAAGGAAACAACGATACATATATAAGTTAATAGAATTAAAACATGGTTCGCATTCTGATACACAAACACAAAACAAAAACTATAAAACTCAAATAGTCCTTCATCCTTTGTGACAGAGTAAAATCAACAAGCGTGTTGTCATGTTCACCTGGATGAGTTTGGGAATGACCTCAGTGCCGTTCTTGGCGCTCTGCGCTGCAGCAGCACTACTGACATACTTCTTCTCCAGGAAGAAGGTGACCAGCCAGGTGATGAAGGCCACTCTGGGTGCCAGGTACTGGTCCCTAGTGCAGAAGGTGCTCTCATTGTTCCGCGTCACTGGCACATACAAGGGTTTTGGTCTGTGGTGGGGGAGGTCTGATCGTGTGAGAGGTACAGGACAAAGAAAAAAGGGTGAATAAATTCAGAAAAGAGCAAGAGAAAAAGAGAAAGACATATCCGACATGAGCCCCCCCCCCAAAAATTAAAATATTCAGTCAAAATTCAGGAACTAAACAGGTAGAATATAGTTCACCTATTTCCCCATTTTTGTAATTAATAAGCAATTTTGTTCTGATGTTGAATCCTCAGTGTTTTGAAGTAAACCCAATACTTAACATTACAGCACTATCAAAGTAACATCAGATTAAAAGTAGGATTAAAAAATTTAAACACCAACAAGCTTGACAATTTTAAACAACCTGTCATATGTTCCCGTGAGGCCTTATGTGCTGCTTGTGCTAGCAAGAAAGAGTTTATTGTGCACACTAACTCAGAGCTTATGTACAGTGGGTGTACTTTTGCAGTAAAAAAAAAACAAAAAAAAAACATTTGCTTTGAAAAGACAAATACAGATTTTGGGGAGTGAGTTTACCTAATAAAGGCTTGTAGAGGTTTGTAAGTTTGGTAAAGGAGGGGAATAGATGTGGAAGATAGTACTTCTTGAACAGACTGAAGAGAAACCTGAAGCCAGAGTCCTGATTCTCTTTGTTCTTCCATTCCAAGCTGGATGCCTGGCAGACAGACAGCACAAAGGTAGACAAGGTCAAAAAACAACAGGAGGACTTGGTTCCAGCATCACTCAGATGGCGACAGTTTACTGGCTGCAACACAATAGCTTGAAGATTAGATAGGAAACAGTATGTGGGTAAAAAAAAAAAAAAAAAAAAAAAGAAATTGGGGTGAGGCTTGCATTTTTAACAGCTAATAACAGGCTAGTTCTTCATCTTGATGCTGCAGGAATATTTATAAAAACTAACTAAAGAAAAAAATAGCAAACTAAGAAAAGGATGCTGAGCAAATCAGTAACAGAATAAAATAATTTGCTCAGATTTTCTTGTTTTAACTCTTTCGAAGATTGAAAAGAGGAATTACACTTCTGCCTTCATACAGCATCAGAAGTTTTTAATTTTTCTGAAAAAAACAAGACAAAAACCTTTTTTTTTTTGTTTGTTTGTTTTTTTACCTCCCCATAGCACAATTCATTTATATGCTCACAAAAAAAACAACTGTGTTTACTAATTTTACCTAAAGACGTGTTGACAGTTTGGAGGATCAGGACTAAAAATCACACATCTTATTAAACAACTTACCTGCTTTTTCTCTTATGGCACTGCTGCCAAAGATTATAAATCACCTTTAAATCAGGTTGCCTACATAGAAGCATGTAACAGTCAACTAAATGTTAATAATCATGACTCATACATCATCATTCTGTCTCTGGTGAATCACAGCATGACAGGACACAATATGTTAGTTCGGCCAACCGTTGCTAACAGCAGCTGATTTTCCATATTAACTCCAAAGAACATTTGAGGAGTAAAGTTTCACATTGTCACACATTCTTATCATTGGAAATCTCTAGATTGGCATCTGGGTAAAACACACAGGAGGCAGATGATTATGTAAAAAGTGGGCTGCGTAAGTTGTGTTCTGATTAAAGCATATACAGTTGTACAGATGAAGCTCTAACACAATGAAGACATTTATATCTCCATTACAAAAAAAAACCCTTAATGAAGACATTTTAGCATATCTAAAACATGAATGAATGGAAAGTAACATGAAAACCAGCAAAAAGATTTAGAAAGCTGAAAAGAACATTACGTCCTGTTGGGGCTTATTTGATCATTTTCCACATTTCTTACAGTGAACCGGCTGGATAAACTCAAACAGAAACTCACAATGAATGGTGAAGATGCTGACATACTTATCAACACCTGTGTGGAAAATGTCAGAAATTATCATGGCTGCAGAGCATGTTTTTTTAAATAGCTTAAATCTTCAGTCCTAACTTGAGAATAAGTGGTGACAACAACAACGCTTTAAACGCCAAACTGTACCGCGACGAATCATCCACATAAGTTGTCATTACCTGGATGACCATGTACTTGAGCAGTGTTTCGAGGATGTAACAGGTCGGGTCCTCTGCACCCTTTTCTCCAACCACAGCTGGGACCAGTGGGGTAATATCTTCAGGCACCACCTTGGCTGCGCAGATCAGAAGAAACAAACTCATATTAAATGCAGGAGAAAAAAAAGCAGTTCCAAAACAAAAGAAGCTTACTTTGTGTAATGCAAGTCCTACAAAGCAAGCAATTTCATGGACGCATGTGTACTCTTATGCAAGTGCCCTGCCTCACCATCAGAATGGTTGGAGAAGGGATTGTAAATAATGGTGTCGAGAGTGCAGGGTCCTCTTGAGGAGGGAACAGCAGGGAATCCTGGCACTAGACAGGCAAAGATAAGGAACTGCTCCTCAGCGCAGTTGTCTCTTAGAGCCTGCAGCCACAGCAGGAAGAGACGGATCCCTTCACAGCGTATCTACACAGGAGATGGGGGGGAATTATTGGAAAAGAAACCTAATTTAACCATCTAACCAGTGAACAAAAAATGCTCTGCATGATTCTCCACATTGCAAATCCTAATAGGGGTATAAAGCAACAAAACACTCACTTTGAATGAATTTCCAGTGTGTAGAAGCTTTTTGAGAATAGAACCTGGAAGAAAGACACAAGTATTCAACAAAACACGACCACACAAGAAAGCAAAGACAAAAGACAGCTCAAAGTGTCATCTCCACTGTGACAAATTGACCTTGATGGGTCATCTTGACAAACTAGTGGGTGAAGTGGCAAGGCTTCACATTTTCCTGATGAAAATTAACATCAGTTGGCTGCAACATGTATTCATGAAGGCAATCTGGTTCCACTGTAATCAGATGAGACACTGCTCTGATTGCAGGCCAGAAGAGGTTTGTGTGAGAGAGGACATACTACTGACAGCCTGAAGGTAGAACCGTTCTTATGAGGACATCTGGACATTTTTATTAAATGATTCAAACAAAACAACATCAAAAAGCTTGGTTAAGTTGGGGTAAAAGGCTAACTATGAGGAGGCCCTTCACTGGGTGATCTGGCTGAGACATTTAACTGGTAACAACATAATTCATCTACAAGCACAGCAAAGCCGTGCAGAATTCATAAACGTGCTTGTCTGGTATTCTCATCTGAATGATGGATGCACAAAGCATGGAAGATTTCTTTCGTACTCATTGGTTTGAGGACAAAAGGATCTTAATGGTGTGTGTGAAATGTCTGTGACCTTGCAATCCTCAGCATGAAAAGAAAAAAAAAAAACAAAAAACCACAAAGTCCTTCATGTCATTCCAGCCACCACAAGGAATCTGTCACTAGGCACTGAAATTCATTCCAGCAATGGAATAGCATGTAAAATGTGAGGAAAAAAAGAGAGTTATCTTAGCTCAACTACATAAACAGCGCTACATCTTGACCAGTAACACATGAACTGAACAGTGGAATAAAAAAAATTCTATGCCAGTAAAGGAGGCAACTTTAAAACCGGCGGTGATTTCTTGTTCAGTGACAGACAAAAATGGAGCATTTGCCTGGGGCATTCACTCAGAGATGAGTCTTGATATTTGAAATCATCAGCCTGTAGGAAAGGACAAATCTGGAACGGTGATCTAGACCTGAACCGTTCAGCTGCTGACAAACGGCAGCTATAATTGGGGTTATTGCTTCTTGCAGCAGTTTCACTTTTTCGCGCTGGACCAACATTATGCAAACACAATTCAATTACTTATTTGCATTTCAAATTAAGTGCTCATTTGCATTTCCCATTTACAAGCCCTTCTAAGACTAATTACTTTCTCTTCATTATGGAAGGCTTAGGCATGGCTGTAATGACATTCTTTTTGTCCTTAAAAGTGTCCCAGAGGTTACAAAGGCTTGAAGAAGTGAGGAAAAAACAGTGCATAAATGCCTACAGGTGTGGCAAAGAAACAACAGTTTGTTAGCATGAAGATAAAGTACTTTATATTAAGGAGGAGAAAGTACATACCTATACTGTGAAACTGCCATCTGCTGTAGATTTTCTCTGGCAGAAGTTGTAGAATTTTCTGAGGAAATGTAAAAGTTATGATTAGATATATCAAAAGGATTTCATGAAAAAAAATAGTTAAAAGCATAAAGGTTAAATTACAGAGAAATTAGATCTTTTTCTCTCTTTGTTACCTGTTGTGACATAAACCTTAACCAAGAAACTGAACACTGACAAACTCCAGGGTTTACCGATGAATATACGTTATTTTAGCGCTAAAACATTATTGATTATCTGACTTCCTAAAAAGCAGCACACTGCCCTGTAACAAGTTCAAATCCTAAAGCAGTACAAAATCTGAAATGACCCTCAGAGTTTTGTGTAAGCATCTAAAAGAAGAGTAATTTTTGATTTTGATTTTGGTCAATAAAAATTGAAAATAGATTTTGCAACCAGAACAGCAGCCCGTCAGTAATGGCGTTCAGAGTGCAACTCCTTCAGCTGGATTGCAGCGTTGGGCCTCAGTTGCTAATTCATGTTTAATTTAATTAAGCATAACGGTTCTTTGGTAAATTATTCTTTAAAATGGAGAGAAATTGATGACAAAACAGGACATTCTTTAAAAACAGGTTGAGTTGAGAAAAATAAGCATCTATCTTTAGTTCAACGTAGTGTTTGTGGATCAAAGTCAGATCCATACTCTGTCCACTTCACTATTTAAAAGGAGAGTCCACAAAGCAGTGTGTAAAATCCCAGTGGCTACATCAAGGTATTGTCCAATTTCTTTTTAGGATCGCAAAATAAAGAGAGAAAGACTTGATAACATCTGACTTTGCTTTGGTGAGGGGCTCATTTAACCAAAGCATTATGGTATTTGAAATGTGGTGTCCTCGCTCTTTGCTTCCACTTTGCCTAACATCTCTGCAAAACCCTGTGACACAGGACAGCACTCACCACCTCAGCAGTAACTGCTTTATAACTCAATTAGTGCACCCTAACCTTTCAGCAGCCGATCATTATTCTTCAACACAGTGACTGGTTAACTGGGTCCTTCTGAAGAGGTTAAAAAAAGAAAGAAAAAAAACCCCCCACAGGCTGAAGGTTAACACGTGTGCATATGTGCATGCCTAGCTAGTTAATAGTCAGCTCACTGTGAGCAACTGATCCCCCAATGGCTCCCTTCTCATCAAAGCCTAATCACTGACCCAAGAAGACTTCATGATTGCAATGTAGAGGTCAAGCCTGTCTTTTACTGCTTTTCGTATGCAGCTCTGACCCACTTGACCAGACAACCAATCCTGGTCGGCATAATAAAAAGCTCATCTGCCCTCGAGAGTGAGAAACACAGCAAAGAGAAGGATGCGGAGCATAATGAAAAAAAATGTGCTAGACCTGTAAGAAACACAAAGACAAGATCAAGTTGGAAAGAAATCTACAATTTTATGTCGATTGAGAAGAACAGAACTTTTAGAATCATGAAAATGGCCAATTATATGTTATATGTTGGTTTGCTTGTGTAAAATTTTCATATGATTATAGTAGTATTGCTTTGCTCTCTCGCTCTTTGTCCTGCTCTCCTCAGACCTCTGGTGGCCCAGAAGTCATTTCATCTTTTAAGTGTCTCAGTTTGTCTACAACTTCCTATCTCTCTCACCATCCTCCACCTTTAACTTTTCCTTCTTGTCCTCTGAGACTAAATCCCCATCATTACAAGTGACACTGAAAGGCATACATCACTTTGAGGAGGCGTAAGATGACAATCTGGGCTGCTCAACTTCTCTCTGATCCACAGACGTGATGATATGCAAGAACAGGCATGTGGCTACATCTTGGCATTGATACCTCATGGGATTATTACATCTCCGTACAGGCATTGTACTGGCCTACTTCATTCAGTCTCCTTGGACCAGTGGAGAGATAATGCTAGGCAGCAACACAGCAGGGTAGCTTCCATAAGCCTTTCCCTGCGTCTACGTTGATGTGTGTGCGCATATAGACACAATAACATTGTCTTTCTTCTCACACAGCACTAAGAAAGAAGAGTGGGAATGAGATGGGGAAGCTAACTCAGAAAAAACTCCCCACGGAGAGGGAATGGAGGCTGCAACAATGAGGAATTTACTGGCTGATATGAGACGAATGCAAAGTCTGTTGGGCTGGAGGTTGGAGGAGTTACTCTAATCTGCAGCCATACTCCAGCATAAAGATAGGGGCATTATTGTGGCACAACTGCAGCCTTAACACATTTACATGATCCGCACTTAGGTTTCCAGTGGTAGAGCCAGAACATGACACAGAATATACTTCTCGCAGAGGTGGGCTACAAGGGCTTTACGGCGGCAGCAGTAGAAATGCAATGACAAATCTGTCATTTGCACAGTGTTAAGGATTTTAAAGACATGGGGATGATTACTCTAAGGAGAAAGGAAACTCCCAAGTTACACAATGAGCAGACACAATACACAAAACAACCAACGTCAAACAAAATTAGTCATGTATATCAAAATTGTAAGAAAATTTAGATTAGAAAAAAAAGAGCAAACTGTGTATGACAGGCAATTACTGACCTAAAATACAGTATTTAAAAAGCTAAATTCGAAACATAGGTTACTGCACAAAGCCAAACACTGCGACTGTCATTTAACAGTTGCCTAATAAAATGCTCTAAAGAATAAAAAAAAAGTATTACAAAAGTGCTTTAATTCTTCCCAAAGGCCAGTGGGTGGCAGCAGCAGAATGCAATCACATCCCATATCCCAGCAGTGGAAGCCAAGCAGAAGCACAATTCTTCCAGGAGCATTTTTACATAACTTTTTTCCTTTTTTTCCCCCTTATCAGGCACAATAAATCAGGTGGGAAACAGGAGCTTTTTAACATATGAGACTCCACCAAAAGCTGACAATATAATGCTCTTTTTCTAATGATAAAAATATCATCATATATAAAATGTGTAAAGTAGCAGAAGAACTTAATCCCCATTTATTTGAGACATCAAAGAAAAACTTCCATTACTCTGATCTATGATTCTGATCATGAACATTTTGCATGACACCAAGCAAAAAAAATAATGTGTTTGTGAATAAAAGAGTTACACTCATCAGTTATGTAATTTGTGGCCCTTTACATACAAGGCCCTGGGCCTGGTGTAATTATTACACTGTCACCTGATTGCAGCTACTTCAAATAATTGCCAGCACTGAGTATAACTAATAACAGAGATAATTGCATACAAACAGGTAGAATAGCTAAACAGAATTTTTACATTTCAAGCATTTCCAAGGTGCGAATGGTGCAGTTTTGGCTTCATCATCACACTGTGCAGACTTCCTCTGCAGTGATTTAACAGCACATAAGTGCAAAGCTACCATTACCAACTCATGCATAACTTCTGATATTTGAGAATTTTGCAGCTATACCTGCATTGGTGGATTTAGTTGCATCAAAACAACTGCCTAGGACACATTTTAGTGTTTACTCCAAACTAAAGCCATAGAAGTTCATTGAATCTAAAATACCATGCATGCTGAAGTTTTACTGAAGATTTTGTGTTTTTATAGAATAAACTACTGAAAACAGCAAGAAAATTCCTTAAATATAATACGTTTGTGTGTGTGTGTGTGTGTGTGTGTGTGTGTGTGTGTGTGTGTGTGTGTGTGTGGAGGGTCGGGGGTTTCAGGGAAGATGACCAGGGAAATTCAGAGTGCTGACTCAGACCCAGATGACAGATACAAGGTCATGATAAGGTCATATCCTGGAGAGAAAGGGAATATGTACACTTTCCTCTGAATTTTGCTGGTCCCACTGCTGTCCCTTGACCTGTCCCACAATCTCAGTGGCATTGAGATCAAGCCACTCCCACACACCAAGAGGTCATCCACAGTCATACAGGAGCATAAACAAGCTGAAGTCCCTTGAGGCCTCAGCAGTTCAATCTGGTCTTGTGACAACTAAAACAGTCTTTAAAAAAACAGCAAAGAGTGGTTTCACATTTGCCGAGTTATCAGTGTTGGTGTACAACTACTTTGCAGAACCTCTCCTTTCATACTTAAACCTGTTTGAACTGAAGCTGTACAGCAGCTAGAATAGACAGGACAATTTTTGTCTTGAGTCCAATAGAATGTAGAAAAGTCCTCCAAAGAGACACAGTAAAGGACACAGGATACTTCTGACACTAATCCATAAAACAATTTGTACCATGACTCATCTTAAATTGTTCTCAATATAGCACCTTCCAAACTGAAGTGTAACAATTTATGAAAACTAATATCATCAAATGTACCTCCTATTGTGTCAAAAACAACATAGTCTAAGTATTTAAACATTTACAAGAATTGCTAAGCTAATCACTTAAGGTCTAATCTGTATCAGCATTGCATATCAGAAATCTCTTTTCTCACTAATTCTCTTTGAAAAACTGCTGAATATTGGTGTTAAAACTGTAAATATAGCTTTAATTATTTTATAACTTCTATGTAAAAATGGATGTTAGAAACTCAAAATTAGATATTATTACTGAATTATATTAATACATCAATGCAACTGCTCCAGTTTGAACATTTAAAATTACAAAGCTCTAATCACAGAAAAAAACCAATAAAATCAAAATGTTTAATTGCTACAGATCTTAAATAGCAACAGATCTGAAATAACAGTAAAATAATCACTAATTAGGAGAATCTTAGAAAATAAAACATATATCAAAAGATAAGGTGCAGGAAGAGTTAAAAAGATCCTTCTCTATGCTGTATCTTCAACAGTCTCGTTGAATCCTCACAACTATCAGGTCTCTTATCTGTCGGTTGTCGTGCAGCATCAACAGCTGCCATGGTGGATGCCGCTGTGGCAGCAGACAAAGAAACCCTGGAAGAGATCGGGGATGGCTGACAGCAGGGTGGGGGTGGAGTTTTCTAATAGTGCCTATGGCGAAGGACAAAAGATTACCCCCCTCAAGATATCAGGGACCAGCACGGGAGATCATAACACCCCCCCCCCCCCCCCCCCCCCCCCCACCTTCCTAATCCTGTCCCTTCTCTCTAGCAATGCACAGAAAAAGGGCTCACATACCTCCTCATGATAGTACAGTAGTCCCACATAGTCTGTTCACAGACAGCACATGTACGGCTTCTATGGCAGACAGATTTTAATGCAAAGAGGCGACTCAACTGATGGGGAGCTCCTACGACTGGGTTTCTCATCTATCTGATTGGAAAAGGACATAACTATGGCTTTCCAGGGAGTTTCTGACAAAGAACAGTGGAAGGGGGTAATGTTGAGCACTATTATTCTTCTTAACCTGTCACAAAGCATTAAAGTGTGTCACAAAGCACTGCGCTACCACATGGCTTTTCTCAGACACATTATCCATTTATAGGCCACTCTATACACTGGCCTGACGCGAGCTGGGCAAAGGACACGAGGGCTTTTGCCTTTATTTCTGTGACAGCAACTAATGCTACATATTTACATAAATTTAAATGCATCATAAGCCATGTGGAATTGTTTGTTGCTAAAGCAAATAAATTAAAAAAAAAGTTACACAGTTTACTTGTCTGAAAACATCAATTGTAGGTCATACTTTACAGCATTTACCATGTTCTTGTGTTACATAACCTCTGGTACAACTTGATACATATTAGTGGTGGATATTTGAGAGTACAAATGCAACCATTGATATCAAATTCATGAACACATATGATCCAACATGCCTAATTTAATATGGCACAAAGAGAAAGTTCACACAGTGTACCAGAGCTCAAGGATCAAAGCAACTCTGTATCTGTCCTGCACACACCACTCAAAGCAAGCTTATCTACTCAGTGCACGGGTAAAAGCACACGTTGTCACAGGCAGGGCTAAAAGGGGACAAATGAGGGCTAAGCTGCTTTCAATATTAGTTCTTTCTGAAAAGATGGCTCCATAAATATGGAGGAGGAATGAATCCAGGATTTATTTACAGGTCAGATGACTGAAGGTGTGGAGATAGGAAAGGTTGCTTTCTTGGTGAGAAAAGCAGAATTCTGGATGGAAATCTTGTAAGTTGTTTGTTTGCTTTATGTTTATGCTGTCAAAACCTAATATGTGAAAACATTTAATTTTGATTAAAACAATTTTAACATTTAAAAAGGTAGTGAAAGGACATGGCAGCAAGTCTTTAATAATATAGCAAACAAAGCCTGACAAAATAAAATAGAACAAAACATACTGCATAGGAGGGCATAAGCAGACAACCTCCTACTGTGATCTCCTGCCACCTTGACAAACCTGCCCATTGCAAATGTAACTGGAGAGCTGATTGTTTGTATTGGAAACTTGAGCTGCCTTTGCAGTCAGGTGGGAAAACAAAGGAGATTTTAACCTGCAGACCCAACATCTTTTACGCACAGAGGACAAACCCTCCTGGTTTTTCAGACACACTTGAATTCTGCAAAGCAAGAAATTATCTAAAAGCCAGTCATGTCCAGAGACATAATTGAGTTGGGGCCGCTTTCCCTCCATCTGCCAATTTCTTTTTCCAATCCTTTTTGATACAATTAACCCTTTATGGGGCAAGTGACTACTTTTGATCACTTCGTTTTCTTTCATATTAAGTATGAACCGTTTTTTGTTTTTTTTAAATATAACAACATAATGGACGTCCTGGTACATACCAGAAGGACAATTTTAGGTTAAAATTTCTCATTTCAAGGTATTTCATAGAGTGCCCTATAAAGGGTTAAGGAAGTGACCAGGATTACAATATAGCAACTTCACAATTGTGAATTAAGAGTTCAGGTGTGAGCGTGCTGACGCTCTGGCAGCTGTCAGTAGCCTAAATCAGAGGCTTCAGCACAGAAATCGACAAGCCAACTTACTTCAAAAATAAAGAGGATAGAGTCCAGCTCCTCCCTTTGAGATTTGATCCCTGAAACACAACAAAAGTATGTTTAGTGCATTGTGATAACAGTGTTTAGTGATAATAAAAGGCCGTTTCATGAACAATTAACAAAACTTGTGTTACCAGAGGAGCATACTCCCAATAAGAATTTTATAGTTTTTATCTGTCATTTCATTTTCCTCATTAACTTAAATTGTGATTCTTATTTTCTAATGTTTCATTGTTTCTGTAAAACACTTTGAATCACACTGTTTGAATTGTGCTTTATAAATAAAACTTGCCTTGCCTAATCCTCTACACAGAAATGTTGGCACTATTAGCGCTCATGGATATCTAGGACATCACTATTAATGTCTAAAGTTTTTATGAAAATAGCCTTTACAGTTACACAAATATTGGACAGCAGGGACAGAGTTAATTTTTAGGTGACTTTGCAAATTTAAAGAAAGAGTGGTAAAACTTAAAGTTTGTACTCACCTTTTTGCTTTAAGTTGCTTTCCAGTGTAATGAGGTTTTCATAGAAGATAAAATAAATCTGGGAGCAGTTGCTCTCAAAGAATGCCTTCAGTTCACTCTTGTCAATGATGTCTGTGGAAACAGGAAATTGTGTCAATCAACAGAAATTGGTACGGTACATTACCTAAACATAAAAAAAGAAGAAAAATGTGCAAAAACACAGTTAAGTAATAAATATCACACAAACACAAAATAGCTTTTTTTATTTACATATGCATTTAAAAAGAAACACAAAAACACATATTGATATTTGTACTTCGTGGAATTTGATAGGGCTTTGTTGTATGTAAGCGGGGCAAAAGATAAAAGAAAACTGGGCTTGTTTGGATCAATAGACTGCTGAAAGCCACACCTCACTTTCATAGTTCTCACTTGATTAATATGAATGAACATGTTCATATTACCTAGTTTTTTATTTTGAATATTTACTCAACAAATTTAACTGCTACAGTAAAAGAAAATAGACAAATCCTAAGTAAAAAAAAAACCCAATCTGGCTTACTTTCACTGCTAGGGTTGGCCTGTTTTGAATAACCAAAAATAGGGCAGGATGATTTCTGGCAAAATAGCAGTAATTAAGGTTCACCTTCTGTTTCCATTCTCTCCCTAACACATGGCAAACTGGAAGAGTCCCAGAAACTCTCCAGCTCCTGGGGAGTGCTGGAATGGTGAACTATATGACAAAGACTCTTTCCACTTATCTTTGCGCTGGGATTAAAGCAGGGATAATAAAGACACATGATGGGAAAGTAAAGTAAATTCCAGGACTGTATTTAGTTTTTAAACCTTGATGAAGGAACATTTTGCAAGGTTTTATAAAGTAATGTCAGTTTAAAAGGTATCCGACAGGAAAAAAGTTTATCCTCAATATTTTATATCAGACTCAGCTAGCCAATGCCAACATATTAGTGCATACTTTACTAACAAACAGCCAGTTGTTGAGCTTGTGAGTTAAAGTTCACAAATACTCACATAATGATGGAGCTCTAACCTATGTAGCTCATCTATAATTACACCACTGAAGAAGAACTGAGCCATGGCAGGTACAGAGGAGCTAGCACAATAAAAATAATGCTTTTTATTTTTAATAGGGAAACAACACGTTGACTGAATTTAAAATAACACAGAGGGAGAAGTGGTGTGTCACAAAAAATGTAACAACCAAAAACTATCTGTAACCTGGGAACTGTTCAGCTAAACCCTCCATACTTTTGGTAAAAACTTGTGTTATAAAGTTAAAAAGCGGTATTCAGGATAGTAAGTGCCTAAGAAAGCAACAAGTAATGAGAAGCTGTTTGTTTGTTTAGTCAATTTTTTGTTTGTTTAGAGGATAGAACCAGTAAACAGAATTTGTGTCAGAGATGGATAGTTTGATACATTTAAAGATCATGAAGCAGTATATTATGTATTTTTGCTATAAAAACAAACAACCATATAATAAGCACCACATATATCTTAAGTATTCTAAATGCATTTTAATCCTTATCAAAGTTATTAAAATATTTTTTAAAACAAACACTTCAATTAAAGATTCAGTTCTCAGTTTTCAGTCTGCATGAACTGAACAATAAAAAATATCCAAATATCTAAACCTGCCAAAGAAAAAAAAATCATTTAATAGATCTAAACACCTGCACTGACTGAACACCTAAAAACGGTCAATGCAGTTCTAACACCTTTGACCACGGGAAAACCCAGTCACACTTACTCACAAGTTCCCCTGCTGGAAAGAGGAAGGCACATCATGCTACACTATCCAACTATGCATGTTGATCAAGCAGTACAGGAAAATCCGGGAATTTATTTGTCAGTTAGGATGTCCAGAAACAGATATTATTCTACTTCATCCGGTCACAAGACAGAAGTTTAAGTATGCAAAAAACCTCATACCTCAAAGCATTTTTGCAAGGCCCAGATGCTAGCTGTTAATACAAGCCAATAGTCTTTAAATGCTCTAAAAATACAAAATGATTTGTCTTCATTAACTTTTTTTTGTTCCTTTGCTGATTTCATCTGTTCAGCTCTAGTTATTGGCTACGATTACTTTTTTTTTTATTCAGAGTTCATAATTTGGATTTAAATAAATTGGAATTAAAGTATTCTCCTACGAGTTTACATGAAAATAATAATCCCGAATGGAGGTATACATGAAACACATCCTTACTTAATTCCTCTTTAGAGCGGCGGATTGGGAAGGGTTCTGATTGGACAAAGAGTGCATGTGACGTATGACGTATACCAGAAATATACAAAGTTTGCTCCATGCTTCTCGTCTTTTCAGTCGTAACTCGTAAAAACAACACAATAATTACCAGTTTCGCCGCTATTTTTATCATAAATTTGAAGTACCAGCTCAACACAAGCATACTACTTCACTTTTTGCAGCAACTGAGAAGGGGAAGAAAGATAGACCACCGAACACAGGAGGCAAAAACAATGCGCGTCATCGGGACAGGACAAGGTAACGAGCATGTGCAGAACAATCGGAATTAACTTGGAGCGGAATTAAGGTTCACATTATAGAGGAATTAAATAGTTCGGAATTCAAATGTGAATAGATTAGCCACTTATATTGGAATTAAGTTTAATTTTGAATAGAAATTAGCCTCAGGAATGAAGTGTTTACATGGTCGTTTTTCATCAGTTTAAAGCGGAATGAACTTTTATTCGGAATTAAACAGGAAATAAATCTCCCATGTAAACGCAGCAAGTGTGTCTCTTCCCCAATAACATCTAATATCATATGATCAAAAGGTATGCAAAGGGTTCAAAATGGTACAGACTTCCAGGCGTTTATGTATTAAGTGTTGAATGGATGGAAGTACCTTTGGATGTGCACTGTAAGATTTTGATGTGTTGAGTTGAGTAGGCAAAAGGACAAGTATCCTTTTCTATTTAACTATGTAACATTTGCATCATATGTTTAGCTTCGCTGTAAGTTACCAGCTATTTTTTAAGGCATTACAGGGACACAGATGGGCTTTAAACGATTCCTTATTTCCAGCCTGAAAAAAAAATCTATAAATAACTTTTTGTATAAAATGAGATGCAGTGAGAGAACTGGTCAGTTTGTTCTCAAGTTCACATCTTCCACCAGAATGAATATAATCTGGAGCTGATGCTATTCTGAAAGGTTCAGTGGAGAAAAACATGTGACATAGGCCCATCGGTCACTGAACAGCTGAGGGAAATACATCATGAGTGGAAGAGAAGACACACATATACACAAACATAATGGTAAGCGGGAAAAAAAGAGCAGGAAAATATTATTAAGATGCCTTATATCAAGTTAACCATGTACCACCACAACCATGTATAGACAAAAACAACAAAATGAAAAGCCTGTTTAGTTTTCCAATCAAAAACTGCTCATGAGAGATATGCCATGTTTATACCAGTGGACAATTGTGCAATGTGATAATAAAAGCAGCAAATAACCTCTGGCTGTAAATCATTTGAAATAAAAACAAATTGCCAGTTTTATCCAATTATGTAAACATCTGGACACCATTATGACAGTTGACCAAATTTATCGCAAATTACTGCAATTAAACTAGTAATTGTCAGCTGTAACAGAGGTGGACTAACTACATTAGCAAACAGTTAAATATGTTGATGTCACTCTTGGGTAATGAATGAATTTACAACAGGCTTGCTTCGAACTTAAAGCTGGGGTAGGTAACCTTGCTCCGAGACATTTTTATACTCTGGGTGAAGTCTTCTTCACCCAGAGTGAAAATGTATAGACTTCTATCATCCTGATAGAAGTCTATACATTTTTTAAATCATGAACAAGAAATATAGTCTGACTACTCAGTTTACTGTGGGCCAAATTGAAGTTCTTCTCCCGGCGCCCTTCCTCCCCCTCCAGCAGCGCATACCTGATAGCCACACCATGCAAATAAATAACATGTTAAGATTAAAATATAAAGTAATGAAGAAGAAACTTGGAAGGCAAACATGTTTGAGAAAATGCAGGAAGGGTTTCCCCGACCCGGCTTATTTGCTTCCTCCCGCTAATCGGCCGAGAAAGAGAAAATTGTTGGTGGAAAAAGCTGCAAACTAGAAAAAAAATCTCTCCGCCAAGGCATTTAAAACATTACTGGATCCAAACAGTGTTCCAGATCACCACCTGAATTAAATCAGTTCTTCCTTTTCACATTTCTAACTCCTGAAAATTTAATTAAAATCCATCCATAACTTTTTGAGTTACCTTGAACACGGACAGATGAACGCCAGTAAAACATAACCGTCTTGACGAGTAAGAAAGAAGCCTTGGATCACGCAAGGGGCAAAACCAGAGGAGCCAAGACAGGGTGCCACTTTGAATTCTTGCTCGCTCCCCAACATTACCTACCCCAGCTTTAATGCTCAATACAATTTTTTCTGTTACCTCCAAAAATTAATAATGTAAGAATTTTAACCAGATTATTTGAATATGGTTATGTGGTATAATTTCATCTTTCACAATGGCTGTTGTGACTTTCGTAAGTGACTCCACCTACATAATTTTTTTCCCCCCACAGATGCTATTTCTCACTTATACTTTAGGGCCAAATCAGAAAATAATTCCAACATAATAAAAACCAGACAGAAAATTATGGCAACAGATGTGCTGTCCACATAACCCAAAGCTACAGAAAAACCATTTAAGCCAATAATAAAAATTCTTTAAGATGAGTTCAGTTGACTTAGCCCATTTTTGGAATAATGATCTGGAATATGAGATGTGGTTTTATCTATCTATCTTCTCTCATTTGAGACTTGGAATTTCTTTGGCTGAGAGGTAGAAATTATTCAATATGAGCATTGTGAGCCCATACTCAAAGAAATTCTTTGCTCTGTGGCTTTTACTGACTTCTCAGGTAACAGCATGTGGACAGAAAGAGACAGAACCTGTTTTCTAGGCCCTGGGGATGCTTGGGATGACACTATATACTATATCCTTTGCACCAAACAAGGTAACGGTGTCCTATAAATGACACCACTTTATCTGCAAACCTCCAGTCTCAAATACAGAAAGGCTTATGTTAAAAGTAGTGAAAGAGAGCTGGATCATTGATAGCTGTTATGGTTGGAGGACCATAACATTGGTGACTGAAAAAGCTGGAAGTTATTCCTTTTCCTTAGAGCCCTCAGTTACAAGAAGCTAAAAAGATGCAGCTTCAAATGCCCCTTTTATTTATTAGATATATAACATTAAAGACTTCATTCATCTGTTATAGAGCAATCCTATTCAATAAAGGGTCACATTTATATTGATGTTCCTCATTGCTTTATTTCAGTCTTGACACACAGAGAGCCAAAGTGCATGCCCAAGATTATCATTTCACCAAGATTATACCTCATTTCATTAACAGTCTCGAAATTGTATCAATTATGTTTCATATTATTATATAAAACAAGCTGTCAAAAGTAAGTCCTGTACCACTTCTCAGATCCTAAAACAAAAGTTGGCACCAAATAACAACTGGTAACTCTGAAAAACTGAAGACTAGAAAATTTAAGTTTGATCTAACAAGGTCCTCTTATCAAATGAGCACATCATCTGATGTCAAGAATAAATCCATGACTGAATCTACATTGAGATCAGGAATTTACCACTTGATGAAGTTCAAGTCGTAAAAAACAAAACCCTTTTTTTTTTTGTTTTTATTTTTAAAACAAAGTGGATCCCTGCTTAACATCACAATGGTTTTTCTGTAAAGAAGCTCATTTAGTGCATTTCCGTTTCTGGAAACGGTGTAACTGTACCATCATCTTAAGTATTAAGTCAGCTTTTTGTTACTGATTGAATAATCTCTGGAATAATGCAGACAGCGATAACTAAATGATTCAAAGACCTACAATCTGCAGTGGCATTCATGCCAAAAACAGCAGCTGAGGCAAGTTAGGATTTGATGGCACAGTTTTCCATTGTGATATATTTCCTGTTAACTGTCAGGGAAGGGCAGTTGCTCCACTCCCACATCAGAAGTCCAGCTGGAAAATAATAATGTTCAACCAAAGCTGACATTTACTTCGGAAGGCCGAAAATTACAGTGTTCTTTCAAATTGTTCTAAGAAAGCTAATACTATCAGTCTTTTTCAGAAAACTGATTAAATACATCAGTGTTTTCCAATGCCAGGATGGTCAAACAGCACTTTTTTAATATTTTGGGTAACTGAGACCATCTAAATCACATCACCTCCAAGGAAAATTAAAAATGAAGGGGAGTTCAACAGACAAACACTGCACTATATAACCAAGTTGTTCCTTTGGCTCACAACAACTTCGCATGAGGTAATCAGGAAAAAGAGAACAAAAAAAAGTATACCATTCATCTTGTGTGTGAGGCAAATATAATTCAAAGCTTTAGCTGAATAATTGATGTGCCTCTGGTAATTCTAGTGAATTGATTTTTAACTCAGTTTGCCCAGTAAGCACTAAGTGAGTGCTCCCAGCAGTACGCCTACTGTGCTTGTTAGCCAACTAGGTTAAGGTCATCCAGTCAGCTGAAACCTCTGGTACATTTGCACTATCTTTGGGCTGCTCTGCCCATGGCTGCCTGTTCAAACTTAATCAGCACATAACGCATAAAATAAAAACTCACAATGAATGTTCAGAGATTACGTCAAACCATATTTACCTCTATAGGCAACATCCAATATATACTTTTAATGCCACTTGAAACTGAATCATTAATATGCCATGTCACACACAAAAAGTCTAATCAAGTCTTTGATCCGACAGACTCATTTGCATTAGCTTTGGGCTATCTAACACTGCAGGTGCACTATATTCTTGCCAGAAAGGAGATGAGAGAGAAAACACTTTCTTTGGCTGTCTCCTCAGAAAAACACAGAGGTCTCTTTAAGAGCCTCAATAGATATGGTGGAAGCTCTTGTGGAAGCTGACAGATGCACCATTGATGGCACTTTGCATCTTGAATGGTTATCTAAATACACAGGACAAAGACTAAAAACAAACACTTCTTTGACAGCAGAAAAACAATTTCCACTCTGGTTCAAGATTATGTAAAACAGCAACAAGTTTCCTCCAGAGCAATTTGCACAAGGTCTTTAGAGGAGAGTGTCTCCAGGCAGCTGATGGTATTTTGTTGTCATGATGAGTCCAAGGAATCTGCTTCACTTGACCCTGAGAGCCTCCTGGAAACACTTAAAGGAATATTACATAGGATGTATATGCTGCCATGACACATTTGGACCCAGATATATTCAACACCATCAAAGATACTCCCAACGTTTTTGTTGATTAAACAGTTTGGTGAACACTTCAATAACTATGTCCTAAAATTGTTTTGTTAAGTTGGTCTCATGATGAAAAACAAATATGAAACAAAACATTAAAACTAATGTTGTTCTAGGAAGTTATGTAATATTTACTGCGGTTAATGTGAATCGTGCTGCAAACTCCAGACACGGTTGTGTTATTTTTTTTTGCCTCCAGTATGTTGTTACTGCCTGTTTGCATGCTGACAGCAACAAGCTTCACTATATCACAGATGGTAGGGCTGTGATGACATGCTTTTGTCCTGATACTATTTGTTTCTGATTTTTTTGGGTGCTGATTTGATTTAAATTGTGATTCTCAAAATTCTTAGATATTACTGATTTTTGTAGACTAAAAACAAACAAAAAAAAAAATGTAGAAAATTTTTTTTGCTCGTCATTCTTAATTTCAATTGGGGGGGGGAAAAAAACCAATAGCCAGACCATCATTATGCTGGTATAATGGCCAAGAAAACAAGTAAAAAGATCAATAAAAAATAAAAATGAAAATAAATTTTAATGGATTTTGTTTTAATCATGATGCATGATCAACTAAGTACATATAAGGTTATAGTTTATGCAGTCTTTTCAAAAGTGTTTGATAATGACTTGTCAAACTACCTGTTTAACAAGAGGGAGATGATAAATTTCTAAAGAAAAACAAAATAAAATCCTAATTTGAGTTACTTGCCAGAACAGCCCAACTTAATCAACATTTCATATGAAATGGAAAAATGTTATAAACACAACTGAAACAATAATCTGAAGTTATGAGTCCTGAAATTCCACACAAGTGCCTCTGAAGAATTAATCAGTGAGATTAGGAACAAAAATACAGTCATCAGCAGAAAAATTGCTTTGAGACTCATGCACTACAGTTGATCATCAACTGTACTGAAACAAGGTTAATCATAAAACTCCTGCTGACAAAGGCGAATCTGTCACATGATACAATGAGCCGTTGCCAGTACTGAGGCCTTGATGGCACACAGCTGCCCTTAATACTTTAAATTATACTCAAAGCATGCAAATCTGGAGTTACCTTAAATGGCAATTATTCTATGAATTGGCAGTTATCAGAAATTTGACAAATCACATGATGCCTAATGCGAAGGACTTCTCTTTTAACTAGGCTTATGGTTAGAAAAACCAAATGACCTAAACTGGACTCGAGTTTAGCTTATCAGGGATGTTTATTACAACTAACTTACTTACTTTTCTCTATCAGCATTTACAGTTGATCCAAGTGTGGATTTTTCCATTACAGCATTCAGGTTACAGGTTTGTGCCATGCAACACTGCCAACATTCTCCTACTCCGGAGGAGCAAGGTCCCTAAAATTGAAACCCCTCTATCCAATGGTAAGACACTAACTATTTATAAAATATTCCATTAAATGTCTCTTGAACTTGCAAGGCCAGATAATACTGCATCAGAGTGGGTACAGAGTTTCTAGATATTACTTCAGCCATACCAGTGTGCACAATAGTGACAACAAGCACAGGTATGCAACTATATTTGGTTATCTCATTAGCATTAAACAATGAATTTCTACTCTCTTTTTATTTATCTATATATTTAATTTAGCTTCATCAGCAGTTGAATCTGTGTCTTTAATTAAAGAAATATTTTGTGTAACAACAGGTTACCAAAAGATTCATTAAAATTTGTTACAGGCTGCAATGACATTTTGGTCATGATCGATTTGTGTACATTTCATAATATGGTGCACAACAATGTGCACAAAGCTATGCGTTAGCCTAAGTACCAATCTTTTGTAAAGTATTAATAAAGATTGAGCTTGAATGAAAACTGATTTGTCTTTAAAGTTTTTACCCTCTCTGTTATCTTAAAATCTGCTGCTTCCATGTGAACATGGGTTGTTGACCCCAGAGGCCAAATAAATAAATGACAGCCAATGAGGTTTCAGGCTGGATGACACTGGGCATCATCTGGGCAATGCTTTTAAAAGTAATGATTAACATGCTGTCAGGTTAAAGCGACTGCGTAAAGCAGGTCAAATTCTCATAATGACCTTTAATTTGTGCTTTTCCAAAAATAGATTGATTTATTTACTTGATAGATTAATCCATTAAACATATATTAACTAGAATTTGAAATTAAAGTTGTGAAGACTCTAAACATGAAGTTTGATGCTAAGAATAATTGTTGCAATAGCAACATTATTTTAACAAACACAAAAACGTGCAATCAAAATTAAACTGGCTTTTCACACCACTTGGTGCTTGTAATTTCATTACAATGTCTGTGTGCCAGAGCTTGCATGGATGCCTCTGGACTTGCAGTCAGTGTCTGGCTGTGTAACAGATTGGACGCTATGAGACTGCACAGAGCACAGTGTGAAAAAGTCATGGCAGAGCAGGCAAGCCTGACCTCATCCCAGTTTGAATCCACACTTAAAAGACTGGCTTATCTCAGCAACTGAATGCTTAAGAAGTGGCAACTTCCCTCTACCTTAAGAGGTAGAGGGAAGTCGCCACTTATATCATATTATATATCAGGGGCAGCATATAAATTTTCTTCTAATTAAAAACCAATTAAAGATCCAAAATGAAACAAAGCCTACATTGGTGACTTGTTCCCATTCAGCAAAGCAAAACACAAGCCACCATATACTGCAGACCAAAGCCAAATGTATATCTTTCTGTGTTGTAGTAATGAACTATATCTACCAGTAATTCTAAATTTCTTTATACCCTTTCTTCACCAGCTAAAATTTGTCCTCAAAACTATAGACGAGTAACCTGGAAAAAAGTAAGCCACAGCAAAGTGTTTATTTTTCTTTGGCTTTAGATTATATGAAGATTAGTCAGAGCTTCAGCACCCAAAGAAGCAACATAAAATCTAAATCCACTTTGAGATCAAACCTTGACAACAAATGTTGCTACAGTAAACCACAACTCCTGGTTTAGGTATGGATATGATAAAAGCAGAGAAGGTAAACAGTGGAAGCAGAGAAACTGGTTTTTCACTGGGTGCTGTATAATAACCACACAGACATCATCAGGCAGAGCACAGGGCACGAGTGTTTTGCTATCTCTACCTCTACTAACTGGCCAAGAAGAAAAATGAAATAAGCCATTCATTCGATACCACATGATTTTTATCATATTTGAAATTTGGGTTTTGCCAAAGATGTAAAATAGATGATGAAGTAATGCCCTATGTTAAAAACAGAAAAACAAGGTCAGGAGGACATTGGTTCTGGTATAGAAATATTACATCCTTGATATTACCTAGCATTATTTTGCCAAGAAACCAAGACAAAAGAGACAAGGAAGGACACAAGCCAAGAAACTCGATTCAAGCATTTATGTGATGAAAACTTGAAACATAAGTCAATGACCTGTTTTAACGTTCATTTGTTTTTAAAGCTCAAGACACGGCAGAGTCCTGATAATAATCCACAATGTGTTTCTGCTAAACCTGTTAAATTCATAGCTGAAAAAAAGTCATGTTACTGATCAGACATATTGATATCTATGGTATGAATGCAGTCCAAAATGCCAGTAAAAGCCTTTTCAACACCAGCTGGGGTGACCCAGCAGCAGTAGTAGTCATGATGTGACTTCCTTAGTCTCTATGCTTTTCCATGGCTAAATTTGCTATTCTAATGAGTCAGGGATTGTGGCACAGGACTTCTTTGTGCTCCTAAATGCTTATCTTAACAATGCTACCAGTTTGGAAGCCATACACATTAACAATGGAAACAAGGGTGGAGAGAAGCTGATTTTTAAAGTAGATAAAATATAGTAGTCATTCTTTACACCTGACGTTCTTTGTCAGACTAGTTCACTTAACAGTACCTTAAATGTTTTTTTTTTTCCAAAAGAACTAACAATTAAACATGAAAAAGTGGTACACAACTTGTAGTATACATCTGTTATACAGGTATTATGTTTTAAAAAACATATCAATATTTTCTGTTGTCAAAACATATGCAAGTCAAAGATTGTAGTTAGTGTAAACGTCACATTCTGTAGGTCTGTTTAGCTAAAAATTTAAGCTCTTTAGAAATGAAGTTATATTTCCTGTTCAGTCTAGACTTACGGGGGCTCTATGATGCTATTTATAGTTTTTTGAGCTTTGTACAGTGTTAAAGTGTTGAATACTCAAACATATGAGTGGTGCTGTTTTTTGTTTTTTTTAAATCACCTAAACACATATTTGAGTTTTCCAGCACTCTCTACGTTCAGTGTCCATGGCAATGGAAACGATTAGTTTTAGAGAGTTTTTCTACTTCTAAATTTTAGTCTAATCCATGGGGAGGGACTCAGTGATTGGTCATCTTCTCTAGGTTTTGTACGTTCACGAGAAGAAAACCACACCCACCTTCACTGCTTAGTATAAGTAGTCCTAGCAGTTGACCAATCAAACGCAGCCTGCAAGCACGACATAGGGCGGAGTTTTCTCTGTTTGCTTGTTTCTGTCAGAGGGTCCTCTGAGAGAATCAATACAAAATTAATAAAGGGGATTGTGAAAAATGCTTGATTATTTCTTGCCCTTCTGGACTTGCAGATTAAAATAAATTAGACTGAAAAGTGCAGAATAGACCCAACAAGGTAGGAAAGAGATGCAGCCTTTAACACTACCATCTATTCATGTTATGTTTAGGCCAACAACAATAAGCTTGTTTAACATACTTCTGGACATGGTGATAAGGCCGTAAACACAATAAGACACAAATATTTTTTGCCTAACAGATGATGATCTTATTCACAGGGTGTGAAACACTTCTGGTCAGGACATGTGAATTAAACTGTAATCTCAAAGAAAGCACGACTGAACTTTGACAACTTTTCTTCAGTGAAGTGTCCCCTAACAAGGACTTATTCAGCATCTATCTCGTATCCTATAGAAAACCTGCACTCTCTCCAGCGATTAAAAGTCAGTTTGATGTTGACTCATCTTGTGCCTTCCTCGGTTTTCTATTTTGTCCTCTTCTCCTCTGATAACAAACCTTTAATAATTCTTTACTCTAATAGTTAAACTGAACTCCTTTCCATGTTTTCATTATTGTTGACATGCCTACTTTTTCTTTTCTTTTTGAGTAAAGTTGTAAAGCTGAAAAGAGGCTAATGCTGCTCACAAGTCTAACTTAAGTGTTTCATTTAGAAACATTAAAAAGGAGTATCACAAGTCAGATGAAAAAGCTTTTACTCTTGAGGGTCCCTCCAGTTTTGTGTTCATTGTGGTTAGCACTGTGGCCTCACAGCAAGAAGGTCGCTGGTTCGATCCTTGGCTGGTTTGGTCAGTGGCCTTTCTGTGTGGAGTTTGCATGTTCTCCCCGTGTATGCGTGGGTTCTCTCCGGGTACTCCGGCTTCCTTCCACCATCCAAAGATAGGTTAATTGGTCACTCTAAATTGCCCCTAGGAGTGAGTGTTGTTCGTCTCTCTGTGTGTGGCCCTGCGATGGACTGGCGAGCTGTCCAGGGTGTACCCTGCCTGTCGCCCAAAGCCGGCTGGGATAGGCTCCAGCTTCCCCGCGACCCTGAATTGGAATAAGCGGTTCGGAAAATGAATGAATGAATGAATGTCTCCTGTGGTGGTGCTTCAGTTTGGGATTTCCTCTTTGAAAACCAGCACTTTCGACTGACCCTGACCCAAACAACTGTTGCAGCCCACAATGTACATTTCTTCTCTTTTTTTTTTTTTTTCATAAGGAAAAGGGACAAAACCTCTTCTGGCGACAAAGTCAAACAACTACATCCACAAACACACCTGGTTGTTATCACTAGCAACATTTCCAAAACATGCTGTTGTTCTCACACAGTTCAGCAACAGATTCCAGCTGAGTAGGTTTACACCAGCTAAAGAGGACAAAAATGAACAACAGCTACTTGGGGATAGTTTTTTGTTTTTAAATAGTTGATAAACATGATGAACAAATGAATCTTCCAGTTTTTTTTGCCAATGAGCCTACTGTCAAGTTCTTGCAATATAGAACTGAGCTAGAGACTCTTCAGTAGCTACAGCTCATAGGCTACTGACTTTGCACACTGACCGCCAAGCTATGGGAGTAAGTTTATAAATAAAAATAAATAAATTCCACACGGATTCACATTCATGTCAATGGAGGATTTTCCACACTTGCACCTGCACTCCTGCCATCTGTAGTGTTATTTTTGTAATAAATGGGGCACTGGCATGCATCAGTGAATGCAAAGTGAGTTGAATGATGAGAATGACTTTGCGCGGGTAAGATTCAGAGGAAAAGCGGTTTGTGGCACCAGTGAGAGGACTGATCAGGTGGTTTGCTGGGCTCCTGTAATTAACAACCTCAGCCAAATCCAACCAGGCATGACCAGCAAATTAACATGCAGCAGCTTTCACACTCTGTCCCACAGATCTGCTCAGTGAGCAGAAAACCAATACAGGGCCATTCTGAAAATAGCCCAGACCACAGATTGTCCTTTCAATAACAATACCACTGACACTACAGCGTGATTCAAAAAGCTTGTTTAACATACTTCTGGACATGGTGACAAGGCCGTAAACACAATAAGAAAAATGTTTATTGCTTAGCAGATGATGATCTTGAACAGAGGACGGAGGGATAGGAAGTTTTCCAGTCACCAAAAGCACTTTTGTGAAGAAATTATTGCGGTATTTGAAATCTCAAGACATTAGCTTCTCCTCATATTAAACAAAATAACCAGGTTTAGCAGCTCAGCATCAAACTATTTATCAAATTTTCTGCCGCTAAGGAGTATAACAGCTTTATTTCTGAGGGAAAAAAGAATGATTTGCCTGAAGGAATGTACTTCTTTTTAGTGAAATCATAGATAGATAATTTTCTCATAAAACTATGGTAAAATATTGTATTAATTCTTTGTATAATAACATAGGTGATATTATGGGGTGGGAAGGGAGTAAAGAAAAAACAACAACAAAAAAAAAAAAAAAGCCTATAGCACTTCATGGAAGGACCTGCATCCAACTGGACAGTCCACTAACACCTTCCTACGATGTCCTCTCCTGTTTGATCTTGTGCTTGTGTTGCTCTCACTCATATGTAAGTCGCTTTGAATAAAAGCATCTGCTAAATGACTATAGAATGGAATAGAATAGCATAGAACAGAATAGAATAGAATAGAACAAAAAAAAAAAAAAAAAAAAAAAAAAAAAAAAAAAAAAAAAACCAGCCTCCCCCTGAGCCAGGTCCCTGTCCTACCCTTCACAACACCCCTGCTCTCATCACTGCTTCCTGCCGACACAGGAACCAACAGGGACAAGAGGAAATTCTTCCTCAGCTGAAACCACTACAAAAAGTGGGAGTTTAAGAGACACGAACATGTAGGGAACCTACTATCTGCTGCTGGACAAACAGACAAGTATTATCTTAAGCAGCACATGAGGGAAAGAAAAACACAAGACGACATGCAGGGCCCAGTGCTGACCTCCACCTCGAACTTGTCTTGACATTGATTGTAAGTTTTGATAGAGAGAGAGAGAGAGATCTTAAATCGATCTCTCATAAAAATTATCAAGCTTGCACATAAACTGCCCATCACTGTAGTGGCACTACGCCAGAAATCAGTAAAATACAGAACATGCCAACACAAAAGGTCACATTCAATTATGCAAACAACAGTTCAACTTTTAAACATTTCTAATCAGACTTAACCACCTTCCTCCTCCTCGGTACAGAAACATGACAAACTTCACAAAAGTGCAGCACTGTTACTAATTTCTCATTTTCTTCTTAAAATATGATCAAATTCAGCAGAATACAGTATCTAAATATAACCACAATATCAATAGTTTGGATTAAATTTCACTGTTTTTAGACCATGTTCTTTTGTTTGTTTTCTGTTTAAGCCTTTATATTCCACATACATATTATTTATCACTTTGTAGTTACGGTCAATAACAATGACATAAGTCCATGTGTATGTGTTCATAAGAACACATACACATGTAGAACTTGATATTCTTTTTTACATGTTATAGAGCAATTAATGTACATAAGTGAGCCACTTTGACATTAAGGAGAGAAATCACCTCGGGTTTTGCTCTTATAATGAAAAAACAGCATTTTCCCCCTGAAATCTAGAAACTATTGACATTGTTCCTCTCCACACTTTTCCACATTGCTCACTGACCCCGATTTGTCTGTGATTCAGTGGTTATAACACAAGTGCTCAGTACAGTGAGCTATAGTTCCCAATAAAATGCAAGGTGATGTTGAATATTTTGGCCATGGGATTCAATTAAGATGTTTTTGTGTGCATGAAATGTTAATTAATTCATGCAATATAGTGTGAAATTACACCTCTTTGTTGTTGAGATTATTTTAGTTTGTTTGCAATTTCATTCAACTTGCCCTGATACTGTCATATGGAGTTTCTGTACAAAGTATTACAAATACTTGTTCACATGTCAATTTGAATATGACATTCAATCTTTCCAGTTGTGTTTACATGTGTAGTGTGGACACAACAGTACCAAACATGATACCATATCAAACTGCACAACATTATGAAACCCCAGACCATTTTTTCTCTGGTTAAGCGAAGTAAACTAATAAAGAGAAAACTGATTAACGTTAATGTTGCATTTCCAGTTTCTATATATTCAAGGTTTGTCTTTATTGTGTTTTTAAAAAAAAAAGAGTACACATTCATTGTCCCACCCCCCTTCATTGGTGGAACAGAAAGGTCTAAAAAAAAAAAAAAAAAAAAAAAAAAAAAAAAAAAAAAAAAGTCTATATCATGCATTTATTACAATATACAGTTACAAAACTATGCCATCTCAGAGTAAGTACTTATTGCAAAAGGTCAAACACCAGATTCACTTAAAGTTTAACTTTCATTTCACATGCCTGTCTGAACCTTTTATGCAAATTTTTTAGTCGTTTAAACAGTATTATTATTGATAAATAAAAAATTATATAGCAGGCAGTGTAAAAAGAAAATGATGACTAGCAAAGTGCATAATACAAATTACTTATTGCATCATCAAAGTGCAGGAAAGCAAGGTGGGGATAATAACCAGTTTTATTACACTCATAAAACTTGAACTTCCTTGTCTAATAGAAAAAAGACAAAGGACTCCACATGAATGGGAATACTACATATATCATTTCCAAACAAAAACTATCAAGGTAAAAACTTCCTTGGCTTTTCACCTCAACCAAGCAAGCTGGAGAAAGCCTTGTCTCAACCAGACTGTAACACAGTATATATGAAGAGGGTTTTGTTTTTGCTTATAAAATACTAAATCACATGAATAAAATTAGGTTTTAAAACACCTAGGCTGACACAGGACTGCGTGACAACAAAGCTTGTGGTGAAGAACTGCCTTGCAAGCATTGATCAGTATCAGCATCAGTTAGCAATATTGGCAGGCTAGTTAGCAGCCATGGAGCTAGCTGGCGTCAGTTAGCATCCATGCCCCTACAGTGTGACCTGTTTAATCATAATGATACACTGAACAAATAATAATAATGACTACAAGCCATGAGAAGTGAACACTTCAAAGAGCACAAGGTGTCGTTATTGCCACAGGGAGAGCGCATGTTACCTGTCAGCTGGCTGAAATGATGAACTGTGGCGACAGTACAGCCAGCTAACCTGACGCCTTATAGCTAGCTCGGCTAGCTAAGCACCGACTATGCAGCATCCGAAGCCCGGTGACATTTCACTCACCTATCAGCGCCCGTAGGTGTTTGAGCCGGGTCAGAACATCCTTCTTTGGGTCCAGAACTTTCTGTGTAGATTTCTTGATGTCTCCATGCCCCCTTCGAGTGAACATTCCGCTATAAAATGCAACCGTGTGGAAGCAGAAATCACCTATGCTTCACCATGCACCGAAGCTCCAGTGTGGCTGTCACTTTCCTCGCCACCACTCTATGCTTGCTCAGTAAACATTGGGCCGACTGCCTCTGGTGGGTCCTTTTTTTTTTTTTTTTTTTTTTTTTTTTTTTTTGTTTAGAGGTGGGTGTGTAAATACGGAAGCACTGCCTGACAGTAAGGAGTGGTCACCGTCTGAATACGCCTTTTTAGTGCTGTGCACAACAGTTGCACCTTGCACTTTCATTGGTGTTTATGTCCATGTTTAAAATGACGTGTTTGTATGTTTTTATGTTACAGTCAAGCATCTATGATGAGCATCGTATCGCTTGTGCTATATGCCTTTAAAGAAACTGAGATGAAACTTTTTTTTTTCAACCATTTTTCTTTAAAAACATAATGAAACTTTTACTACTGTTACCCACAAATGACAAAAGGGCTGGCTCGTTTGCTGACAGCAATTTAATAACAGAATATTTTATTTTTTACTATTGTTGCGGCTCACAAGCGCCCTCTGGTGTAGATATTTAAATAATAGATGCTCTGATATCAATTGTCAGGGGCGCTACCAGGAATTTTGGGTCCTATGAAAGATAATGTTATAGATCCCACCACTTGATCGCAAATTTTAGATTTTTGTTTTTGCTTCAAGCATTAAAAAAAAAAAAAAAAGCTTTTCATGGGAATAATAAAGATCTAGGGCTGCGTTTAACCCTTTCTGGGACAGGTGACTATTTTTGATAACTTTGTTTCCTTTCATATTCCCCATGAAACTATTTTGTTTTTGTTAATGTAACAACAGAATGGAGGCCTTAGTTCATACCAGAAGGACAATTTTAGATTAAAATTTCTAATTTGAAGGTATTTCATTGATTGCCCTATAAAGGGTTAAATCACAGTGTATACATGCAACAAGGTTATTTTCATATAAAAGGTTTATCAGTTTATATTACAGCTATATTTTATGACAACATTTGAAAAAAGTATGTAGTATTTTTAATGAAGGTTCAATTATATTCTTTTATTGTTTATACATCGTTTTGGGCTGCTATTAAGTCGTGGGGTCCACCCCCAACATATGGCACCTCTGTCAATTGTTCATGTGAATCAAATGCGCTTGATTTACTGATCATCAAAAAATGGGAGCAGTTCTGTGAAAACATAAGTTTTGGCCATTTGTTATTCTGAACTATGCAGGTGTATGTTAGCATAATACCAAGAAGGAAAGACATAAAAAGAAATGACCTTAGAGAAGCAGTTGTTTTAGTCCATCAACCTGAAAAGGGTATTAAGGCTAATTCCAAGCATTTAGGATGTCCCATAATACAATGAAAAGTAGAAATTATTTAAGTTGGCTTAATGTTATATGACAAATTTGATGAAAATGCAAATATAAGAACCAGAAATGGCACAAAAAATGCATACCAGTGTCAAGCACAGTGGTGGAGGATTGATGCTTTAGTGTTGTTTTGCTGCCACAATACCTATTAACCTTGGAATTAGCAATTTTGTGAAATGTTCTGTACACAAAAGAATTTTACTAATATGTGAGGTCTGTCTAACAGCTAAAGCTCGACTGAAATTGGAGCATGTCACTGAAGCATTGCAGAAATTTTACAACAGAATAGCTTTAAAAAATCAAAATGTTACAAAAGTTCAGTCAAAGTCAGACTTCAACCTGATAGAAATACTGTGGCTCAGCCGAAAGACAGCTGCTTATAAATAAATGCTGAACATCAAAATGAACTGAGGCAACATTGTAAAAAAGAGAGAGACCAAATTCCCCCACAATGTAAAAGACCGATAACATCATATGAAAAGTATTATTTCAAGCTCTTGTTGCACAAGCTTATTTCTGCTGAGTTTTCACACACTTATTCTGCATTTTGTTTTAGTTTATGTTATTAAATATTGACAGTAATATGCCATGTGTTGATCTGAATTTCTACATTATTTATTTCATGTTTTATTATGTCTTGAAAAGAATCAATGTAAGAGGATTTACTTTCTTTTTCACTAGACAATACAGTAAAAATAGTAGGCTACACTGAAACCCTGCACTGGACCGGCAACCTGTCCAGGGTGTACAGAGAATGGCTGCATCTCCCCCATGACCCTGATATGGAATATTTCTATTTGTAATATAGAAAATGGATGGACAGTAAAAAAAAAAAAAAAAAAAAAAAAAAGAAGTAAATATTTATATTCAAAAATATTAAACCAGTGAAATTCATGTTTTTACTGTAAATAATTATCTAAATGCCACCACATTTATATTATTTCCCCAGCTTCAGGCAAGATCAGTTCCATGCAAAAGTTATGCAAAGCAGGGACTCCAGTAAGGACACACAGAGTTTATTTCAGTTTTTCAGACATGCGCATTTCTAGCCTATTTAAAATGAGCAGTAGAACAGCAGGTTTGTCATTGGACTTCAAGAAGAAAACAGTAACAATTCAGAATAATAATAAGAACAGGTGTTAACTATAATTTTAAAAATTTTTGCATCTTTATTTAAGAATTATAAGTTAATTCTAGTGAGTGTGGTTGTTTGTCTCTCTGTGTGTGGCCCTGCGATGGACTGGCGAGCTGTCCAGGGTGTACCCTGCCTGTCGCCCAAAGCCGGCTGGGATAGGCTCCAGCTTCCCCGCGACCCTGAATTGGAATAAGCGGTTCGGAAAATGAATGAATGAATGAAAGTTAATTCTAATAAACTTATTTATAAAGCACATTAAAAAAAACAACACAAAACAAATAAAAAACTAAAGATACCTAATGTCTCATATACAAGACAAGCCTGCTTTAGACAGAAAAAAAATAAAATTAAATTACAGTTGCAGAACCTCGATCAATATAAAATAGAAATTAGAGTTTATTTAAGGGGAAAAACAGGTTTCATTTAACAAAAAACAAAACAAAGAAAAAACAATAAAAACAGCTCCAGTCCCCTCAGATTTAAAGTCTCCCAATGGGACCAAGGTGGACAACTTTATATCCAACTGAATCATATTTCAAGTTGAAAGGAGCAGAGTAAAGAGCTCAGTATGAACTGAGGGAACACTGAAAGTAATAAAATTCTTGGAGTGTACATTGTGGGTGTTCTGTCTAAGTGCCAGGTAGGAGGATAAATATGATGGCAGCTGCCGAGCATAAAATACTGTATGCCAGTGCAAGAGTATATAGTGATGACCAGTTAATCCAATCTGATTGTCAACTTGATGCACATCCTGGCCTTAACCAAATTAATGATGATGAGCACAGTTAATCTACCATCATTTTAAAGTAAAGGAGTTGCAGCAACACATTACTTTTCAATGTGCTACTTTCAAAACTGGTCTTGGTGTCTCAGGTTTGTTTATTTCAATGTTAAAATAAAGTGGTGATTAATATTTCTTTAAATGATGTCAACCAACCTTTGTCATATTCCAGTGTTTGATAAACTTATTTGGTGTCAAAATAATTTACAGAGATGAGTTTTACGTCACAGCAGTCTAAATAAAATGCTGGTTTCTGTTGTGACAGGGTTATATTATGTTACAGTGTATAAATAACTTGTTAAATCAGTAAAGGATATATAAATCAATATAAATGTAAAAAACATCAAATGTTCACCGCAGAAAAAGCAGTGGGTGATAACAACTAATAAGATATAAAAATAATTGCAATATTAATAAAAGAAAGAAAAAAACTAAACAAAAAAACACACCTTGCAATGGACTGGCAACCCATTCCAGTGTGTACCCTACCTCTTGCCCAATGATTGCTGGGATTGGCACCTGCATCTCATGATCCTGGATTGGACTAAGCGAGTAGGACAATGGATGGATGGAGGAAAAAAAAAACTAAAAGTAAAAGCTGAATTAATATTTAGAACCCTAACTGCCCTCTCCGCGTTGGGAGTCAGGTCCTGTGTCATGTGGAGGAGTTTAAATATCTCTGGGTCTTGTTCACGAGTGAGGGAAGGATGGAGCGTGAGATCAACACGTGGATCGGTGGGGTGTCTGCAGTAATGCGGACTCTGCGACGGTCTGTCGTGGTGAAGAAGGAGCTGAGCCAGAAGGCGAAGCTCTCGATTTACGTGTCAATCTACGTTCCTACCCTCACCTATGGTCATGAGCTGTGGGTCGTGACCGAAAGAACAAGATCTCGTATACAAGCGGCTGAAATGAGTTTCCCCTCAGGGTGGCTGGGCTCTCCCTTAGACATAGTGTGAGAAGGTCGGTCATCCGGGAGGGGCTCAGAGTAGAGCCGCTGCTCCTCCGCATCGAGGGGAGCCAGTTGAGGTGGCTGGGACATCTGGTCAGGATGCCTTCTGGATGCCTCCCTGGTGAGGAATTCGGGGCACGTCCCTGTGGGAGGAGACCCCGGGGGAGACCCAGGACACGCGGAAGGGATTAAGCAGTAGAAAATGGATGGACGGACTGAGATCTCACGTGTGAAACTTTACATTTGATTTAGAAATATATGTCTTTAGGGTTTAGGTACTCTACTAAGGTATTTTGTATATTATAAGTCACTTAATAAGTCAGAGCTGACTCTGCTTCATTAAGAAGTACAGTCTGCTCTGAACTTTCTTGTAGATGTAGTCAGTGTTGCATTTCCAGTCCAGTTTGTTGTCCAGCTGAACTCCATGATACTTGTATTCCTCCACCACCTCCACCTCCTCTCCCAGGATGGAAACAGTGCTTTGTTTATTCTTGTTCCCCCTGAAGTCAACAATCATCTCTTTTGTTTTGCTGGTATTTAACATGAGGTGATTGTCACCACACCATTTAACAAACTGACTGACCAGTTCTCTGTACTCTGCTTCTTGTCCATCACTGATCCACCCCACAACTGCAGAGTCATCAGAGTATTTCTGCAGATGACAGGACTCAGAGTTGTACTGGAAGTCTGAGGTGTACAGTGTGAATAGTAATGGCGAGAGTACAGTTCCTTGTGGTGCACCAGTGCTGCTGACCTCCATCTCAGACACACAACCTTTCAGTCTCACAAACTGGGGTCTGTTTGTGAGGTAGTCATTGATCCAGGTGGTTGTGGAAGTATCCACCTGGAATTTATGGAACTTCTCACATAACAAATCAGGCTGAATGGTATTAAAAACACTTGAGAAATCAAACAACACAACACTCAGAGTGCTGCTACAATTTGCTGCCAACAGATGGCGCAATCTAGAATCTAGAAGAATTGTGCCGAGGAATAAAAGAGGAAGTTGCAATCATGATCAAATTGACAAGCGACCACAACATCCAGTGTTCTGGTACCTAAAAAGTGTTATCCATTCGTCTCAAATAGCTGTAGGTTTAACATCCCACATCATAGAAATCCATTGGTCCACCAAAGTAAATGGCTAAAGATCTTTCTTGGCCCACTGCTGTTTTTTTTTTTTTTTTTTTTTTTTATCATCCTGGATTTGTGGGTAAAGATGCCATTATTCTGCTTCAGCGAGCCCCTTTCTCATCTGACAAGGTGGATGCCTCCACAGCTGTCTGGATTATTGACTGCTGTACCAAATTTACAGACCACAGATTGTGAGAGTGAAGAGTTGTGTGTCTGAGAAGGTGCGCAGCATCACAAGGGAATAGGGGACTGTACTCGCATTGTTTTTCTTTTGATAGCACACTTCAGACTTCAAGTACAACTCAGTGTTCTGTCATCTTCAGAACAGCTCAGATGGTTCTCACCTCACTCTTCTCATCTGTAATGTAACCAAGACAAATGAAACAGTTGTGGATCTTAACCCATAAGAGTTCAGCATGTCATTTATAATAAAGGCAGTTTCTGAGATATTTGGCATTACTTGATGGTAAAAACTTTGCTTAAAATCCCGTTTAACACAATCTGACTTTTGTTATCTACCCCGTAATGGACACCAGGAAGAAGAAGAATTTTGACATATCACATGACAATAAATTATATATTTTTTTTTAAAAACATTTTGTTTAAGGGACAAATAAAGACCTCATTTAAAAATAATGTAAAAAATTGTCTTTTCTAAGCAATTTTTTCATGGGTTAGGTTTTTAGGGGTTAAGACAACCAAGAATAAACCAAACACTGTTTCCATCCCAGGAAAAGAGGTTTTTGTAGAGGACTACATGTCCTGGGTGTTCATCTTGACAAAAGATGGCATTAGCAATACAACGCTGAAGCAGTCCACATGAAAGGACACAGTAGACTTAGCTTTTGACTTTGGTTTGCTACTTTTTGTAGCAATATGTTGCATATCATCAGTAAGTCTGTGGGAAAAGGTGCTGTCTCCTTTGCTGCCACCTGCTGGAACAACAACAACAACCTGAACAAACTGACCTGCTCTGTGCAAGCAGTTGCTGAAGCTGATTGTTCACAGAAGAATGCTGCACAAGTTGCTCTAAATAATGGTCCATGCTACGTACTTTTTACATAATTGTGTTCATTCAATAGTTTCTTTACCTCTGCTGCAACAATGAACAGCACAGGATTCCATTCTTGCCCAAAGCAATACCTCAAATACAACTGTTTTATAATTACTCATGACTAATGCCTGTTATTGGTTCTCTATGCTGAAAAATAATTCATGTTTTTTGTGATTGTAAAGCTTAATTCAAGTCAATTAATTAAACCTATGAACGTGAGCCAGAGCTGTGATTTCTTTCATACTGCTTCAGTTTAAATGATCACAATCAATCATGGAAAGAGTCACTGTAGTATACATGGGTGATATGACTACATGGGTGTTGTTGTGCGGGCTGTCCCTGTCTGGGTGGCTGGGATCCAGCCTGCAGCCTTACAGTTGTGGCGTGGGTCCCGTCTGCCTGGACCTGGGTGGCCCCCATGTTGATGGCCTGGGTGGTCATGGGTTGGGGTAGCCCTTTGTGTAGATGTATCCTGAGGATATCATTTCCTTATCTGGTACACATCTGGTACACATGTACCTGGCCATTTGTCTTCTTCTGTTATAGGGGCTAATAGGGCACGGGTGAGGGTGGTTGTGGGTGGGTGTAATGGGACTATGGATGTATGTATGTGTGTGTGTTTTCTCTATTTTGATGTAAATTGTTTTATTACGGAAAGCACTTTGTATTGTTTTTAAGCATGAAAAGTGCTATACAAATAAAGCTTGATTTGATTTGATATACAGGATGGTGCAGTAGTCAAACTCTGAACACTTAAAAGCACATATCACTTTTCCCAGGTCTTTTAATTGCTTAAGTTTAGCCTGATGCACCAAGAAAGGTGAGAAACTTTATTAAAATCCAAATAATGGGACAAGGAAAACTTGTGCATTTTCAAATGAGGGACCAAGTGTTTTATTAACTTACTGTTGACAGAGCTAAAAAAGACTAAATGCAACTGCTTTTCAGTGGTAAGTCCCTGGTACCACAGTACATGACACCTGGAAGACAAGCTTAGCCCAATCAACTCCAATAAGAACTTTTAATCGTGACAGTCTGATCATCATTTTCAAGACACCTTAAAAGTCAAAGCCTTCACCTCTTCACTGTCCTTTATCATGTGCATTTTAATGACAAGCTGAGACATAAATGTCTTAGTGGTAGTTTTACATTTTCATATGGTGACTTTAAACCAAGACACTTGCATGCGATAGGCCCATTTAAGTCATTGTTTACACTCTTATCCACCTGCTGTGTGCAGATATCCCTCCAATGTCAGCTGGAAAAATCTTTAAGTGATTTTTTTAAATGCCAGACTGGGAAACAAGTCTTAAGACTTTGAAACACATGTTTCTGTTGCTGAAATGCTGAATAGATTGAAGTGTAGACAGTAATGACAACGTTAGGAGTTAGAAATCTGTTTAGACTTGGTGTCAAGTAATATAAAGAACTGGACATGCATAATGCTCCGATCCTATATCACATTCTTCCAAATTTTAAGGATTTTGCATTCTACAGAAAAGTAAAAGACAATCTGCTATAGGTATTTGAGTTAACAAAACTTACCACCAGATGGCGCCCAAACCATTAGTTTGGTGAATTAAGGAAAGCAAATATTCTTAGTCGTGTTCATTTCCCACCATCTTACACACACGGGCACACGCACACACACGTGTGTGTGTGTGTGAGGAAAAGCCTGAATATGCATGAAAAAAATTCCAGACTAATTCATGTGGCAACAGGAAGCAAAGCTGTAATCAAAGAGCAAGGTCATGAAGGACTTATGAGTGACTTTTATTTGAATTAAAAAAAAAAAAAAATTAGACAAGAAAATAAAGAAATTAATGAAAATATGAGTGTTTTGGAGAGAGCTTCAAGCCTGCATTTGTTTCTATGCAGAGAGCTGCATATAAACTTCCAAACAAATAGGCAAGGTGGTATTATAATTTATTTACCACCTACACATAATGACCACGGACAGTGTTGTGAGAGTGTTTGTGTCTTCTTTCTTTCAGGTTCTCCACAATAGATATCTTGAATGATAGCTGAGGGAACAGAGGGGAGTTAGAAGGGAGGCCAAAGAGGAGGAGTAAAAGAAAGAGATGTAAAATCAGCCTTTGCCCTGCAGTTTGGTATGACACTCATTATCTGAAGTGGGCTATTCTGAGAAAGGAGGAGGTTGCCTGTCACAACAGATGTTGATTACACAAAACAGGGTTGTTTGGAAGGAAGTGTGAATAAAACACACACACAAAGACATACTGGGTTATTGTTAGTGCTTTGTCATCAGTCTTAATTGATTGTAATCACCATTCCTTCTTGGCAAACCTACCCTGTTCTTGAAGAGCAAGTTATTGCTCATTATCTAAGATGGCACGGACCAACAATAATCTATCAGTAATAATAGTGCCACTGGATGTTTTGCTTCCCTCTCTAATTCTGCACCTGGAATAAGTTCACTTTAGCTCATGTTTAAAATGGTATATCATAAGCCAACTAGGTGCAACTTTATAGTCTCGAGTGGAACCCTACGCTGCTTCCTATAACAAGGTCATAGCAGAGTTAAAGCATTTACAGACATTTGTGGCTCATTTTACTGGCATAGTTTATTTTCCCCCATTTATTTTTTTTTTTTTAAAGCAAATCAAAAAGACATTTTGTCATTTTAAATTTAGCTGTCAAACATCAGGAACTGGCAGGGACAGGAAAATGCCATCATGACCAAATGGTGGCACTGTAGGCTCACAAATGCAGACCACTGTCCTCATGGCGAGACGGTCGGACTTATTCCAATCCAAGGTTTGAAAAGCACTTGTCTGCTCTAAATTGTTCTTATAAAAGGCTTGGAAATACTTGACTTTTCTCCTTACGTGGTTATGGATTTCCTTTTTGTACAATTAAGTGCCATTAAAAGCTAATGTATCCAGTTAAACCACATTAAGGTGTGAGGGTGGACAGCGACGCGGTTACCCAGCCGCATATTTTGAATAGGGACCCACTTTTGGAGCAATTTTTTTTTTTGTTCAAATCTATATGAGACCACTCAGAAACTTGGTGATGAAAAGGATCAAAAGGAAAATGTCCACGGGGCTCCTGATTAGACCACCCACAGCTGCTTGAGATGTGGAGCAATGAAACGATAAGACAAAAGCAATATGTGCCTGACTTAACTTGAGAGGAACAGTCTAAAATTTACACTATTTGTGTTTTAGATCCGTGTGTATCCCATTTTCTTTTAATATATAACCGATGGTCTTGCAAGATAAAAATGTGACAAGTGATTTTAAATGCATATTAAACAAATTTGAGAAATTAAATGTACAAACAAACCACAGTTGATATGCAAATTGTATTTCAGGGCTTGACACTAACAGTGAAAATCATTTTGCAAAAATAAGGCACAAACAAGAGCCAGTAATTTAAAGTTACATCTCCCACCAGGGGTCGTCACAGTGCCCCTTACAACCAAGGTTATCTCACAGTTGACAAGTTCAAAGCACAATATGTCTAACAGTTCTGCCTATTTCTCTTTTTTAAATCATAAAAGGGAAAATTAATTTCACTAAGCAACTAAAAGAGAATGATTTTTTTTTTATTTTTGCAATTTCACAAATACAGATAGAAACTGTATACGGATAAAAGCAATTTTCTGAGTCTAGCATTTGTAACGCACACCGTAGTTTGGAGCACATCTCTATAGAGGTTAATGAGGGGGCACTCTGAAGTAATTAAAACAAGAGCATTATAAGGCAGCAGTTTCACATAAGGCACTCATAGCAACATACCCCATACTTAATTAAAACTCTTCGCTGACAGCATTTTGTATCTTCTCAGGTAATCTGCTGTGAAATTAATAAGGAGGGAGAATTAAATGACTAATGTTGGCAAAGATTTTTTTTAAATCTTTTTTTCCTGCAGTATGCATGACAGGGGTCTCTATCAGAAATGCGTGATCCTTATTGCGCTGAAAAAATACTTCTTCAGATTCGTTCCGTAATCTGATTCCAATTTCACTTAAGGTATGACACTGTAGCGACAAGTCAGGGGGAGGTTTAATTGAAATGTCCCTTCTTTTAATTGGATTCTGTAAAGATGTGAAATTACCTCCCGAATTGCAGCCTTGTACCTTTAAATGCTGATACAGAATGGTTTCCAGCGGTGACCGGTTAAGATGCAGAAATAATGCTTCTTCTATTCAGTGGCACAACTCTTTGCTGAGGCAAAATACATAATACTTGAATTTAAAGTTGTTCTGGGGGTCTTGCGTTTCAAAGACTGATAATTATCTAGTGGAACTGATCATTGTTTTCAACAAGAAAGTGCTTCAGACACAATGAAATACTAATAAATTATCCAAATCTGACATTTGGGGCAGGATTTTTTTTTTTTTTAAAATCAAATTCATGTGTGTTGTTCTTGGTCATGGTACAGCACACCGCAAATTCCCGTTGAATACTATTGCAGCTCCAGATATCCATTGCGCAGCATGAACCCGGCATTCATGATATCATAGCTGGGCTGAAGGTGCTCGCCTCAGACTGTGACCTGTTCAGGTAATGTGTGGGCAGCAGGCAGCAAAGCTTCCTTCAACTCCTTGAGGGTTGTGCTCTTCCAACCTCCTACACTGAGATTTGTGAATTTTTCCATTCTTCTGCTTGTGTCACCCTACTGTGGCTGTGTGCAAAACATCCTTGCTCTCCCACTGCCGCCTCCTCCACCTACATCTGTGAACCCTTCTGATAAGCTTGGAGTTCATCCCTTTTGCTGATTAGTTTGCTGGCAGACTGAATGCCCATGTCTACAGCCCCGAGGTGACTCTACCTGTGTGTGGCTGGATCAGCAGGTGCCTGGCACACTGTCCACAATGACACTGAAACCATTATTTATACATAGCAGCTATCTGCATACTTAAAAACCATGAGCATTACAAATTCAGAGAAAATGTATTCAGCAACCTTGTATTGTATTGTTTGTCTTCTAAATTGTAAAATAAAAATAAATAATTAAAATAAAACGATAAAAAGAGAGTGTATGTAGGAGAGAAATTTTTAATATTTCGAAAAAATTATGATTCTATATGCTGGAGATGTACTATATAGGAATAATGTTAAAAAAAAAAAAAAAAAAAAAAAAAAAAAAAAAGCACAGTGATTCTTGGATTTGTGTGTGTGTGTGTGAAAGAGGAGCCTGAAAATGTCAGGTCATTAGTAAGTTCTCTTCCAAAATCCCTTCTCTTCAGTATACTGTGCACATATGTTTGTGTGTGGGTGTGTGTTTGTGTGTGTGTGTGTGTTTTGCGTGAATTCACGCGTTTGTTCGTTTACTTTGCTATCGCTGGCCTGAGCTGGAGCCACGGGAGTGTGAAATAACAAGCACAAGAGGGATTTCATGCCTTTATAGAGCTAAAAGGATATTTTTCTTTTTGTCAGACAACATAGTCCATTTCCATCCACAACAAACTTTGTTTACTTCCAAAGCAACCCGACCTATTTCCTAAAACTTCATACAATTAAACCGCATCATTATATGTGGGTTCCCACGGGTATAGTGTGTCCAGGTTTGCTTATGCTTGCACCCCTGACCCGTTTTATCGCCATTATCAATGGCACACGGTGCATCACTAGAAAAAGACAAACAGCCCAGTTTCTTATGAGGCAGCAGATACGCTGACAGAAAATCAATGCTCGGTTTCCCATGAGCACCTAATTAGCCGGACACTTGTGCACTGTTGAGACACGGGAAACATCTCTTTGTCTGCTGAGTCGATCAGGTGAAATGCAAGAGAGACACCTTCTGAGCTGATAAAGTGTCAGAGAGGTGAGGAGTAAACACATAAGTGACACTTATGGTCTTGAACGTCTCACACCCACTACATGCTTTGGCAGACTTGATTTGAACTTTATCGTCCATGTCACGGAGGCATTTCAGATTGAGGGCAACAAATGCTTATCAAGTAAGCTTTTCTTTTCCCCGTAAATTCCTCCAAAGATATTTATAACAAATACGCCGTATGAGGTAAAAAAGAATCTGTTTTAAGGCCACGCTTCATGCTACTGGCTTTAACACAGGGGGCAAGAAACAAGTGGCTAAGGTGAATTTTTAACTTAAGTGCCATGCAGAAGGCAGTTTTCTAAACAGCTCTGACTCAATTGGTCTCTCACTGGAAATTCTAAACATTCAATAAAAAAGGAAAGAGGTGGGGAAAAAAGAGTCTTAAATGTCCAATCTCATTCTCTAACCTGTAAGAGTGACACTTGCGAATTTCCACTATGGACATGGTGGCAGTACAAATGCAGATAGATGAAGGGGAATAAAAGGGCCTTCTCATGACAAACTTTCTGGAAATGTCAGCCTTTCATGCTGTTGAGAAGACCTATTTCATATCTATTACAGCAGGCATTCTGTGTCCGATATTTCAGATTTCAGTCCTCCCCACACCGCAAATCCGCTGCCAATCTTCCACCCTTAAGAATCTCTGCCAGCCCTGATGCATTATTCCCCCTACCTCCTCTCTCCCCCTTTTGATGTGACAGAACAAACCGCGACCTATTAGGATTAAGGCTTTGAAAAGATCTTTGAAGCCGCTCAAGGTTCCTTTAAACTGGGGAATGACAATATGAGCTGTGTGGCAGCAGATGCTGAATGGAGTGATTGCTAGTCCTCAGCAAGGTCTGCTGTCACACAACACACACGGGCATTCAAACACACACATCCGCGCGAGTACATGCACATAAGCACATACCCTCCAACCAAAGCACTGCAGTTGTCTTTTACAGGACATGTTTTTGTGCTCACAAATGCAGATTTGATTAATTCTTTTCATTTTTTTTCCATTATATTGGAGCGATTTTTCATTGAACTGTCAGGGCTATGTTTGGCTCCGGTCCATTACTGTATCTGAACTGGTGCCCAGGATGAAACCAAACAAACATCACAATACTTTGCATTTTCTCTTTTAATGATCCGTTTCTGTTTAGGACACTGTCGTCATGTCAAAGGCATCGCTGGCAGCATGGTGCTGAAATGTGAAGGACAAGGTTCCACACAGAAGGATGCAAGCTGCTGGAAACCGAAATGAAAGACAAAAGTCATAACCCACTTTTGCACGCTAATGATGTTTATGAGTGCGCACAGAGGAGATTTTTCGTGTATCCAAAAAAGATTAATAATGGCATGCTGTGGGAGCTGTTTATCTGGCTGAATATTAAAAGAGTTCAAGGTGTCTCAGTTTTCTATTTGAAACATTCTCAATGGCACAGAGGAATTTTCATTTTTTCTTTCTTTCTTTTTTTTTTTTTGTTAAACATGCCTCATCACTGACAGTTCATCTGATGATGTTAGCATGATGGAATGCTGCAATTTTACAAAGGAGAGCAAATTAAGTAAAAATGACATCCTGAATGCTGCCTATACACTTAACTACACTCTGCGATGTCACACAGACATTGCAGAGTGGAAACACCATCGCTTTGCATCTCTCACAATCAAAAAAGAATTTAGCTTTTCTTTATCTAATCACTCTGCTGAATATGCCTTATCATTACTGCCTCGCCCCCTGAGGTAGCCAAGAACTGATGTGATAGCAAATATTTAAATCAGTGGAATTCCAGGAGAGATTTATCATGGCGAATTTCACAGGCGATCCTATTTAGATATTCTGCTTTGTGTGGTGTCTGGGGTTAAACATGCCCCGGTGTGAGATGTCACTGTGAGACAGTCACTACAGATAACTGGTCTGTGGAGAAATGAAGCCACAGGGCACGCAGGGCAAAGTCTCCTTAGTACACAGAAAGAGAGACAAGTTCTCAGGGAGCTGCCACCATAGAGCACATATTGATCTGCCATTGCATCTTATCTTTGTGACTCTGGATTTAAATGCTCAACACTGGCTCTCCCCCCCTCTCTCTCTGCCAGTCTGAAGGCCTTTCTGTGTCCCTGAGTGGAGGGGCTCTAATCTCCCCTTGAAGTAGTGGGAGCTTGTCACTGGCAGAAAAACACAATTCTGACTGTAGAAAAGGGTGAGCTCTGAAATTAACTGCCTCAAAATGTCCCCCCCCCCATCTCAAGTGAATCTTGAATTCTAATCAAGTTTGATCCATGTGCATCTTTTGATGCTTTCTCTTTAAAAAATGCTTTTCACCTCTACCTTTTGACTTCATCTTTGTGCTGAGACACTGTTATCATAATCCAATTGGCTGTTGTAACTGTATTCCGCTTGTGGAAAAGGGTTGAGAATTAGATCCTCTTGGGTTTTGTTTAATGCTTGGTCCAAATAAGAAGGAATGACTTGAAGCTTTTGGCAAAAACTGGCAGGAATAAAGGGGAGAAAGCCTGGGCAGACAGACGGATGAGCCCCAGGCTCCAGGGCTTTGACTTTGGCCAAACAAACGTTTGTTTTTCAAAGTGTTTTTATAGTAGGACGGATTAAGGAGAATGTAGACCAAAGCCCCCAACCACCCCTGCACATCCGTAGTCTTGTCAAATGGTGCATTGAGACGAGGGGTTGCACCTGTTTGGGGAGTGCAGAGGAGCAAGACCAGGATGATATTGAGCAGGGCTTTGTGGGTATCAGAGTCAGAACAAAGCTGTCAGCCAGGGCTCATTCATCTTTGATGTTCACTGATGAGGAAACTGGTGGGCCTCAACAGGGCATTGTTTCCTCTAAGTGGTGCCCATTGATAGCCAGAAAGAAACGTTTGTTTTTAGTCTCTGACGGGTGGAGCTCATTTTAAAAGGCTTAATGGTGCATTTAACCAGTCCAAAACACGGTGCTTTGGAGCCCTCCTTACACCATTGGCTCAGAGATGTCTTCCTGCTTCCTAAATAGCCCATAAACAATGATAAAATGCTAATCATGTGTGAATGGCCCACGCCGGTGGGCAAGCACATATTGCCAGTTCCTGGGTTCTTCTAAATGCCTGCTGAGACAAATCAAGGATCCAGGAATGAGGGCATTTGACTGCCATCCTGTCTGCTTCCTGGCCCATTCTCCACCTCTCCACTCTTTGTCATAAAAACCTGGATGGGCTTCATAAAGTGCATTTCTCATGCTATTGTTCATCTAATCATGTCCTCTCCAACTATTTCAGGATGTGACAAGATAAGATAGGGGAATATTAATGCCATATCACCTGATCTCAAATTATGAAAATGTGCGGATGAGGTGAGGGCATATAGGGAGGGGACAGAAATCAATTTGTACGCTTCCATTTTGTATATTGTCTTGAAAAGAAAACAGCAATTTTCTATGTTATCTATTTCAGATCCTATTAGAATCAGGTTAATTTAGTGGCAACGATTTCAAAACGTTATCATATCGCATATCAGCTTATGTCTTTGAGTGCTCTCTGTTTGTAAGGTGTAACTGTTCAAATTTAATATCATGTCTGATACTGCATCTGACTGATGCGTGATCTTGGATATCGCTTGCAGAATGGTGAAGACAGGGAGACCACATTAATTAAAATCCAAGTTAAATAAGCCCACTATATGCTTTACCTTGGAATAAAGTGAATATAGTTCTTCAAGAACAGATCCTTGCTTCTTCTTTAACACAATACCAATGTGTTTGCACGTCGACCCTTAACTTGAATTGTTTTTAGCTTTCTTTGTATTCATTCATCTCTATTCTATTGTCATATATAAAAGCAAAAAATACACAGACTTACAATGGTTTATTTACAATATTAGGATAAGATGAACAACAGATAACACATTGCATAATTTATTTAATAAACAAAAACTCAGATAAACAGCAAATGGCATGGCAGTGTATGACAGACTACACAGATTCATCTTGTCTCTACAGGAAAGAAGAACATTTACTTATCATCAGCCAGTGTGAGCACTTCTATTAACGCAAAAATTTTGGCAGTTTGCAGTCTGAAGCATTTAGGTGTGTTAAAATGTCAAGGGAGAATGACAACAGTAATGATCTGAGAGAAGACATGGAAAAAATGAGCTGAACACAGTCAAGAAAACTTCACTTTTCAAATCTCATAACTGTGAACAAACTGATCCCATTAAATCCAGCCTTTTTATCTTAATGTAATGTTGATTTTAGGAGATGTTCTCATTTGCTCTTAACGTTTTTAGGTTTATTTGGATTTGGTTTTCACTTTTTACCTTCAATGTTTTCCTCATCGGGTTGTTTCCGTGGAGACTTGCCAGCTCATGGTGGTTGGTGGGGTCCTGCACTGCAGCCCTGGCTGTAGTGTGAACTCCTGCCCACCCTGATCTGCACAGTTCTGTGGTGACACCCTTTTTAGCTGTTGGTGAGTCAGGTCCTGGCCTGGACGGATCCCTAAGAGATTGTCTCCTCACCTCAGCACCAAGCCAGAGGTTTTTCCTGTTTATCTCCAGTTATGCTTTTATATTGATATTTCAGAGACAGAAACTAGAAGTTTATGCTTGTGCAAAGAGGGGTTCAAGGTGAGTTGGGGGTACATGTACACCATGTAGGTGTGTGAGTGATGATGGATGGGTAAGGCAGAAACTATGATCAGGTGTGTGTTATTGAACTCTAAAGTGTTACATCTGATTGTGTGATGGTTTTACATAAATTCATGATTTGTTTTTATGTAAATCACTTAGGGCTGCTTTTGTATGAAAAGTGTGTTATAATAATGTTTTATTGATTGTTGCTTCGCATCAAACTAGGAAGACCATTTCCAAGCATCACTCTTTTACACAATAAAAGATTATTAACAACAAGTGGGAAACACTTAAGACAGTTGTCAGTCTTCCCACGAGTAGACATCCCAGCAAGGTCTGCATAACATCAGAAAATAAGCATCTCAGACTCTATAATGATAAAAAATCATGACAATATACTTGGGAAAAGGTGGAAAAAGGCTATGGCTTAAGTGTAAAGGGTGCCAAGAAAAAGCCTATACTTAATCTTTAAGGAACATGTCAGATATTTTGATAGGTGAAGCAAGAGATGTTTAGTCACAAAGCACCGCAACATGAAACATAAGACATAATTTCAGCACAAACATCTCATACCAACTGGGAAACACTGCAATGAAGGACTGGTAATTTTGGCTTATGCGACCAAAATCATCAACAATCATGGAGTTCAAGGTAAACTCCATGATTGTGAGGTGATTGGACACCTTTTAATCATGGAGTTTACCTTGAACTCCACTGTAATACTTCCCAAACTTTCAGAGCCATGACCCCCAAGATAACCTACTTTGGTTTTGTTTGTGCATTAATTTGTTTGAAAAAAAGTTCATGTGTAAATTCCACAGATTAATGTTTTTGTATTAATGTGTTAATTTTGACAGCCTTAATAAAAATCCCAAATTTATTTGATAAATGTAGGCTATTGTGTTTACGATGATCTAGTGATCCCCTGAAATTATCCTGCAAACTCCATTGGGGTCAGGACCCCCAGTTTGGGAAAGCTGTTTGAAGTATACCAAAGTGGAGATAGTGAGGTTTTCTGTCTGACTATTAAAGGTGAGCTAAATGTATCGCACACTGACACCATATTATTGTAATCCTGCAGTTTTTGTTGTTAGAAGCTATTCAGTAATGGGATATGCATGATTTTAGATACAGTATCTTTGCATAGTGGTGTAGCTTTTGTTGACTGACTGCACAGTGGCGTACTGGTTAGCACCGCTCGCCCACTGCAAGGTCACTTGTTTAAGCCTCGCAGTGGGGTTTGAACAGTGGCCTCTCTGTGCAGAGTCCCTCCCCCTGTTTGGTTTGGTTAATTTCTCAATCTTAATTCTCCCTAGGAATGAGTATGCATGGTTGTCCCTCTGTGTTGGCCCAATGGCGACCTGTCCAGGGTGTACTCTGCCTCTTGTCTGTTGATTGCTCGGATAGGCTTCATCTTCACAGTTGCCCTTAATTGGACTAAGTGGTATAGAAAATAAATGAATAATTAACTAATTATTACACCACGCATTTCTGAGGCTGTATACTGACTTCTAAAACCTTCAAACAAACAGATGTGTACTTTGGTTTCACAAAACATTTTTTAGCAGACAACTGGATTTAAACAAACTAGGAACTAACACAATTCCACCTTGAATACATAATACGCTGCATAAATGTAAAAGGCAGCATATTCATATTTCTGATAACTACAGTATGAATACGCCACAGTGTTTTGTTTTTTAAATCGTTTGAAAGTTTCAAACATTCAATCTCGCATGAAGTAGCTGCATGCTCATAATTTACCTCTATAGATCCTTAATTCGTGAATATAGAAGTGTGTTCCTCAAGAGCTGGATGCTATTGTTGTGAAGAATCAAGGCCTCTTGCTTTGTTTCTGTGCAGAGGTGTATCAAGGATGAGCAGCCACATCTTACCTTAAATAAGGGTCTGTGCTTACACCTTCAAAGTGCTAGAAGAAGAAGCCCTCACAGAGTTTCTTTTCCTCTACCTCCTGATTGTTTGCAAGCTTGATTGGCATGGATTCTTAAATGATAGGCTCATATAGAGTCCCTGGCTTTGTTTGCGCTGCCGTGTATTGGTTGGCTGCCTCCTTAAGCGCAACGAGATATGCAAGAGCAATCAAATATTTCTATGACTCGTATAAATGATGGCGGATGGGGGAGGAAAGTTTGAATTTTTCACTACTCATTTGCAGTTCAATTGCCAAAGTGTGTATTGCCTGTTTTTTTCTGGAAAGAAAATAAATGGCTTTGTCACTCAGTATGCATAAACTGTTGGTCTGTTTGTTGTATGCTGTCAACGAAAATGATAGCAATTCTATTTGCCTTATGAGAAAGACATTGTTACAAAGTCTGAATAGTAGTTTTCATGAAAGGAGGATTGTTTGTCTATTCTGAAGTTATTTTCCTAACACATTAGATGACACATCTGCATGGACCCTTTCAATTGCTGTAACCCCTGTCACAATGTGATGTGTTAAGAGGAAAGGAGATGAACCTGATGTCTTTTGTGCACACATATGCCGCCAAACCTCACGAATCCGCACACACAGCGTAGAAATCAGAAGTATATCAAGCAAAAAGTTGACCCAAGTGCTGGTAATTATCAGCTACTCATCCAACACTAACAGCACACCTCAGGGATTACAAATTGTCTATTTATTCGAAATGACAGGTTGTCACGCAATCTGCCCGTCTGCATCTACCTTGCAGTCTCGTATCATTCAGCACTTGAGTCTAACATATATTTCTATCAAGGTGCAGAGAGAATAGCGTCCCCCGTTTGGCGCAGAAGAGGTGTGTCCCCTTCTATCTTGACGAGAGCGGAGCGGGCGGGTGGAGAGTGGTGGTGGTGGTGAGGTGTGTACCTCTCTTTTGTTCACTCCCCTCTCTAACTGGTAGTGTTTGACTTCCCCAAGCCAGGAGTGGGTAATTCTGGAGCCCTGTGTGAGGCTGTTAGATCACTGAGGCCCAAGACAGCACCATTCTTTGCAGACCCTTGACGGCAAATATGTGGTAATGATATTGTCTCCTGCTGGGTAATAACACACAATTCAGACTGCCACATACTGCAGTCGCTGGGGAAAAAATGAAGGGGAGAGAAAAAAAGAATTACACTGAAGTACTGGAGGAAAATGACAGGAGAAATGTCTTCATCCTGAAGTGCTATATTGAAAAAATTCACTCCTGCAGGACACTGCAATGGGAACAACTGCTTTATGCTGCACTTGTAAGTGATGGTGTAGGCTACAAGGAACATTGGCATCTGTGATGGAAACAAGGTAGTTTCCACATGCAAATGCCTTTCCTTTCATTATTTAATTCTTTTGTTTGTTTCTTTGTCTAAATCATGTCTTCATTTGGCCGTTTAAAGTAGTTAAATACCGTTACCAACTCTGGCAGTTAAACAAAAAAAAACGCGGCTTTAAATGACTCAAGTAGTAACAGACTGCATAGTTTGTGTTAAGTATAAACAGCATGCTCCAACCATGGAGACCTTTCATTGTTGCCCAGACCACACTGGCAGCTTCAACCTTGACCTTTGTGTTGCTCCACTTGGTACTCGGCTTGTAACTGTCAACACCATCCATCACTCGCCAATCTGGGCCTGGGATGGGGGGGTCGCTCCCCCTGCTGTACTGTGAAATTGTGGCATGTGATCCTTAATGTGCGTGAAGTATACAAGGCCTTGACACAATGCATCAAGCTTCAGGGGGGCTCCTGAGGGCTAGTCTATTAGCCACCTGCTGTGTCCCTGGCTGCCTGGACTTACTCCTGGGGATAAGTTGGAATAATACGTCTGCATTGCTCTGAGACGCCAGCCATAGTCCTGCTCTTATTGACGATTGTCTGTCAATCAGGTTCCCAAAAAGGAAGATAGAATCATGTGTAGCTAACATGACTGTCAATACTAAATGCAAATGCATATAAAACACTTAAAAGAGTCTTTCTTGCTGTTTTTTGAGAAGAAAGAATACTGTCACAATCTCCCCATCCTGTCAAATTATCTTCTCTGATTCCCATTGCTAGTGTCCATGATCTTAGACACAGACCTTCCCTCACAGAGAGAAAGAAAGAGAGTGACAGACAGAGAGTGAATCCCTCTCCTTATTCATGCATTTGACATAGAGAGAGGCACTGTGCAATGGACTAAAATAAATGAGAGCACCATGTAAAAAGGTAGCCTTGATACTGCGTGACTGGGTGAAAAAGGGAGGCACATTGAAATGGAAGAATTCATCTTTTCTATCAGCCCCTCCGCTTGCGAGCTGAACGGAGGGGCTGATGGGTTCAGTCTCAGCCGCTAAGATTTGCATAACACAGACAGATGAACTCAAGTGATTGAATTGGGCTGGGTGGAGTGAAGAAAAAAAAAGAAAAAAGAAAATGAATTTCAGAGTGAATTAGGAAATGATGGAAATGGCAAAGGGTACATTATTTATTTTTCACACTGAAATAATTACGGAATTAACCTTTCTTTCCCATGTAACAGTCTTCTAAATCCTCTTTATCACAATGAATTTCATGTTTTGGACTTGGCTTTTTTTTTTTCTTTTTTACAAATAAAACAGTAGTACCTGCTTTCTCCTTTCACTACCGCTGACCCGAGCTGGTCTGCACTGGCCGAGCTTCACCCACATGTTCTGCACCTTCCCAGTTACTGTCAGTGACCACTATAGAGTCAAAACGCTGCAGGAGGGGAAAAAGCAATTTCATGGTTCACTCTGTGGTTAATGTGCTGCTGTAATCTTTAGAGGAGCTTGTCCTTTTTGTTTAAGTTTCAGTGAATAACGGGTTTGACAACTGTAAGCGCAGGCTGATTAATCCCCAGGCAAAAAGGTGACCACAAGAAAACGGGCTGTCTTGAAAGAGGAAACCCATTTCAGTGTGTGTATCCTTCCAAAAATAGAAAATAAATAAATAAGTCTTTCATTTTGGTGGTGTCCTGACATAATCAGCATCGGAGAAAAGGGACTACTTTACTGTGTGTACATTTTGTGACTTTGTGTGTGTTTGCGTGCTGTGCTCACACAGTCAGGTAAGCCTCTCTAATTGCCGCTAGGTGCATTAGCACTCAGCCACCTCTCTCCTTCTCCCTGTGTCTTTGTTTTTCCTCTCAGTGCCAGTCTGTGGGCCAGAAGACAATCAGACCAGAAGGGTCATTTTCTGCAAGAGCTCACCTCCCTCCTCCAAGCCTCGCCGCTGACAGGCTCACGCTCGGCAGGAGCCCTAAATTAACACTTGACGTCTGCGAGGCTCAGCCCTGATGAGGCCGCAGAGAGACAAAATGTCAGAAAACAAACACTCCATCATTTTTGCTTCATTTCCTCCACTGCCGGAGAAACACACTCACCTGGAGTGCTGGAGAGAGCTGCGGTGACATTCACCCCCTCCTATCTGTTGCTATGGATCACCCCTGATGCCTATAGGCCAAGGCAACAGGCTGAGACCAAAACATGAGTGGGGAGACGCTGAGTAGGACCGGGTTATTAGGTAATTGTTAACAAGACGCAACTAGTGGGAAAATGAATTTTGTTTTACACCTGCTGGCTTTATTCTCATACATCGAGAAAGAAATAGGATAATCGCCCCTAAATATCGAGTATTACAAACGTCCACCGACATGGACTGAGTTAAGACACTTTGTTTTTCCAAAAAAAGTTGTAAAAATAAAAATAATTTCTTTATTACCCTTCATTGGCGATGCATCCTCCCATTAAAAAGTAAATGATTTGTTTTCCTGAGCACATCAACAACAACCCTTGTAATTATTCCTCACTGGGGATGCAAAAACACTGGGACTCAACACTGTAGAGTAGTATGATACTATTTGAAGCCTACTTCAAACACAGTGCCCCCAGCGAGTTCCGATAGTGCCCGTGTCTATTTTATTATTTGCTTTATCTCTTTGTTGCGTGAGGGTTTATTTGTTTACATGAGAGGGATTGGAGGTTTGGTGATCTGAGCAAATTGCAGCAGAAAGTACTTCAGATAGGAATGACTGTAATTAGCATGCTCTTAAATGTGGAACGCTCTCCTAATGTTTTTGTTTACGTGGGGCAGCTGATCTGTGACTTGCTGCGGGGGTGGCCCACAGGCAGGTTAAAATCACTTGTCATGCCAGAGATCATCATTATGAGCTTACAATTGGTCAGTGTTGAGGAACAATCAATGCAGTGCCAGGTAGACACTCAACAACTAGCCTATGCTGTGAGATTTTTTGAGTAATTTTGTATTTATAGTTGAGTTTTCCAGAGTGGATAATTTGAAAATATGAGTGTGTTTATGCGCGTTCATATGTGGTCATGCTCTCATGTTTTGGCTATATTTTTCGATTTTTTTTGTTTTACATTTTTCTCGTAAGGAAAGGCGCTTTACTAATCTCTGCATCAACGCAGACACGTACGTTTCATGACACTCATTAAGAGTCAATTAAGAGTTTGCTGGTGTGCGCAGTCAGTGATTATATTTCACTGAAGGATAATATCCAGGTAAATTAAGATTTCGATTTAATTTCGCCCTGGTTGTTGCTGCATCTCCATTTCACATCATGGGACAATTGAGATCTTATCAAGGATTAAAGTGGAGGATATTACACCTAATCTAAAATATGCACATCTACAACTACACTGGCTCAGCATTGTGGAAGAAAAAAAAAAAGAAGAAAAAAAAGTAGGAGAAGAGGGGAAACAATTAAGCTGCCGCAAAACTCAAAAGGCTTTGAGATACAATTCTTCAAACTGGCAGGAGAATTTAGGGTGGAAATGCTGCCTTAAAGAGTTCTTGAGAAAGTTGTCGAGAGGCAGCTGAAGAGAGGGACACACGAAAGGAGCAAAGAGGAGACAGGAAGTTGGGGAAACACTGAAAAGGGGGTGCCATGCTAGTCAGGTGACAGTGTGACAAAGTTGTGCTTGTTTAAAATGGAAATCTTCCCAGACTTCCTCCCTTTTGCCCTCCATCAACTCCCCCCACCCAGAGCCCACTGCGAATGCTAAGCTCCAGCATCTGAAGTGGCAACACTTGAGATGGTGAAAGTGACAACATCTTAACATAAGCTGAGGGGCTAAAGCGAAAGTCACTGCAAACCCCCCCCAACCGACCTCTCTTTCCACCCACATCTTTCACACCCACACTGTCATCCCTCTTAACCCCCTCGTCCCCATGCCTGGGCCACATCGTACCCTGCTGTGGTCCCTGGACATCCACTAAGTTCTGCACAGTGAAAGAGAAGGCAAAAGATGGAAAGCACACTGGGAAAAGTTTAGAGAATTGGAGGGAACTTTCCTTTTTTCACCATGTTTTACTGTTAGCTTCGGTCTGTCCTTCCACTTCCAGTCACAGGTGCCTCCAAACAGAACTGGAAGCATGTAATCCGCCCAAATCCAGCCTCTTCCGAGGAGTGTAAAACCAGGAATGTTCTGTGGGGGTCACTGGATTAGACAGAATTCATGGTGGTAGCTTGGCTTGAGAGGAGGAATTAGAGGACTAGAGGGAAAGGAGAGAGGAGAGGGAACTGGTTTTGTATTAAAATGAGCTTACCAGGTGGTCTCCCTCCCAAAAGTGGACACAGTGTGTCAAGTAATCTGAAAAGCCCCCGGGTGTTTGTTGCTCATTGGCCAGAGGCCTGGTAAAAAGAGTGAGCCGGGGGACTGAGAGAAAGCAAGAGAAAGAAGGGGGGCTGGCGAGGGAGGTGGCACTGATGTAGCCATTGAGGCCTCAGTGAAATGTCTGTCAGGCTTGGTTTACCACAATCACAGCAGTGATTAGGGTCCTTTTGATGACAGGTTTAGTTTTCTGTCCATTGGAGAAAAAAAAAAAGTGAGAATGGACAAGAGAGGGGGTGGGGATGTGGGGAGCAGGGTTGGGTTGCACTGAGAGACTTTGGGGGTGGGCGTTTACACACTGGTGCAGGAAAATGGGAGGGGTGGCGAAGGGGGGGGGGGGGGGTGTATTAATGTCTTGCACCAAGGAGCTCCTACGTAATTTCCCAGCAGGTCGTGGGGTCAGGTTTGTATTTAGTTAGTGGTAATGATCTCGTTAGGGATCTGAATGGACCACCGTCTAAGCCCATTGAGGATAGCGAGTGTGCCTCCCCATCCCCCACCTCTCCCTGCCTTGTGTGGGCTTACACAGCCTGTGAACTGTGATTAATGGACTTCCAGGGCTTAATAACTTGCAAAACAGTATTAAACAAGGGAGGCCCCAGGACAATCGAAAAGCCTACCCAGGCGGAGTAGGAGGTGGCTGTAAACAGTGCCCAGCAACAATTGCAATGCATGGAATTAACTGAGATGGGCCACTCACAATGCTACAGCTGGCTAGTGGCAGGGAGCCAGGCCTGGGAGAAAGCTTCACTGGTGCTTCCAGGTGGCCCGGACCAGGCCAGGCCCTTTCAGTTTTGTAAGTGTTAAAAAATAGAAGGGGAGAAAGGCTACATTTGTGATGGGGAGACAGTGAGAGGAAGCCATTGAGCAGAGACAAGAAAGAGATTAAAGAGCACAGAGAGTGATAAGCAGATAATGGGGGGGCACATTCAATAGAACAAGTAATCCTTGACATGCAAGCGCAAATATGAAGCCTTTTGTCTCTTGTGTTTAATTCAAACCAGAATGTGTAAAGTGGCAAAGCAAGGATTGTGATCCACATAAACAAGTACAGAGACACAGATAAAACACACTCATCTGTCCAAACACACACACACACACATTTCATCACCACACTCCCACCTTGCACCGATTGCACACACCTCCTGGCTGTCTTAGATTCTTTATTTTCCCACCCTTGTGCCCTCTTGTCTGGTAACAAATGATCCCAGCATGGAGTCATGAGTACTGATGTGTTTAGACCACCCTCCACTCTGCCGCAGAGCTCGTCTTTTCTCTCAAACACAAGTGTGCATTTTATGCTGGTATAATGTATGTCAGATTTGTAAATATAAGCAAAAGGGCAGCACTTGTGCAAAGAGAAAAGTACTTTCTTATGGACACAAGAAGAACAACATTCAGCACTATAACTGAATGGATGTGCGTAGCATGGACGCAGATGAAATCTAATCTTGTAAAGCATGATTGCTAGTTTAAAGTCAGCAGCAGCAGCAACACTTTATAATTCATGAAAATAAGCAAGTAAACTACTTAAATTCAAATGTTTTGTTTAATCTGTGATCTTATTAAGAAAATAATACATGAAAGTGTGTGAAATGATTTTTGAGAGAACCTGTCAGTGTGATTTATCTATGGAGGCCAGACACTGGCATCAAACAGCAAAAATAACACAGTGTGTGTTCAGTTACAGGCAATTATGAAACAATTAGGAACGCATTTCATTAAAACGTGAACAGGTAGTCTCTCCTATCGTGAGGTAAATGAAATGAATATTTCAGCACAACACAATATAATCAGTTTTTATCCCCTCATCACATAAAAGACGCTTCTCTAATCATGAAATATAAACGATGCACTTTAAAGTTCATTATAAAAGGGAAAATCATTGTGAATTCAGAAGAAATAATAATAATAATAAAAAAAACTGCAGTCTAAAAAAAAAAAAAATCAGCGAACAGTTGAAGCTTCTGCTACTTGACATTCTCTCCAGTTTGTTTGGCTTTTCTCATCACTAACTCATCTCCAAATGAGTGACACTGGGGTCATCCTAATCTGCTTTTCCTGCAGATTAGAGATGAGCTGGACAATAGCTCACTTTGCCATTCACTCTCGTATAGAAGTCCAATATATCTCCAAAATATTTGCCCAAACCCTTTACTTAATGAGCAGCTGAGAGGTTATTCAGCACTAGAGGCTGATGCTCCTTTAAGGTTTGTGTGTGTGTGTGTGTGTGTAAAAGATTAATGTGAATTTCAGAACCCCCCTCAAAAATTTGGGAAATTTTACAGAGATTGTACAAATGCAGAAATTGATATATATATCGGTTAATGATGGAAGTTATTATTCTATTAAGACTTGTATACTAATATATTTAGGATGTGCCTATGTGGAAGACAGACTGTTGCATTATCTGTCTATCTTCCTCTATATCCTCCCAGCTGTCGCCACTATCACCTCCACCCTACTCACCCTCTCTTGCACCAGGGTGTAGGTGTGGTGGGGGCAGCGAGGGCCTTGGCCCTGCCTGATGAGACCGAAAAGGGAGCCACTGCTGTGCTAAGCCTCTGGCTCCCAGCTTCCTCCCCACCTCCTTGCATCATGAATAATGCAACAGAGAAATACATTTATCTTTTAATAGCCCCGGCCCCCTGGCTGAGATCGTTCAGTCTGGTCCAAACCGCCACGGCACAGGGCTGAGGTTTCTGAACAGCCCACCCCCTCCCTGCCAGCAAGGCCACACAACCCCATCCGTGATTGTCTCTGCTCCTTTTGAAGTTGAGCGCTTCTTAGTGTCCTAGAGATGGGTAATCAGGCTTGATTTTGGAGGGGTCAGGCCATCTTTTGAAGGGGCGGTCATCCCCCAAGTTCAGCCAAAGATGGTGTTGTTCATGTCAGCTCATGGTGTAAGAATCACTGTAATTTCATCAGCCATACTCATGGGCCAATGTCAAATTTACTCTACAAGAAGTCGAGGAAGTGAAATTTCTGTGTGAGAAGACTGAAAAATCAGAATACACCGTAGAAATGCTGCTAACTACAGTTTAAAATAGTTTTTTTTGTTGCTAAACTATATAACAAATATTGTAACAATATTATCAAAGTTTTTTTCTTTTTTAACAGTGCATCAAATATTTCTTTTTAGATTCCACAATCAATTGTGAGGATTTGACTAAATAAATCGATCTTTTAAGTAAGTTATTTTTTTTCTTAGAATACTAAAATATAACAAGAAAAAAACATGCATGCAAACAGATTATGATGCAAAATGTCAGTCAAGCTAGGGTGCATCAAATAAGACAATATCCATCTTTGCTTTCACACTGTTTTTAATAAGACGCTGTATGACTTCAAATCAACCAGGCCTAAATGCAAAACGTATTATCGCACCATAATGTGGGAATAACACGTCTTTCTGTGTTTAACAAGGATCAGGAGGATTTCAAACCAGCTTCCTCATTGCCTCCACATCTGTATGTGTGGGCTTCAGGGGGGGAGGCGAGTGTAGCAGGATACCTTAACCCTTCAGTCAGTCGACACCAATTTGAAGCTCACACTGTCTTTGCTGTGAAATCTGCAGTTAAAAAAAAATACAGTGGCTTTAGAAATCATTTCACACTGTATTTGCCACACTAAGCAGGCAGTTCTTAATGTAATTTTTTACACAACAGTCAGTTTATTTTGTTTCAGTGTTTAGAAAGTGTGAAAACTGGGTAATTCAGCAAGATTATCCAGAATTCACAGAACATTTTACAGTGAGGCACTTAACTCGTCCATTTTCTTCAACAATTTGTTATTAAATATTAAGCAATTCTGTCTTTATGTGGAAAGTTTCTGTATGCTCAGAATCAATCAAAACATAATTCCTAATAATCTAAAAAAAAAAAAAGGTATTTTCTGTGAAATGCTTAGAGAAAAGTGGAAGTTGCCGTATATTTTCTGTGTTAGCATCTACAAAGAATACTTTTAGTTTTCCCAAACTGACATGATATGATGACAGAAATTATATAAAATGCAATATTTTCATCTTTATATATTTAGAATACATGTTTTTAAATGTTTTTATTTAATCAGGTCAATAATAACAAAACCTATATTCTAGAGTTTTGAGTCGAAAGTTTTGTGTCACTAAATTGGGATCAAATTATGACACAAGTGAAAACGACAAGAAACAAAACATACTTGAGAAACACTGAAGCTGACATCACTTTTGCAGCCAACAATAACAAGTTCAAGCACACACTTCTTCCCAACATGCCCCCTCCTTACCCTCTCCCAACACATGCGCGCGCACACACACACACACACACACACACACACACACACACACACACACACACACACACACACACACACACACACAATGCAAAAACCTAAATCTCTTTTCCACAAGCACAACCCACACAGCACCAAACCCCTCTTACCCACCACTCCCCTGCACCCAAAGCCTTCAAGCAGCCTTGGGCTTGTGTAGTCATGCGTCAGTTGCCCAGCGTTAGGGATGAGGCCTTGCTATAGCCATAGCTGTAGCTGGGTCCTAGCCAGCAACTCCTCAGCTCCCTGTTCTGCTCTATGGAAGGCAGAGAAGCTGAAAGCACCATTTATCATCACTTGTGTGGGCAGCATCACCACGGCAACGCTCAGGCTGGCAAATGCCACTGCTGTGAATACTAATGAGGCTCTTGGCAGGCCTGTGTTGGCGTAAATGGGGCCAGGGTTGTACTCTATATGCATGTGTGTGTGTGTGTTTGCGTGTGTATGCGGGTGCTGGGCTCCAGGAGGGCTACAGTAGAGGTAAACAGTCCAAAGGAAATCAATTAAGTGTTTCCACAGTGTTTGGCAAGAGCTCTAATCTTCAGCACCACATTTTAAAATAAGGGCAAAATCTGCCTTTAATACCTCCTCTGCTTTCTGCATGACAATAAACAAGCAGGCAACAATAAACAGCCGAGCACAGCTGAGCTTGACTAAGTCTTTACTTTGAGAAAACACAAGTGAAGTCATTCTTCCAGACTTCTTAAACTTTCTTCCCCAAGCAGTATGTCAGTTCTTACAACTCAACATTGCATTGTGAAACAAAATAACACCAATTATTTCCTCGGTGTTTCATACTGTCTCAGGATAATGTTTATTAGTGAAGCTATCTCTTATGACTTGACGTTGTGTTACACCTCCCTGAACAGAATATGGAAAGCATTTGAAATCATTTAATGAAGTATCGGCAGTGCACTGACTTAACTGAACACACCTGCCTGCCGCTCCGCCACTGAAAATACCTTTTAACTTCAGCCGAGCCATTGCACTGTCACATCTCCCGGTTTAACTGGAACTCTTGGGTGGGAATGATGTGAATAAATTGGACAAAAACATATCTTCTCGGCTCTTTATTGATTCAAGCCCTTTGACTGAGCAGAGATCTAATCAATTCTTCAGAACAAGTGAGGAGCCGGAGTAAAATTATCCTTAGGCAGCCCCTTCAAACAACTTGTCATTAATTTGCCTCTTTACTGACACTTGTTTGTTGGAAACGTGAGGCGTTTTGCGCTTTCTCTGTCTATTAGCAGGGTTGTGCTCCTGGGATTTTCATGGACTGTTAAGCTTAGGGGGAAAACACAATGCCTGTGTTTGTGTTTTGTGCACAAATCTGTTTACGCATATGTAGACTTGGAGGCGATTGGGTACACTATGCTTGCTCATCCTTACAGAGTGACTTATTAGTGCTAATTGGGAAGGACAGTTCAAACAAGCACAGAAGAGTGGTTGTCACACAAGCGTGACACGAGTGTAGAGAGGCAGGCAGTGCCGGGTGCTCTTCCCAGCTTCAGCCCTCCCTTTTCCCAAACCAAGCCCTCCCTCCAACCTCCTCCTCCCCCCTCCTCCTGGTTGTCCCTGGTCCCTGGCTTGGACAGGCCGAGTGGCCACAGAGTGAGCTCTTTGTTTGGACACAGCCATTAGCAGTCAGTGGACTTCAGAAATGTGAGCAGGACAAGGCAAAGGACAGAGGCGCAGACAGAAACACGGCTGTCTGAGACACTTAGGAAGTCAACAGCTGACGGAAGGGCCAACACAAAGGAGGAGCTGCTGAAGCACGGGGAGCGTGATCAGCATAGAATATAGACCTCCCTCACTTCGCCTGTGCACTTCATGTTGTACACACACAAATACCTCCATGCAATATACACACACACACAAACAAAAATGCTTGACAAATCTTCTGAAGAAGACACACACACACTTGCAAATGCACAAGGCTGCATACATCAGTGCCTCCATTAGTTGGTGCAGAAGATGCACTGACACCACATATGATAGGAAAGGCATTCTCTCTGCCCTGAACCCTCAAGTTAATGATGAATCAACTGGTGGTGCACTGACACTAAGACCCCTTCCTGGAAAATGCTCCATGCTATTATTTAACACACTTATTCATTTATTTATTTATTTTCTATCTATTTTTGCAAAAAGATGCTAATTCCCGTGATTATTTTTTTGCATAATAGCTGCAATTATATTCTGCACAAACTGATATAAGGTATAAGCACCAATTAGTAACTGGTCATTATCTTAAGCATTTGGTTCATGGAGAGTGAAGTAATAGGCAACCATTCAGTAACCTTTGCTCAAAAAATGACTGCATAGTGCCTCAGTAATTAGCCGAGCTTGTTTGCCTTTAGTCTTGAAAGTGGGCTGTATATTCACTAACCTGGATTACTGCTTGCAGTCAGACTGTGCTATTATAGAGACAGCCTTTGCTATTAATCCACAGCACAAGAACAGATCCACATTTAATTATTCTGTCTTTCGTCACTGCAAGGCACCACTGGACTGTAAAAACTAGCACGCTTATAGATTTCTTTGGTTTTAAAAATGACTTGTTTGTAATGAAAACAAACAGCTGTTGGTAACAGCAGTGCAAAGTAAGCGAAATTCCAAACAAATGTTAAATGTCCGGCTGAAAGAGGCTGATTTTATGACAGTAGAAATGGAAAACTCTGGAATCTCTTTTAAAAAAAAAAAAGCTCCGTGTTGAAATGGTATATAATGGTGACGGCCTGTGCTCTGTGCTGTGTGTGTGTTTGCTTTCTCAAAGCCACGGCAGCGAGGATCACAAGAGCGGTATCAAAGCACTTGGCCACCATGCGAAATGTCTTCTCGCAGCAGGAGGCTGTGGGATTGTTGTCGGCATCCCAGCTCTCTTTGAATGTCAGCCTCACTAACAGGGCAGTTGGCCTACATGGCACTGCTGACAACACAGCTCCACTTTTAACTTTTATTCTTTAATTCTTTTTCTCCCCCTTTCTTCCCCAGCACAGCGCCACTCAGTGGCAAAAGAGAGAACACACACGTGAACTACTCGGATCCATCATTTTGAAAACACGTTGCATCTGTATGTGGACTCGCGTCGAGGTGAACATCAGGTCAGTGTTTTAAATAAAGTGGCATATGCAGTGATTTTTTTTTTTTTTTTGGTCAGAGTGACACATACGATACTTGTGGAACAGGCAACCCAACATGCCACAGAGTATCGGGACAGCTGAGCACAACAGCTTTGCACATAAATCAAGCCTACCCCAACACACTGGACTTGCTTAATAGATGTTTAACTAAACCCCCTCATTTCAAACAGTTTGACCCCAGTTCGCTAAAACACAATGTGAGAACTCCCCGAGGATTAGGCCCTGACCTTGCAGGGTATGGAGGGAATGGCCCACACCGGTTGTAAAGGAGACTTCCATTGTGCTGTTCAGGCATGGGGGAGGACAGTGCGAGGGAGATACATGCCAGTGGGTGGAGATAGCCCTGTTGTAACGACATCTTGATGGAGCATCTTTCCCACCCACCGGAGCAGCACCGGCTCTGTATGTATTTTAATGAGGCTTTGTGTCTGCCCACATATAGCCCCTCTACTGACAGGGAACGTGTTTGCAACATGCTCACCCTTTGTCACGGCACCCAATCATATAATCGACTGGTCGGATTGATTTATTCTCTTAACCTCATGTGCATCTAGATGTGCAGGGATGTAAAGGGTGCGAATGACCTTTTACAGACACGGACACCGCACAGTTGATATGGGTTGTAAAGCTGCTGAGGGGAACTACAAAACCCATGGAGCTATAGTGAATGCCTCAAAAACCTAAGACACAATGTGTACACTGGCATGGTGGAGGTTTAATCAAAACTTCCACATTTATGAAATCCATAATTTGCAGAAAACACTGCAATGCCGAAAGTACTTCACAAAATGTATGTTCTGAAGATGAACTTGCCTTTCATAGTGGGAGATCAAAATAACATTTTTTTTTTACTTTTGAAGCACTGTCTTTTCATAGCAGAGTGTCTCTATTGAGAACAAAGTGAACGTTGGGTAATTTTCTTTTCTTAAGCAGGGATATGGCAGGGCTGGAGAATCCAATTGTGTGCCAGGATGCAATTCAGATTTTATTTTCTTGGTTATTGACCTTGATCGGTGAAACTAGAGGGTCAGAGCCTCTCCAGTCTCTATTGCAGGCTCCGATAGAATGTTAATGAATTGGTGTACTGAATATTAAAACGCAGACCCCCTTTCAGCACCCAGTCAGACTGCTGTGGCATGTTGAGTGCCTTGGCGGCTAGACATGCCGAGTCTGCTTCGCTGAGAGTCTGCCGCTGACTGGAGAAAAGGTGGGTGGGAGTACTGAAGCCATTCCATCCATTTGTAGCAGGGCAAATCTTTTCTTTCCTCAGAAGAATACCAGGACAGAGTCTCACCGATCAGCTGAGGGAAGGAGTGAATGGGTGAAGAAACAGGGTTGGGGCGGGTGAAGGTGTGTGATTTGTAGGTATGGCTTGTGGGTGTGGAGGGGTATCACTCGCCCCACAATCCGGTGCTTTGTGATCCTGAAGGTTTTTCTGGAAGAGTACAATGGTTGATTTAGGGTGCGCCCAGCGCCCCAGTCCTTCTCACTGGCCCCGGAAGTGCTTCATTCAGCTCAGAGGACAGCTGCACAGTTCTGTTTGTCTTCCCTTGCCTTCTGATTGGCCTGGCATGCTTGAGAAGGGCACGCAGACTGATTGTTTCACACAGAACCTGGCAGGCTATCAGCTGGGAGGATTGTTTATTGGGGGAGAGGAAGGACAAAATCAACAAAAAGAGCCAGGAGCCAACCGTGACTCTGAAAACGGCCAGGGACAGTCTTCAAAGGATACAAGTATCTATACAGCTAGAAGCCAATGTGAACTATACAAATAGCAGCAGAAGCCTCATTTCTGAAGTCCCTCCTCAGTCAATGGCTTTTGTTGTCAAGTATTAACCCCTACTGAACCATAATGGGCTGGATATGATAGAAAACATAAAGAAAGAAGTTATTGCATCAGCAGAGTCAGGGAATTAGCTGTGATAGAGCTGCAGCTAGGATCGCTATTTTCTTAACACGCTCTTGAAGCTGTTGAATACAAGATTTATATTACCATGTAAATGTGGCAGAATGGCAGTAAGAAGCAATAACATAAAATTCTGTAATGCATTATTTGTTGTGGACATATAGGCTGTGTTAATACATTAACCCAAAAATATTGAGAATAATAAGGTGACACGGTTTTAAAAAAAACCCCCACAAAAACAGGTGATTTTAATTAAATGTAATTTGCAGCTGGCATTTCTGCTGTTTCTGTTTACCCACTAAATGAAGCATATTTCATGTCACCAAACTGCCAAACTGAGCTGAGTTTCACCTTGTGTTTGGCATCTTAATGGAGAAAAGGGGTTATCCTTTTTTTTTTCCCCTTTAGAGTTTAGTGGAATAGAACAGATCCCATAATTCATTTAGCCATGCCTATTTCTTTTTCACGGCCCTGCATCGAGTCGCTCTATACAAGGATGAGTGAGTTGTGGCCTCGCGCTAGCCTCCATCCCCCTGAAAGAGGAAAGGGAGAAAAGGCAGCAAGTAAACAAAAACGAATCTTGGAGTTGCTTTTCCTTGCCTCTCCATCCTACTCGTTTTGAAGCAGCTGTGCAAAGAATGTCAAAAATTCAGAGTGTCCTCTTTTTATATACCTTTCTGTCAAGTATTTCTTTTTTCCCTCAGGTTCAGATGGAAACCAATGTCTGATGACACATCTGAGGTACTCTAAAACAACCCAGAGATAAAAGGAGAGCAAGAGAAGTAAAAGAGAAGAACGAGATGAGTGTGTTTCCTTGTGTGCGCGTGCCTCACTGGGCACCAATGTGCGTGTGCACGAGTGTTTTTGTGTGCTTGCTTAGACACACCATGCGAAGACGGTGCAGATGTCCATGCTGTAGCTGGTTTCTCATGCTGTTAAACATGTCTCAAAAAAGAGGAGATTTTCTCTCTTTGTTTCAAATTTCACAGGCTGTCCAAATGGGCACAGACATGCCTCCAAAATAAATAAATAAACAGATGTATCAGTGGCCAACATCTGCAGATTATGATTAGCATTTGGAAATTGCGTCCTTGAATGAGATTTGGATGTCGACTGTCAGTCTTTCTTTATGAGTGCGACTCCTATTCTGGGGAACTAGAGGGTACTGCTTTGTCCTTAAATTGGCTACAATTTGGAGGGAAAGAGAAATCCTCTTCTCTCTCTTCCCCTCTGCCCATTATGATGTGCCGTCTGAACAAGAAAGAGACACTATTAATTGTGTTGAATATGAATAGCTGTATTTGGTTAAACAGTTTCAAAGGAAATTGGCCCAAAGGAACTTCTTTTCCTCTTCTTCCCCCTACTGTCTGTCCCTGCTTTTTCTTCTCCCTTTATCAAGATTTTCTCTTCCCTCTCTAATTTTACACTGAGCGAGCTGGCTGCTTTAGTACGGCTGCATTATCTTATGTATTCAGCTTTCAGCTCCTCTCCCTCTCCCGATGAGGCGAGGCTTAATTGGTCTCCGGCTTTAAAGTCTGTAGAGCTCTCCACTTGCTCATAGAAACACATTCAGGGCCTGCTCATTCACTTCGAGTATGTGTTAGATGTACAAATATTATTTACTTTTATACTCCAAATCAAAAGGCACACACTTCCTGCCTCTTTACACACAGGAAAATTTGCAGTTCAATTCACTTCCGTGCATCCCCCCCCCCTTTCTTCATCAACCGAATGACAGGAATTTGTTGTTGCTTTGCAACAAAAGTATTATTACAAAAGGGTTGTTTTATTATTTAATGGCACAACCGATAAGAACATGCACCCCCTCTTTTTTTTTTTTTTTTAAAAGGAAATTAATTACAATACTCCAAAACCATTTTAATTGAAAATGATTTTTAAATTATCAAAGAAAAATGTGTTTTATTTGTATGTCAAAATTTGAGTTTAAATACCATTTGTAATTTGACAAAAAAAAAAAAAAAAAAAAGAAAAATCAATTCTTTAAATAATTTAAAAAAATATTTTCAATCAACAGCAGAATATATTTCTAAATTTCTTGTCACTTTTTAATGCTGTGTGAGCAATAAAATAAAATAAAATAGAATAAACAAATGAATAAACATGCATACATTGGGCGCACAGCAGAAGATAAAAATAGACCCGAAAGGCAGAAGTGGAAAATTAAGGTTTCACCTCTTGGAGATGAGGCAAAGAGAATGGCTTTGTACAGACACTCCTGCATTCCTCACAACTAAACAACCTAAGCAATTAGCTGCACCATTAGAGCCTGGAGAAGGGGAAAGGAGCTGTTAAGAGAAAAACACTGGAAAGACGAAGAGAGAGAGAGAGAGAGTGAGTGTGTCAGACAGAGAGAAACTTGGTGGCTCTTGTTCCACAGTAAGCTACAGTGCTGTTATGTGGAGTGTCTCGGCGTTGCATGTTGACGACGGTGGGGCCATTTCAGGCGGGAGCTGATGAACTGCAGATGAACAATTTCGCACTTCGCTTAGACCTGAGCTTACAGACAAACTCCTCCTCATTAGTTTTTGTCACTTGCTTGGGTGCCAGGCACAGGAATAAATGAGACCACTATCAGCGGCTGCCTTGATAAGCTGCCTTATCTCATTAGGTTCCACATCAAAGTTAATCAGAGATGGGAATAGTAATTGGCCGACTAGACAATGCCACAGATCATGGAGCTTTTGTAGTGTATGTCATCTCCAAAACATCAGCAGGCTGGGGCTGGAAGATAGGGTGCATCTGCTGGTGAGAGAAGGAAAGAGAAGTGTGTGTGGGGAAGTGCAGGAGAGAGGGGGTGGGAGTGAGAGCTGGGAGTGAGTGTGCATGATGAGGAGCAGGGGGTGCGAGAGACAGCGAGAGGGAGAGAGGGGATGAGAGGGGAAAGGAGTAATGGCAGAGGCATAACAAGCAAGCTGCTCAGAATTAATGAGCTTACTCAATAAGAAAAGAATAACCAATCAGTGTGTGTTGGGCAAATATAATTTGGGAATAATTGCTTGATTGCTTTTCTATAGTAGGCTGATTTGACCACACATAAGAACTGAGAATTAAGATGTCAAGACAAGAATTAATTTGGCAAGCGAGGGCACACAAATGTTCCTCTCGCTCCCCACTCAGGCAGCTTGGAAGGCAGCAGAGCTGCGAGTCGGAGCGCACTAATGATGAAAACACAGTGGTAGATTGCGTATTCATTTCCTCGACTCTATTTTACATAAAGAGAGCCATTGCTAATGCCACAGATGTTGGGATATCATACAAAAAAAAAAAAAAGAAAAAAAAAAAGAATTGCGTATGCTAACACATTTAATTGGCATTTTTGCATATTCCACTCGGATGTTGATAGCTAGTTGCAGCTGATTGTTCAGTTTGTGTCCTCATTGATTTCAGTGGGTGTTATTTTGTTTTTTTCGTCAGGGTAACTGTCTGGGGATAGTAATTGGTGATGCTTCCCATCCCCAAACAGTGCTCATTTCTGAAGTCCTCTCTTGTTTCTCGATTGCCAGTTCATGGAGGTTTAGAGAGTGTCTTTCATTATCTGCTACCTGCTTTGAGAAATCAGTCTCAACCTCACTCACACACTCTTGTGCGAGAGGCAATGAGGAAATGTTTTTGTCCTCTAACAAAGTGCTGGTGGTCAGAGTAACACATTAGAGAATGACTGACAAAACCAGAGTTAGGAGAAGAGCAAAACAACACCCACCCTAGGACCCTAATGGCCAGCTGCACCCTGTTAATGACACACAGCTATATCCGCACACATATAGGCTTCACACACAATTCTCCAAGCTCCATTTCCATTACAGGACACTGTATAGGGTCTCCAAATGTACACATGGCTGGAGTTTATTAATAGTAATCATGCAGCATGATGCAGGCTAGAACACAACATTAGTCCTACATTTGGAAGAGATTCAGCCAACTCCCAGTTAATTTAGTTTTGAATAAGAAATGTATCCCAACCTGACCACATGCATATGAATTGCCACATATATTTGCACCCACATGTGTCTGGTACTTAGTTCCAATTAGGCTGAAAACACTGCTGCTGTGACAGAGGCTGCTCACACCATCTCAGTTATCACTTCTCTGCAGGTACCGCAGCTAAGGCTATTCATTTTCAAATATGTGTGCGTGTCAGTGTGTGTATGTCCACGCACACTGACATCATTTGAGCAGTGAGGTAAGTAAAGGGAATAAATAAGCAGGCAGAGGTCCTGTCATGATGATGTTATTGCCACCCAGGGCTTGCCTGCAGCATTACGAGGACAGGCACACTTCCATATCCCTCACTGCCACATGCACACACACACACACACACACACACACACACACACACACACACACACACACACTTGCACACATGCATGGATGCTAGGGATCTAGGGTACATGCTCTAGGTAAATTTGCTTTGATCCACATTGCACTTAATTGAGTCACAGGCAATGTCTCTATTCCCACATCAAGGAATTTGAAAATGTTAGATTATTTCGCTTGGGGATTAAACCTAATTTTCTTGTGTTACGCATTAACCTATTAGGCTGATTCATCTGCATTGCTAATGCTGCAGTGCCGACAGCTGTCACTGCCCTGGAAAAAAAAAAAAAAAAAAAAACATGATCATGCAATCCTTGAATGAGTGATCCCTGCACCGATTAGTGGCAGTGAACTTCGCTGAGCCCAAGTGATAAGGCTGCAAAATTCCCAAGTTGCCAATAGCTCCGAAAATTATCAGACTGTAGGCAAAGGAGAAATTGTGCCTTCCGGCTCAGGGGCTTCAATCCAGGGTTTGCCCAGATTGACATTATTTAAAGCTATGGAAATGGGCTCTGGCTATCTGGAGGATTGCTAAAATAAGAAATTTCCAAGCAACATTTATGAATACGCTGACAGGAGAGGATAGGGGCAGAAAATATATATTATATATATATTTATATAGTGCACATTCTCAAAAAAGCAATTTTAGGGTAATTTCATGATTTTATGATCTAATCTAGGGACATAAATAAACAGATACGTATGTAGGAAAAACCCATATGGCTGTAATATTCTTAGAGGACCTCAGCAATCTTTACTGAAAAGCTACTTTAACAAGAATCACTGTGTACTCTACATGCAAACCAAGTGCATTGTTTTCTAGCCTGATGCAGCAAAAACAGGAACAAAATGCTTTCAGTCGTTTTGCTTGTTTAACAAAGACATTCTCCTTTTGCAACATCTGTACAATACATTTAGTATGGAATACTTGCAGTATTCCATACTGAAGTCTATAATATTTGCTGGTCAGTGAAATGAATGCCGTTTGATAGATGCAGCAATGGAGCATACTTTTCAACATGAATGCAGTAATGCCTCCACATTAGACATACAAACTACTCCCGGCACTGGTGAATTGCCACCGTTTTGCATTGCTTAAGACAAGTGTGCACCCTGATAGACAAAAGCATTTGTGTAAAATACAGAGTGTGTGTCTCCAAGCATGAATGCATCACACACTTCTCTCCAAGTGTCTATGTGTGTGTAAGTGGATGAGTGTGTTATCATCACCTGTGAAAATGTGTGCTGAATGTTGGGGAGAACCGCCCCTGAGTGCCTATTCAAATGACCGCATCAATTGCCCCCCCCAATGTTTCCAACCTTGGAGGGTGACACTGTCACGCACATGCCCCACCCAGAATGCATCTGTGGTGCTTTAATGGCAGGCTGAATATTAATCCTGTCACGTTGTTTACTGGGTTTTTCATTTTTTTTAATGATCTATTTTCACTTTTGCTTAAACGCTATGCAAATTGAGGCATATGCATGTGTGTGTATGTGTGAATCTCAGCACTGTGTGAATGTGGTACTGGACACTTCAACAAGCCTAATGGATACAACTTCATTGGACATGGTCATTATCATGGATGTTCAAGAGTGATGTGACCTCACATTATCACAATAGATCCCGTACTGTTCTCATCCACTGTCTAATTATGTATGGGTGCTGAGCACAATGCATCATACTCACAATATCTGATTTGCCAAACTGGATTTTTTTTTTTGTTTTATCTGCTTTTGAAAGCTTGGTAAATTCTGTAACTTTGAATGATGCATCAGCTAAAATACTACAGCTCATGAAAACAGGCAGTAGCAGAGATTCTAGACAGTAAAAAGGCTACTTGGCTCTAGGTTTAGACATTGCCAATTTGTATCCCGGCGGCTATCGCATTAATGTGGGGAGTTGCAAAGCACAAAGGCTAATCAATGTCAGGATGGAACAGGAGAATCCCCCGGCCCACCCTATTTGACTTAACTGCTCCGTTTGTGCTCCTACTGATCCCGTGGTCTTTGTGTACATTGTAATGAGTGCTGAGATAATCCTACGGATTTTAATGGAGGCCAAACCTTTGCCACCCCCATCAGGCCTGGGGTTTCTACTCTGATCAAGAGGGCTGCCAGAGGAAGGGAAAGACAGAACCACAATGCCCCCCGACCCCCATGAGATACTTACATTTAGGGATGGTTTGAAGCTCTCTGTGATTGAGCTAGTAACCCATTTTAATCCTATTAACACCAGCCAACAAAAGCTAAATCTGCTGCAGGACAGGTAAAGCTTCGTCTGAGGATGAAAAATACGGTCTGGAACTAAAAGGGAGATATTGTTGTGGCACAAAAAAATTGTGTATCAAAAAGATTTTGGCCTGCCTTAAACTGCTTTTTAAGAGAAAAAAAGGACAAGAAGAACAACACAAAGAAAAGACACACACACACACAAAAAAAATCATGAACAAATGCCTCCTTGTTCCAAGTCTGTCTCAAAGAGGTGGACCACCAGTAGCTACTGTCGTATATACACAAGGTTAACTCATTCAGCAAATATCCATCTCGGAACTTGAAGGACATGCTGCTGACAGAAAGGGTGATAAATGTACAGCAAAGTGCGGCACAGGAAGTGCGTCCAGTGTCTTGTGGGTGTTGGTACTTCGAGGTCGAGGAACAAAAACTGGTGAGCTCTCAATGCACTTTTGTTTTGGGTGCATCACGGGGCAGCAGGGCCAAGTATGCTGGTGGTCCTTGCCCTAGCCCAATCAGAAAGGGAAGGGTCTTACACATCTACTGTGGCAGCTTAAAGCCCCCCATTGTAAAAAACAAGAGGGTAGTGACAGGGCCCATACAGACAGAAAGTGTTCTTTAGCCAAACAGGGCAGGATATGACTCTTAAAGGGCCCATGGGGTGAATGAACAATAACTCTGGTGAAGAATAAAAACCTATGTGAGGAACATTGATACAGCAATTCCTCACTGGGTGTCTTCAGTCCTCACAGTGTTAATCAAACTCTTTCTTCTATCATTTTCTATAACAGCAGCCTGAAATAGTTAAAGGTGTTCACATGATTAAAATTGCTACTGTTGGATCTATGATATGTCATTACAGCCAGGCAGGGCAGCATTGGACACAGGTCATTAGAGACAGAAGCCTTAACCAAAGATGCGAAAGACCATAAACCAAAACTCAAGGGGAAAATCAGGCACCCTGTCTATGGCTCTAGCATCATTACTAGACAAGACAATATAGACAACCCTGATTTTTTTTTTTGCCCATTTCCCTGTGGAATATCTTTGGTGTGGTCTAGGAAGAGTGCATAATGAGAAAAGTGAGACACGGGATTGGCTGACTGGTTGTGACAGACAGTGAGCTCCTGTGAACCTCTTGTGAGGTCTGCCCTTTACTCTTCCCAGGGCGCGGTCCTTAAGTATCCTGAGATCTCTCTCGGAGACGGTCCACGCTTGCGGTAACCTAAAATACATTTATGTATGGGTCTGACCTTTCCTATAATGAGTTCACATCATAACCATTGACCTAACAAATGTCCAACAAAATGATCTCCACTGCTGCGACACAGTTGGCAAAAAAAGAAGCAAGTGTAGGAGAGGAAAAACAGACTCGCAGTGAGGGATCACATATGTGAGTTCGACCAAAAACGTTCCAACATGAAGTCTAATCTTATAAACATGTTAGCTTGTGGCAGGTTAGAGAGACAGGTATCTATAAGTTTTCTTCCACCTGCTCCTTTTCATTTGTGGTATGAACGTGGTATGCATCAAAGAATGTCAACAAATTTAGCTATGTAAGCCATGAATGGAATAAATAAATAACAAATAAATAATATAACAAATAAGATAACATTGAATCTTATTTCTTTGATAATGAAAGCGATGAGAAGTAAAAATGGTACTGCTTGCATGCAATGCTCATCATGCAGACATTAAACATAGTGATGACGTAACAGACTTCAGAAAATAAAGATGAAAAAAAAAAGATAAATGCACAGTTAAAAACAATTACAGAAATAAATTACTGCATGTACCTTAAATACTTATCTTAGAACCAATGGATTATAAGATACAAACTGGGGCATTCAAAGACGTATATAAAAAAAAAAAACACAACCATTTTAGAGGTTATGTAGACTTTTTCTTTTTCCTTTGTTGTCCTGTCCAGCATGATAGAAAATAAGATGGTGGTCTGGTTACCGTGTTATGCCAAACAAATTTGTCTTACCAAGGGGGGTTTTTAAGCTCAAAGGCTCCTCTTGATGCCAAAGTTTTATTCTTTATTTCTAAGTTTGACTATTGCTGATTACATATGAATGCTGGACTTGCCAGGGGGTGAGCCAAAAGAAAAGAGAGAGTGAACAGAAGAGAAAAGGAGGGTGAAAAGAAGGAAAAGAAGACAAAGATACACTAGACAAAAAGAAACAGGATGACTAAAACAGAAAAACTGGGCAACCGGCTTCTACAACTGTAAAGCAACTAAAAACAATTTACAGCACCTTCAAGTAAACAAAGCAGATAATCATCAGGGACACCAATACAAAGGGAGCCAAGCTGGAATAAAAAGAAAACATTCATAAAAACAACAAAAAGTTCAGAAAACCAGAGGAAATACTAAAAACATGATAGTTATTTATTAATCAACCCCACAGAACAACACAATGACTTTATCAATATGTAAGTTGGTGTAAAATTGCTGTAAAATATTATGAATGAATGCGCAAAATGTGACTGGGCCCCTGCAAAGATCAGTGGCGAACCAGGTGGGCCCCAAGACTTGGGAGACCAGCAGCCACACCAGAGCACAAAAAGGCCAAACAGCCTACCACAGGGAAGACCAGGCATCTGCCAAGAAGATGGCAGAAGAAGGCCACAGACAGCCCCCCCCCCCCCCCCCCGCCCACGACCATGGAGCATTGGCCCCAGGGGGCTGGGGATGACAGCCATCGTCCCGCCAGGCACTGCCCACCCAGAGGCTGATGAAGACTTCTGAAAACCTTTTTCAGGGTAAACACTATTTTTCTGAATCAAATGCAAATCCACATTTTATCATCCATAATCATATAAACATAACCAAAATCCAAAAATGCTGCCACCTTCTGTTGCCTTCAGCTTTCGGCAGACTGATGCAAATTATGACACAGCCCTGAGGTTTGATAAATTAAAATTTACAATTACTCCTGTTATAAGTACATTTTCACACATGATGCCCTGAGCTTCTAAACAGCTTAAATCTATTGTAAAGTTGTTGTATAAATTGTTTTATAAGTTACTACATTTCTAAACTCTTAACATTTAAACACAAAGACTTAACATTTGCCTTTTAGTAGATTTACATAGTACCAGTAAAATATGAATGGTTATTTTTTAACAAATGACAAACAATATGTAAACACATTACACTGTCCAAAATCCCACAAAATCAAACAAATCAGAGGTGGGATCTTGTTATGAGTCAAATGACGTCAAAGTTTAATTAAACCCAAATTACTCTCTGCACATATTCCTACAATGGATGGTGTGCATACCTTTTCATAAAATAAATAAAGATTAAGTATATGTGAGTGCAACTTACATTATAATAAAGCTGCTCATTCACATATTTTCTGTTTCTTTTGTCAAACAGCCATCAGGAAATATGACTAAAAGGAGCACATTACTACTGTGTGAACTTGTCGTCACTAAAAGAATTTTCTGACAATTGCTTTGCTCCAATAAAATTTAAAAAAAATATGCCGGCAGATCTTGTAAACTGAAAATCAGAAGCATTCGAATTTCTCAAATGTTTTCTCAGCTGTCCACAGCTTTGTAGTGCAACACATCGACTAGGAAGGTGATTGGTTAAGTGGAGTAGTTCGATTCACCAAGCATGCAAATGTAGTGGCTGTTTCTTGGTCTCCATGTGGACTGTGATTTATTTTTCCCCTTCACATAATAGCAAAAAAAATAGCAACTTATACTATAAATCTATCTATCTAATCTAGTCTAGAGTTTATTTAAATGTCACATTTTTACTTAAAAATCTACCGTCTGCAGACCTGGATTCCAGTTATCTTTATGAGTTGTAGCAATTCACCATCTAAAGAAAAGAAGGCGATTAAACAGATGGGGCCATTCAAGCCTTTTACTGCAGCCACTCAGTGTACTGCAACACCACCAGCGATGTCCCTCTCCTAAAACAAATCAATCAAAGCTTTGAAATCGGGATGCAGTAAGTGTAATTTTATTTCGGGTCAAATATTGTTCGTCATATATTTGCATTTGCATAATGGTTTAGCCCTTAAGCTCAACACAATAACATTACTTCTGGATTTTTTAAAATATTAGTATCAAATCAGGCAATATAAAGCAATATACTATTACAATACACAAAATCCTCATATAATAAATGCATGAAACCGAAATCACGTGTAATTTCTTCTGTGTTAGACCTCTGATGGAGGACCTTGGCAATGCAGTTTACAGCCTGTTCACAAAAGAAGAGGCCATCCGACCATTTAAGATTGCAAATTGAACCAGAGAAAGTGGGCTTGCAGGAAATGCATAGATATATTGATTATAGCCTGCTGGCTACAGGTATATGATAAGCACTTATCTGTTTGCACTAACGGCACATATGCATTTAGAGTTTTCCTTCCACCCAGCTTCTTTTCCATGTGCTGTGTGCAAGCTCCAATGATGCACACACACACACACACACACACACACACACACACACACACACACACACAAGTAAACACACACAGATGCAGCACAAAAGTTTACATCGCAGAAATAATATCTGCACACAATAGAAAGAAAGGCAAGAAAATAAGTAGCTGCCCACCCTGCTCCTCACCCCGGCTCATCTTTCTTATAATTAGCTCTCTTGTGCTGTTGTGCATCGCACACAGCCGCCACAAAACAAGTGCTTCACGGGAGGCGGTATTTATCAACATTTCCATTTACTGTGTACTAAAAGGACATAAGCAGCACATTCTCCTCAGTTCATGGACAAACTCTTTTAATTCAGCCAGGAAGCGAGCGGGTTTTCAACACACATGGCTAGACAAGCGTATCACAAATAGTGCAAGGCAGGCAGATAGGGGCTCATAACAAGAGATCATCAGTAATTTTCAAAAGTACTGAGTTCCGCCACGAACGGTGCTCAGCGGGTCAGAAAGTGTACTTGACAGGAAATATGCATACTGAGTGGATCCCACTCCCCTGCTTTTCATTTGCATTGTGTATTGATTTTTTTGGTCCCATTTAATACAATATTATGTGTGGGTCTACGGCGGCTTTTAGGTGTCTCTGGAGTGGACCAGTTCCATCCTAGGCTTAATGATAATTGCTGCTGGTAGAGGCAAACTCAGGCAGATTTCATTGCAGGGCCATCACAGCCCTCTCGCCCACCACTACTTTCATTCCCATACCCCACCCTTATGTTACACACACACACACACACATACAGACCCAGAATCAAACTAGAAAACGAAAGAATGCATCAAGAAGAGACACAAAGTACATGTCGGTGATTATTAAAACCGCTGTCTGTTTGACCAACACGTATAGGCTGAAAAAGATTTACTGAAATCAAATGAGATTTCTCAAAGCTAGAGAGTGGAAGCAAACGGTTTCAACAGCATGAGCAGTGAGAAGAAGTGGTTGCTGAAGGTGAAAACACAGCTGTAAAAAAACGCTCTGATAAGTAACATTTGCCTAATATTCTCTAGTCCGTCAATTTCCCTCAAAGATAGACAAGAGCCGCCTCAAAGTCAGCAGGAGGGAAATCATATGACAAACACTGACCATCTACTGCTGGGGGGGGGGGGGGGGGGGGGGGGGTGCTTAAAACCCTTAAGTTTGCCTCCATTTTTCTATCAATAACCTTTTCAGCAGCACATATTGTCAGTCTCCTATGCACACAACAGTTTTAATAGAGATATGTCAGCTGCTGCAATGCAAATCACCTTCCTCGCCCCCCCCCCAAGAGATCCTGATTAATGTCATCGTTGTAATGCGATTGGTCATAATGTGACTTCCTTTGAGAAAAATAAAGGCAAATATGTAACTCCCTAATAACATGATACTTATCACCAGGCTGGCTTATAAAACTGTTAAACCATGACACAAAAACACACAAATCATATTAAGGTCTCGGTCACGCTCTGCAGCTCTCTCGTTTCACACACCCACATTGAGGTTACAGATTATTAAGCTGTCACAGACCGTGGGAGTGATAAGCGGCTACTTGGTCTACAAATTAGGCATAATTAAGGAGACATGTTGCCAAACAGAGGAAGATATCTTCATTCCGGCCCAAATATGACAGCTCCCTGTGCCTGGATTTACAGAGAAAAATGAAACTAAGGATGAACTGCTGTGTTAGGCAGCAGATAATAATGCGTGTATGCTTTAAGTCTTTCCCTCTGGAAGTAAAGGAGACTAAAGGTGTGTGTCTGGAAAGGAGACTGGTGAAGTCAATGGCGGATGCCTTTTTTTTTTTCTTTTCTTTTAAAGGGCTTAATGCTCATCCCTTGTTTATATCGACAGGCACCAACAGACATGCACAAACATTAATGAGATTAAGAGGAAGCGCTGTGCAATATTTATTAGGCTCGACAAACACTTCTGGGCTTTAGTGTGCTAGGAACAGGGCTCTCTCCAGGGGCTGGCGTTGGCACAGACTGCCCAAGCAGGAGAGGCAGATGTCTTGAATTGCCAAGAGGATCTGCCTGCCTGCCACCCTCAAGATTGCTGCGCCACTTCTCCATGCAACTCTAAAATACACTTGTGGGTGTGTGCATGCTTGCATCTCTGCGTGTAAGCAATAAATTCCCTCCCTCCTGCTCTCCATTTCAGCACGTTAACACCTCTCTAATTTTTATTTTCTCTGTGACCGCTCTTATAACTTAAAAATGCAAATGTGAGGATTGTTGTGATCGTTGATGAGGACCTTTTTGTATTGTGTGTTAACCTCCATTAGGCAGGATTACAGGGACAGAGGCACACTGGCATTTGGTCAGTGTCACAGTGACAGCACTTGCTACTGGAATGCCCGACTGTCACAGTCGGCTTTATCACTGTGCTTTCTCTTCTACGAGTGTGGACTAATAAGCCTAGAAATTACAATTGCCTCCCTGCTGAATCCCTGATAGGCGGAAATAATGATATCAGTGCCCTACTAATCTCCTAGGCTTGCAGCTTGGCATCAGCCTATTGAGGCACCTGTCATACTTACGTCTGATGAGTTGAATTTAATCTTTCTGTCCATAATGACAATAGGGGTCATTTTAATGTTATGGATGATATTTGTCAAGCTCCTGTCTCCCCCCCCCCTCCCAAACTCATTTTCTAGCACGTAGTCAATTTGAGACATTCTGTCAAGGTTGCAGGACACTTGGACATTAGCTGAAGTGAAAACAGAGTCGATAATAAGTCTTTCTTAATTTTCTTATGGCATGAGTAAAATAAGCAAGCTGCCAGAGTGGTAAAGAATTTAAATTGATACATGGAATTATACAATGAGAAAAAGATGCAGAGAACTGAGAGAGCTGTGAAGATGCAACCTGACTTTATTCAAGGGAAATGTTTTTAATATCTCAGCTGTTGTTGCTGGTGGGTCATTTCTGCTCTTCTCAATGTCCTTCAACTCACTTTAATCCAAAATAAATATATCGTGATGGATTTTTTAGCAGGATCTTTGATCATAATGGTCTGTGTCCTTCTTCAAGATATTACTTATTTTCTCCATGTAAACAATAATTCTATGGGTCTGAGAAAAATACAGTTTTATAGGAAATGCAAGTTTTGATAGCAGAGTCCAAGAGGACCCTTTTAAGAAGTCTATTTTCTTTCTATTGTTTATTTAGTAAAACAACAAAGCCATTACAACACATCAAGATGGCACAACATGACACCTTTGGACCTAACCGAGAGAATTAAGCCAATAATTCTGGAGACTCTAAAGAGTGAAGACATTACTGACTGAATTTACAGGTAATAACAGCTGCTTTATTGTTTCATTTTATAAAATATAAAAAAGTATCACAACAACTCAGCTAAATTCTAAAATGATGAGTAAAAGGTTTAATTTAACTGATATTTGTCTGTAATACAACAGAGAGGGCATTTTTCAGACAAGGTTTAAAAAAAAAAAAAAAAACCCAGCAGCTTTAAAATGTCACTGAAAATAGTCTGAGTGAAGATATGTGACAATGACATGCCAGGATACATTTTTAAAACCTGGACTAAAGCAATTAGTGTTGCCTCTCAAAAGAATCCAGACGCTCAAGCTGCTGGATGATAAACTAGTAAACAGGTCAACGTCAACCTGTGAAGGCAAGACATAGTTTAGTGTTATGAGAAAATTACAAAAATCTGTGGTATTATTATGTCAAAGATCTTGGTTTTTAGTCATAAGCAAAAATGTCAAATATTGTTCTGAGCCGCTGTGAGGTCAAAGATAAACGCTAGAACTTTGTGGTAGCTTAGGAATGTGTTAAAGTCATACCTTTACAGACAAAAGCTGCACATCACCACAAAGCATCTCTGTCCCCCGTATTTGAATGCATCTCACTGTTGTTAAGCAAAAACAGCCAGTGGCAAATGTTTTGCACTCCCTCTACACCACTACGACAAACACACAAACACACACACACACAAACACACACACACCCAAGGCTGCGGAAAGGATCGATTGTCGTCATAGAAACTCTGTCATTAGATAAATGACTGCTTCCCCGAGCTGTCAGATTAACTTTGACAGAACAATCAACACTATGTTATTTATGCCTGGCTGACAAAGAATCGTTTTGGCTTGGCGAGAAGCGAACAATCCCACTGTGTCCCTAGTTGTCCTATTCAGTAAAGTGCAGCATGACAAGAGTTGAGTTATGGAACATTGGACTTCCTTTACTCTCCGTTTATGGGCCAACAATTAAATCTCTCTTCTATGTAGTGGAAATCAAGCCTTATCTTTTCATTTGCAACTTGTTGAAATAGGCTTCTTGTCAAGCTGTGAGCTCTAAACTTATAATTTGAATTGAGGACAAAAACAAATAAAAAATAGAAAAAATAATGCAGCAACAAGCCAACTGGTACTTTTTTTTTGTTCCAGATGCTGCCAATTATTTCAGCAGGAAATACATAACAGATGTATATTAATATACAGTAGGCATACAGAGGATGTTTGAAGTAAAGAACAGTGGGGGAACAATAATTATAATTATAATTTGATGTGCTTGGCTTCAAAAACACAAGGATCATGCAGATAGCTCATAGTCAACATTTGTTTCGGCATGTTATAGTGCAGGATTACGCTTCAAATAGATGCCTTTCATGTGTTAACAACAACTGGAAATACAAAAGATGCAGAGTTTACACCAAAAGTCATGTCCAGATGTTTAGCAACTTTAAACCACTGCCAGTGTACACAAATCCTTGAGTTTGGGAACAGAATATCAATGCACTGTCTGCTTTGTTTTCCGTTCTCCAGTGTTTTTGTCGGAGCTGTTTGCCTCTCTGCTTTATGCTCTAATTTCAAATCTGTTTGGCTTTCTTGGAGGAGTATTGTTCTTTCCTGCACTGTGCCGTTAATGAGTATGGTTAAGAACATCATTATATTTTAAGTATCATTTGGGTGTTCACAGTGGGTGATCTCGACAATAATCTGTTTTCTTGTTTCATATCCAGAGTGACAGCAGTGGGTGCCTCTTTAATACCCAGAAAATCATTAGCGCTGAGAATCTTTGGTATGCTGGAGAGAGGGAGAGGAGGAGAGAGAAATTGTAATGAAGACGTATTAACTACGGGTAATTTGGTTGTTCTTCAGCTCGAGTTTCTCTTCGCTCTGCTAGTTGGTTTTATTTGCATTGATGTCTCCTCAGAAGTAGTTTGCTTCTTGAACAAAGGGGCTGGCGTATGTTAAGTGCTTTTGAAATCACAAGCGTTCCAGCCACAAGGGCTGGGCCTGATGAAAGGGTGTGAAATACAATGTGTAAATCGATTTCACTATCTCCTCATTTGGCCTTGCCAAAGCATAGTTTTATGTCAAAGCTAAAGACACGGGTGGCTGTGTGTGTATATACGTACACGTAACACACTTCAGAAAATAAAGATGGGGAAAAAAAAAAAAAAAAAAGCAAACTAGCTTTGCGCCCGACAAATGTATGCAAATCCAAGCTATGATATGAATAGACTATATTAAAAATTCAGTCTTTAAAATTAAGAAGAAATAAAGCCAGGATGATGGCATGAAACGATGCAACTGCACAATCACTTTGAAGGCCAACACAGCATAATACTAAGCCACTTGTAAGATACAAAGGTCAAATACTTGATTTTCATTTCCAGAACAGTGGATACAATTGCATTACAGTTATGCGCATGTGAATGCTGTCATTCAAAACGAACGATGGGTGGGAAAAGGGGTAAGTCACAGGAAGTCAGGGGGTGCTTGGACAGTCTATGCACATCATTATACTCAATGCAGTTTGTCAGAGCTGAGCCAAGATGGCATCATTTATTTCTTTCCATTTCCAGAAAAAAAAACTGCTTTTTGTTTTTCCAAATAGCTGCGTTGTTGCCATGAACCGGGTCATCAATCCGTTCGACAATCCATCCATCCATCTCCAGCTTATGTGTCTGCTGAATGTAAATGACAGCTCAATGTCTATACTGTCACAAAGGGCCACAGAAAGCGGGAGCAATGTGAAAACAGTGTGAGAGCTCCTCTGTGGAGCACTGGCAGTACCATCTGTGGGGATGGGTAAACAGGAAACACACACAATGAAATTATAAGGCTTCCTCTCGCTCTCCCCGCTTTTGTGATTAATGGTAGTGATATCCGTCAAGCCGTTTCACCATATTTAACACTGCCGCAACAGTTTGCAGCTGTATTTTTTTTTCTCCCCCCCATTGCAGAGAGCACAGGAGAGTGGCAATCAAAATCCAGATTAATCACTCCTTCCTGCCTTTTCTTTTAGTACCTTCATTCAGAGCGGGCTGCGTAGAGGCAAACAAGTGCATCCGATAACAAGCCCATCTGACACCGGCCAAAACAAGTTGCAGAAAAAAAAACCAAACTTCACACTGCTGTACTCATTGCTTTGTGAAACAAAGCCTCTTATTGGTTGGGTGGGATCAGTCAGAGTCCAGGTCAGGCAATGAGCTAGGGGAGTCAATTAAAGGAGCTCCATCTTAATAGGGCTGTGATGTGGAGCCATAACAGCGTTATCTTGGCTCTCGCTTGAGGTGGCCAGCTCTCTTTTGTGACATGAGCCAAGTAAATAAATAGCCAAATGAGGGCACACAAAGGCATCGGCAATATCCCAGGGCACCTATTATGCAAGGGGCAGGGGAAAATTATGCCCACAACAAATTGCTAATGATGATCCAGTGATGTCTTGTTAAGCGACATTGTTTTCTCTCAGATCCCTTTGTGTCTTTGCCGTGTTCTCCATTTAACGAGGCACGTGTAAAAAAAAAAAAAAAAAAAGCAGCAGAGCAGCTCCGTGATATTTTCCCTTTCTTCTTTCTCCCTCCTCCCTTTTCCTTCCACCTTCTTTTCCTTCTTCCTCTTCGTCTCTTTTGCAGTTAACTTGTGTCTGTGCCTCTGTTTTTTTCCCTCCCCTCACATCCACTGCCACTCAGAGGGCCTGATTTGGCGCATGAGAACATGCTAGAGTGGGCCTGCTCAGCAGGGAAGGGCCTTTTGATGCAGACCCCCCTGGGATCCATCCACTGAACCGGCAGTACACATCACAGATGTGACAGCTTTCATCTAACAGTTAACTTTTCCTAATTAAAGTCCCAAGTCTAATTATACACCAGCCTATCTGATTTTTCTGAGATGGTCATAGCAGTTCTGAGGGCAGAGCCCATCAAAGATCCAAGCACTGGTGATTGGGAGGGTGGGTGTTTTTTGGAGGGAAATGAAGCCTTGCTTGTGCCCTGTGTGGGCTGTGGGCTCACCTGGGTGTGGGGGGCCGTGAATGCCAAATGGCAAGGCCTCATCTCATTTGCAAAGATGCTGCTCCTGAATGTGGATGTGCAATTATGAATCAGGGAGGAAAAAAAACTGTTAAAGGAAAAAAACATTCCATAATTAGCAAGGCAACTCCAAGCACAAGCAATGGAAATTAGTCCTGGTGTAATAAATTAGCCTGTGCATATATTACATGAGATGAACACCCTTGGGGCCTCGTATTAGCAGGTTTGGCTGAACACTTGTGTGTTGGGGGGGGGAAGCAGCCACTCTTTTGCTTTGGGTCCAATAACAGACATTTCTCCTCATTTTTTTTTTTTTTTTTTTTTTTTACAACTCATCCCCACAGTGTCAGCTGGGTGTGGTCTCTTTGTCTCCATCATACCACATGGGCTACAGCCTCAATTCTCTGCACAGCCTGCCAGCCTTCACAGATTCATAATCATTGGATATTTTGTGTTGTATTTCACAATGATTACAGTTACCCATTGCTCCCTAGCTATTTTCTCCAGCTCTGATAAACAAATGTGAAATTAGAACCAGTGGAGATGAGCTGGGAGGAAATTTGCATCAAAATAACACAGTGTGCAGCTAACAAACCAAAATCAGATAGCAGCAACAAAAGCTGGCAAATTGCAAATTAAAAGGCATGATGTAAATGGTATTTTGTCATTAAGCATCAGCAGCCATTTTGAGGGGGTGATTGGTTGTGGTGGTGGGGAGGACTCACGCTGCTGGTCGCGATGAGACTTATCCAGAACGATTATTCATACTTGTCCTTCTGCTTGAATTAAAGCAAGAGTGCTGGAGCCAGTTAAAGCCAAATACTTGAATGGCTACTGAACTCTCACCTTCACGCGCATCCATTTAGCTCACAAATGAAAGCCAAGTACAGTCAGTGGAAAGCCATAATGGGTCTTTCTTCTTGCAGAGTGCAGCCATTACATACTAATTTCTTCTGGAGGCTCTTCAGGAATTTAAACACTTGGCTGGAGCTGCTGGGGCTTGTGCTGAGACGAGCAGACCCAACAATGCCAGTGCACAAGGTGTTTGTGGCATCCCTCTCATGCACGTTGGCCATACTTGGACTAAATGGCATTAGCTTGATTTGGCTTGATTAGGAAAGATACCCACAAACTAACAGTATTTACTCAAAATACCAATGTAGCTGGTAACTAAATGACAACCAATGGTATTTTCACAACGATTTAAAACACAAAGTACTTTCTCTTCCTTGCTATCAGTTGCATATCAGTTTCAGGAGCTTCTTTAACTGTAAAGCAGGATTACATTGGTATTTCTCTAATGAAATTCAGTTTAATATGTTGACAAAAAAAATGACCATAACCTAATTTCTGTTTGTGAAGCAAGTGTCCTTACTGAGATGTTGTGGTCCTAGCCATCCATTACCACTATCAACCAGCCCACATTGTTGATGAGTGGTATTTTTGTGCCAGATTACCCACTGCACATCAGTAGCACCCAGGAGGCAGTGATTTAATTATGCAATTAGTGTGGTGGATGATTAAATGGCTTAATTAATAGAGGCAGATTGGGAATTTGGCTAGAGTTGACAATATTTAGCTAGCTCACTAGTTTGTGTGGATCTTTCAATAATTAGTTTTTAGCTCTTTTGTTCAGTGTAATGCACTGGTGTTATGAGTGTGATGATGGCAAGACAGCCACTAAAAGATTTCAAAGCCCAACAACAGTTTCATTAATTTGGTTATTAGGAATTTCAAGTGAGTTCTTTTCAAAATAGCTTCCCTCAATATTGGCTAATATTTCTGTTAACTAGCTAATAATGCCACTCACTGATTCAATAAACGTGATTATCAGTCTGAGTGACACATGTAACTAGAGCTACTTCTCACTTGCGGGCTCAGCTGTTCTTTGAAAGGAGCAGGATTTCACACTTCATGCCTGCTTTGGAGTCATTACATTTCTCTGTTCCCAGATTTCCTCCTGCGGTTTGAGACTGGATCTTCAGACAGGATTTTTCTCTGGTCGGGGGCTTTTGTTGTATTTACTGGATTAGTTCAGCTCTGAACTCTCTAACACAGCGTAGTGTACACTTGTCCATCTGACTGACGGCCTACGGGGACGGAGGCAGCCAGTTATTTACTGCATGTTTGTTTGCTCTCGCTTTGAGATGTAGGGAGACACCAGATTCTGAGGTAAAGTCAGCGGTGAGTTACATGAATCTTTGTCAATCACAAATAGTTGTGGCAAAGGCACAATCATTGGAGCATGTCGACTCCTGAGTCGAGCAGTGCTTGCCGTAAGTGCATATTGTTTCCAGCACTTGACACTAGAGCGTGAGTCTGAGAGAAGCAGCTCACTGGCCCTCAGGAGCATGACGTTGTCTTGCGTGTAGAGAAAGATGACCCTGTCGACTAGGACGCTACTCAACATAATTACCACCAGTCTGTGACAATTTCTGTTATTTCTTCTTTGACATTGCTGAAGAATTTTAACAGTGGCAGTGTTTTTTTACTGCTATCTGGAGTGGTGCTTTATTGCTTCAAATTCACATAATTTGAAAAGATACATTATGGTATGAGTCAATAGTTGTCTTTTAAATAGTTTAACCCCTGTAGTACTATGAACACTGTATGCAGTTTAAACCTTCAGCTCTATTCGGTAAATCCTTTTCATGGGTCAATTTAGGAAATAGAAGATTTCTATTAATTTACTGCAGTATGTGGTTTTGTGTGCAGTTAAATCCATCTATACATTTATACATTTTTCAGATATTTCTCTCATTCTGAGAATGAAGGCAATACAGTAGGTGTAATTACACTATTTTAATCGCACATACTCAGCAGTCATAATCAAATGGACAAATTACTAAGTGTGCTATTTTCAATTTGTCTGTACAGAACTGCACTAATAGACGCTTTAAAGCAGGATATAATTATTTGCTTTTCATTTTGCATGGTTACCATTAGCTCTCTTTATTTTGTGTCTTCTCTCAGTTGAACAGTAACCAGCCTTGGGTTTTATCCAACCATAATGAATTGCATGCAACTTCTCGATAAATAAATACAATATCTTTATTGATGCTCAGCTGGGCTGCATTTTGCATTGTGGCTGAAAAACTTAAATCACTGTTAAACAGAAGCCATTGAAGGACTTTTATGTTTATGGCATCAATAATCTATGTTAGACATAGATTTTTTAATCATTTCTGTTTATGTTCACTTTGTCTCAGAAATATTTTTTTCATAATTGTGTTTTTACTCTTCTAACTTCTTTTGCACAGGAATGATGTGGAGATGAACTGTCAGCTAAAAATGGAGCATTATGTGTAATTTTGTTGAATCCTGTGTTTATGTGACATCTGTCATACTTACTTTTTTTTTTAAATTTGCAATGTTTTACAATTTTATGGCAGCAAATATAGAGTAAACAAGGATTAGTTACTTTTTTTTTTTTTATATAAAAATAAAAATATGATTACTTGTAATCATAATGATGATGATTACAAGTAATCATCACCATTATATTTATTAATACTTAATAAATATCTATATTGCAAGAATAACTTGGCCAAAACAACGCGAGTTCAACTCACTACAATTTCAGAAATTCTACAAAAGCATACAAATCATGCAAACATTACATAAAGTTAACAATGAATCAACAAAAACCATTATAAACCATAAGATAATATACATTACACTTTAAAAATGCCCAAATAAAAATGAACCAATTAAACACGTACTCATTTCAGAGTATTTTCCTTTAAGTCACATAAAACTGTTTTAAAGACATTTGGAAAAAATCCAATATTTCTTTCTTTTATTTTGCAACACATCCCATGTAAAAAGAGAAACTTAATAATGATAAATGCAAACATAATAAATTATGGGATTTTTTTAAGTGCAGGCCTGTAAATACAACTGACCTAGAATAACTGTAGAAAATGCCAACAATTTAGTCTATGGGTAGAGAAAAAGGACCAACCAAAATGAGGCAAAACAAGAATGGTGGGAAAGATATTTAGAACTAGACATAAACCTCAGAAAGCTTGTGAAGAGCCAAGGATGTAAACAATGTCACTGTAATCAGACGCAGACATAAAAGTAGCAGCAACAAGCTTCTTTTTGACCTTAAATAAAAAATACAACCTGATTCTGTAATAAAAACAGAACTCCAGCGGAAGATTTTTTTTTAATTTACATGTTACTATATAAGAGGCAAAGAATTGCAATTCAAGGATATTTATTATGAGATTCACAAACACAGACATAACAGAACTTTCATTCATTCATTTTCTAAATGCTCAGTCCATTTCAGGGACGTGGGGAAGCTGAAGCCAGTCCCAGCAATTAACAGGCAAGACGCATCGCAGACCCTGGACAAGTCGCTAGTCCAAATCAGATAGCAGAACTTATAAAGCGTAAATTGAATATGCAATGACCCAGATTGTTTGTATTTTGCTGAAATTACATTTAAATTTTACATAAGCTGAGATGACAACCAAACAAGACACTTGCTCCCCTTAATTCAGATAAATCAAAATTACAGTGAACACAATATAATATACTGTTAATTTGTGAACCTTTCCAAAAAAAATATAGCATGAGTTTTATGGACCAAGAAAAATTTCTATCAAACTTTTAAGAAATTCTCGACTAAACCTCAGTTGTGTGATAATATTAATGTCTATTTAAATGCTTTTCTATCTAGTTTTAACTAGAGCTATGAATATGAACCACCTGGAAGGAAGATTTAGTATCCTAATTTCTCAATTTAGTACAATTTACTATTTATTTAAAAGGGATATGTCCAGCAGATATAGAACATGGTGCAACATTTATTCACTGTGTGATGTGTCTGTTTTAATATCAGTAAATAAACAATGCCTTTGGTATGAAATATCCCTTTATGGAATAGGACATTTGGGGATGTAAATGATTTGGTTTGATGCTTTACTTTTCTTGCAGTGATGCCGAAGAGGAAAACCCATAAATCTGCAACTGCTACACCAAGTCACATAGAACCTAAAGATCCTCACCAGGTTGCAGGGATGACTAGTCTTTCCAGATTTAAAGAAACAGTCAAATATTCACATGACCATGTTCCTCAGGATGCCGCTGTGGTGTGATATCTGGCTGTATATTATTTTACAGCCAATATAAATAAAGATAAAACTTTAAAAAAGTGTAAAAGACGTGTTTTAAGGTTAGAAATATGACGTGTGTGTACTGTCGGACCCCTGTGAACTTGATGCAGGTGTTGCTGCCGCCATCAGCAGCCTGCCTGTCAGCCTGCCATGCTGTGATTGAGACATCAACCTAATCCATGTTTACACTGTCCTGCATGTGTCATGCCTAGCCGTTAACCACACAGAATTAGGCCGTGTTTGACACCTCCTGCAACCCACCACTTGAACCCATCATCGACTTCAGGCTCAAAGCGCGGTTCCAGTGCTCTGTAAGCAGTTACAGCATTGTCAAGGGCCCAGAAAGCAAAAATAAAGCAGGAGGCTATAAGGGGATTGGGGGATGTGGGGTGTAGAAGGAGAGACGATGGATGGCTACGGGTAAGTGCCACTCCTTGAATATCCTCTCTGGCTCCCTTCTCCCTGCCTCTCTCCTTGTCCTTCATTCTCCTCATGCCTTTCCTCCACCCAACTCTCTCCCTCATTCTCTCTATCTTCCTCTGCTTCCCTCTCTCCATTGCTTACTCAGAGAAGCTGCCAGTGTTTGCTTGTCCTTATCCAGGTTTCTAATCCGCCGCCAGTGAAAGAGTCCACTAAATAGGTGGCGTCGAAAAAGGGGGAGAGGGACGGGCAGAGCCATTAGAGGAGAGTTTATCAGAGTCGCTCAATCTGTTATCACGCCTGTCCCTCTGTCCCCCCCGCCAGCTGCCACCTCCCTTTCTTGTCATAGAGCTACCGATTATAACCCCGAACAGTCCACACACACACACACACATACACACACAAACACACAGGCCACCTTTGAGTATATTTGCGAATGTGTGTTTAACAGCTTTGCCGGTCTGTTTTGCCAGAAGTGAGCATGTATGTTATTGTGTACAGCTGCCTGTCAGTTTCTGCATCACCTGAAAATGGCTGCAGCTGAGAAGAAATACAAGCCCCCCCCCCACCACCTCTTTTCATCAAGGGCGTACTCTCAGTTAACTTCCTGTGTCTGATCATAAAAGGTCTGAGAAATAACATCAAGTGTGGAGTATTTCACTAGAAAACCAGAAAGGAGGCTCTGAGTGTCCCTGAGGGCACTTGGAGGTGTGAAGCGGGTGCTTTAAAATATCCTTGTGCCGTTTTGTTGGCACGGGTGCCACTGGGACCGAGAGAGGAGGGCTAGAGTTTACCTAAAGGATAAATGTCAGATGATGGGCTAAATTAGATCCTGTCTGTATTAAGACATCAACTGCTGCTTATGTGTATATAGTGTCTGTGTGTGAGTGTGTATCCGTTTGTGGACCTTTTGCTCTCAGCTATACTGCAGTCGAGGCTAAAATGGAGCTCAGAAATGAAGTATTATATGCTGTTTCCTATATCTAGTGGATAACAAACCAGTGAAGAGGGACAGTTGTCGTCTAAGATGTCCCACAGAGCAGTTCGTTGCTTGGGCCAAATGAATTCAACTGTTTCTAATGGCCATACTCATAATAATATTTTAGTCATTCTGCCAGTTTGTTTTCCTCTCAAACCTAAACAAAATGGCCGTGACACAGGAATAAAGTCACATTTACAAATTCTCCACAGCATTTAGCTTAGACTCTTCAGCGCATTGATAAAATGCGTGGTGACTCTGCGACCACTGTAGCTGCAGGCATCCAAAGCCTATCTTCATGTGTCATTAGGGTTATATAGAAGGACACAGTGTAAGTAGTGCTGTGCCCTAGTGTGTGATACAGAGAATAGGTTGTTTCTGATACCACAGGCCCTAAGTGTTACATTTTGACTGCATTATATGAGACTATTTGCTGCTTGCATGGTTGCAGGGTAATCTCATCACAACTACAACTGCCACATTTGTTCTTCCATCTGAGGATACAGAAATCACTGCCTGAGAAACATGCTGGCTATCAAATTTATGTGGAAATACAGATGGGAAATGACTGCATTTGGATACGGCTTCTCGAGGTAATTTGCAGCAAAAAACATTACCACAGGCTTTATTAGAGTTTCTGTTTTTCAGATTTTGATGTCTCCAGCTTGGTTTATGGGGAAAACAGGAAAATGGCTGGTGTGGAGTGACATTTTTGCCACTTGGTCCATGTTCCATCATTTAGAAGTAATGGCCATGACCACTACCTCCCTGTTTACATAGGAGTGGTCTCCCAGCACACAGCCTGTGACAAATTATAAAAGCAGGGCCTATGTAGCTGTCCTGCATTTCATTAAACTTTAACTCGCCTTATCTGCAGCAACAGAGGATGGAATAATAAAGGCTGACAGGTACCTAAAGATGTATGTTTGGACTAGGGGACAGCAACAGCATGAGAGCCTCAGCCAGCTTTGTCACCAACGAAAGGACATATGTTGTGGGCTATAAAAACTGAAGGCAGATGTTGCGGTTTTACTGAAGCTGGGAGAAGCTGTAGGCACTGATGGCGCTTTGCACATATGTCCACCATGAATAGCTGTCTGTTTCCCAACAGTGTTTCCAACTGACAAGAAAAAAAATAAAAGACACGTACAGCTTGATTTATTAATTTCTTTTCTGTAATGAACACATTTTATAATTATTTTACATTCCACTGAAAATATGTAACCGGTGGAACCTTACATGACCCAATAATATTACCTTAAACTGGAAGTGAAAGTTCTTTGGTGAATTGTGGTCACATCTAAGTGCACCAAGATGGAAAGAATTTTACACAATAGCAATGCACTCATAAAGCACTTATATTACTTGTGTGGAAGGTTAAATATAAATTAAATTGATTGATTTAAATATGTTTCTTTGACTGGGGTGAATGAATGAGACCTAAAAAAAATACTTGAGGTATGCTGTCATTCATTATTAGTGAGAACAATATGCCTCAGCCTTGCTTGTCTCTCTCTGCTTGTGTTTTTTTTCCCCACGCTGAGGCCTCTCTGAAATCCACTCTACACAAAAAGACCCCTCAGAAAAGAAACTTGGATCTCAGGCGTAAGTTGGATGAGGTTTATATCTCAAAAGGACAATGTGGCAAGGCCAACATTAAACCATGTTAAGATCTTCTGAGAGAAGCATTTGATTGATTCCATAGAACCTTGTTCATCAAGGCCACCAGGTTTGAACCAAAGATATTTGGAATGTGATGAAGAAAGAGGTAGTTACGGCAACAAAAAGCTGCTGAAGCGGCCTTTGTAAGTATCTGAAAGGACCTATCTAGAGCTCGCTAGGCTCTCCCGTTGAGCAGACGAAAGACTACCATGTAAATAAAAGCCAAGGGTGAGCTCACAACTTTGCCCACATGAATAAAAATGGCCACAATAACATTACAGATGCATACACAAATAAAGCCAGCCATTCATTTCCCTGTAATACTCAGTGGGAGTTTTCTCTTTATTCAGTGCTGCAGAAGTATGAGTAAGTATGATTTTTTTTCCCGTGCAGGCCAACTCAAAGTGCAAAATTACAATGATGTTCTCTCCACAATTTTGTTCATTGCCTTGAATGTTGGCACTGATTTTGTAAGCCCACCGATTGTCCAAAACCATTTTCTCCCTCTGTAATATCCATGTTCAAGAATTGCAAGGTGGTGTACATTTGTAAGTGCTGCTGATTTTCCTTCACTTTTCATGAGACGTTGCTTCCCAAAACTGGCAATGTGTTGATAGACAGCTGCACACATGCTAAGATAAGGTAAGATATGGCCTTTCCCGTAGGTGGTAGTGGATGTGGAGGGTATCGGCCAGCCCGGGGAGCAGACTAGGTGGCTGAGATAGCCTCCTCCTACAGGCAAGTAGGTCTGGAGTGCTGCTACTGCTCTCTCCCCCCAGCAGCCATGTCCTGCTGGAGTGAGCCCCTTCACCAAAGCTTTGTCTGAGAAGAGCATCGCCGAAAGGGCCCTCTGACACTCTGGACAAGACCTTTCAATATACAAGCGTCACCTCCACAGCCTCATAACCAACCTTGACTGCACAAACATTCTGCATACGTTCCTCTATGGCAACACATCAGTGCAAGGTTTATCTACAGCTTTTTTAGAGTTTGAACAAAGTGTTAAACTCAAACACAAACATGGCAGCTGGAGGCAAGAGCAGTATGCCATCTGCCCCCTTCACGGCCTATCATGCTTTCACCATCCATTTCCAATGAGAAATTCACTGCATTCATAGCAAACCGGAGGGAAAAAAAAAAAGGAAGCGAGATAGAGCCAAACGTGGCTTGAGTAAGTTTTAAATAGTTCTTTATCTACAGTGTTTTTTGACTGCGTCTCTGAAAGGCGAAACAGAGATGTAATCAATAATGAACAACCTTGGAAATGGCCGTAAACAGATGGCTTATTGAAACCAGAGATGTTTTCACCTTCTTTCCCCCTATATTTGTGTTTTCTAATTTACAATAAGAAAAAAAAAGACATTTTCTCCATTGCTGAGCTTTTCACCACATCGGTTTCCGAAAAGAGATTGCAAATCTCCTAGTCAATACAAACACACAATTGTCTTTCATGTTATCATAAGTAATAACCCACCTTCGCTTGTCTCTCAGCAGACATTTCCTCCACCGATAACTCACACCATGTGCCACAAAGCGTGACAAAGCTCACAGTGTGACATATCTAGACCAACGGCGAGAACTCAGAGACGGCGAGGGAAGAAAGAAGAATGAAGAGCAGAGCGGAGGGGGAAGGAGTGTTAAAGAGGAATGCGGTATAATGTATAGTGGTTTTGTCCAGGTAACTGTTGGCTCAAATGCAGCTGTGACACATTTGAAATTGGCCCTGGCCTGCCCACAAAGACGGAAAGAGGCGCCGCAAGCACTAGCCAATCCATACTCTCCAGACACCTGCTCGGCTTGGAGAATCCTCAGATATTGACCTTCAATTCAGCCAGCATTCAGAGTTGATGAAAAGAGATAAGCACTCTAATCTGTCCGTCGTCTTCGCGCTCCCATTTATCGACTAACTGACACGGACTTATTTTAGCTCTGGCTGCACTCGGCCGCTACGCGCTAGAGTGATACATAACGGTAACAGATGTTTATTTGAAAGAGGCTAATAGGAAAATTGCTGCTAAAGATACATGAATCGGTTTTCAAAACCAAACATAATTGGATATTCCAGGACACTTAATAAATGTGAATTGTTGGTCTCCCTTTTTTTTGTTTTTTGTTATGTTTCCTTGTGTGACATGTTATGCTCTGTTTCCCTCTGTCAGTTGTATCCATTTACTAGATTGCCTCTCATGCTTTAAAATCTCAATGGTGAAGCATGTGTAAAAAGACTGTGTATGTCTAAGGCTTTACCTGCATCCGTTTGTGTCACAAGATCATATCCACAGTCTACAAAGGTAGAGTTTTTTTAATTACGTCTCCCAACGACGTCCTACATTTTCACATAGCATTTGTAGGCTGGACGTTAGAGGCACTTGACAATGAGTAGGGGTGTAGGAGGAAGTGCTTACAGCGAACCTAGGATAGTAATGCCTACATACTGTGTCGCAAACCTACCATGAGGGGTGACCATGTGAACACATATAATCAAACATGTGCCGAGATTCACACACACACACACACACACACAAATAACTACGCATGGACACGCACCCTGTATCAGAGAGCCATCCGGTCATTTTCATATCCGTATTTACATGTATATGAGAGCCAGCACATCCCAGGAATACAGATCTATTTAAATTCACAGAGAATCCGTAAATACCCACCTCCAGAGAGCCAGGAGAGGGGGAGAGACAGAGAAAGAGGCTAGTATATTTATTTGAGTGACATTGTCTAAATTGAAGTTTGACACTCTTCACCACTCTAACCTTTATGCAAATGTGAAAACATCTATATGTGATGGACAGAATTCAATTAACTGAGATGACAGAAAATAATCTAGTGAACTGAATACATCATGCAGTTGAAAGGTAACATAATCATCCTTGTAGGAAAGGATGGGGAGGGGTCGGTGGGAGAGAGAAACAGAGAAAGATGGAGAGAGAGAGAGAGAGAGAGAAAAGAGGGGGGCAGAGGAAAGGAAAAGGAGGGCACAGAGGAAGTAGAAGATAGAGCCCATTTCTCTGGCGTCTTATCGAATGGCACAAGCTCTATTTCTCCAAAGCGAAGTCTTCAGTCCACTAAACTCTTGATCTCAAATGAGAGACCCTGGAACACTGTTGCTAAGCAATTAGGGGGGCTTATTGAGCCGCTGATTCTTGCCGCTCAGTGTCCATCATTACAATTTCTCTTCACCTCATAGACTTCCATACTGATGAGCAGGAGCCAGGGACCGGTGACCACACAAGAAAATGGAGTCCTCCGGCAAGGATGCAAATTACACTACAGCACAGCAGACCCACAAACGTTATTTTAGCCAACACACCAAGACTCCCCCCAAAACAGCTGTTGCTGAAATAGACCTAAAGGTGTGTGAAATGGGTAAAATGAGGAAAAAAATGTTAAACGGCTGTTATTATTAAAGAGTTTTCTTTTCAATTCCAGTTTTAAACACTGCTATATGAATAAAATTATGCAAATAACTTGATGCCAATTGACATGTAGTAAAACAATTGTTTTCAACAATTAGTCCTCATATTAGAAATCAGTGCAAAGAGCAACTGAGAGGAAAGAAGGAACCAAAGGAGAAAGAGAGCTGCTTCATGGAAATGGTCATCACTTTGGTAAGCTGATGGCCAGATGGGGGCACCCTTACCCAAGATATGAAAAACCATGCTACACGAGGGGTGGATGGTGGGGGCTGGCCTCAGACAAACAACAATGTGAAGGGAGGTGGGAATGTTTTTGCTATGGTCAAAACTATCTGAATAAGATGAGTGACACACAAATGAAAAGGAGAGAATTGAGAATGCAACCAGTGCAGTATAGCCACACTTGTTTCCAATGAAGAGCATTGCAATGCCCATACATGCTTTGTACAATTCCCTATAAGGTCATTTTAGAACATGTTATGTTACACAAGCAAGCCAAAATGTACACATGAACATTTGTTATTGTATTTTCTGAGCATCAAGTGACAGTAGTGAGTGGTGTGAGGGTGCTACAGGGGTCCATTGTGTGTTGAGAGCTAACACTAGGTGGCTCTGTGTTCTGTTAGTAGTCCTGAAGAGCCCCTCAGTTTACTAAACTGGTCTTGTGTTTACACACTGGTAACTTTTCTAAAGCTTCTTTCATCACACAAGTACTGTAAAATAATTTTACGTAATCAATTATGGTGTTTTTTGGGGGCAACAACGTGTTGTAAAGAAACTGTACACATCAATATGATTAATTTTATGTTTACCAATCTCTAGTTTTAAGATCATCTAAGAAGGCTGATTTAAATCCTGTCATTTAGATGTGTTGAGAAAACAGTAAGATTGAAGTGAAGCTTCTGTCGCAGCGGACGGTTAAGTGACTCCTCACCAGATCTCTTACATAGAATATAAGTTCCATTAGTCTGTAAATGGCTACTGTATGACATTTAATTAAATATAGCCTTTCAAAGAAATCCACGGCAAGCAATTTAGAGTGTGGTTAAATTTGAAGCTTCTGTGAGGTTACTAGTGCTTTTAACAATGGCACCCACTGAACTGACTGTTAATTAACATATTTAGAATGAAGTAGGTTTGCACATACACTAATCATTCTTTAATTTGCGGCGAACGCCAGCCTTTCAAATACTGGACAATAATAAACATGCCAGGCCTAAACATTACATAATCAGTAATTATGTTGCACTGAGTGAAAAATATATAAATAAATACTCAAAAATTAACAGGCATCTATTGATGTGATTGCTTAATGGATGCCTTTATGTGCTCAGAAAGGTTGTGTCTATTTGCCATGTATATAGTGAAACGCACTTTGCGTCCAACAACAGGCAAATACAAAAGAACGTTAGAGAGGGAGAGTCAGAGAACAGAAAGTGGTCTCAAGTGCTCCTACTAAGTTCGAATACTTAAATGTAACCCCTCCTGCTCTTTGGAATTATTATTATTAATCAAAAGCACGTCTAAAATTGTACCGACAGCGGCCATACAGCTAATATCTTCTTCTAACATCCCATTGTTATGGTAGTGGCTCCACCCTGCCTCATATGGTGCAAGGGGTGGGTTAGTCCCAGAAGCGTCGGTGCACCATGGGTAATGTTTTGACTCCTCAGGTATAATGAGGAAGCTGTAGTTCGGCCATGAGGGAGGGAACTGTGGTCTAGCCCTGACCCCCTCCAAATCTGAGGAAACTCAACATGGGCCGAATCGCGCATTATTCCCAGCTTCCAGCTGAGGAATGAAACAGAGCGGCGGTGCTGCTCATTCTCAGACAGGACCTGCAGAATCCATGGGTCCATGCTCATTACTCGGTCAAACACTGAACTTGTTCTTCACCCGACTCCATCCACTGTCTTTCTTGTGAGATGATAGGGAGAAAAAGGAAGGGAACGCTGGTGATGCATTCAATTTGATAACAAGCATTACATTAGAAAATAGGGCTGCAACGATGCAACAAAGTATTTACATATTTATATATTTCCAACGGAAATTTTCTCATTTGATTCAATGGAAGAATTAACCATACAAATTGGAATGGCTACATCAGAAAAGATGGAAGTTAAGACTTGTGTTAGAACAGTAATCACTGCATTTCTTCCCTGTGAACCAAGTAAAACAAAAGTTAAAGAAAAGCTGCTTTGTATTGTCAATTATTTATGCAGAAGTACATACTTTTATCATTAGTTTGGTTACATCATACTGCGAGGATCAAATGTGCCCATACTCTGACAAAAAGAGGACCAATGAATAGAAAAGTTGTGAGGGAATCAGATCTTTTTTTTAATTTAACATCACTTCCATCCCTGAGGCCTGTGGTTTCACAAAACACACATTAGGAGAAGATCACACAGCAGGCGGGGAGGCCTCTGCTGTACTAACTGCCATCAGGTGACTCTCTGCAGCTTCAACGGTGGCACATCCCAGCAGGGGACACTGCTGATTGGTGACTACGCACACAACAATATCGCCTGTGAACCCATTGCTTTATGACCGCCCCAGCTTTGATGCAACATCTAATTGGCCGAGATGAACTGTTGCTGTGGCAGCTTGAGGCCCAGCTCCACTGTATGCCAGTCCACACAGTCACTGTCTGCATTTAATTAGGTCCCCTTTGCCTCTTGTGTATTTGTGTGTACTGTAAGTGTGTGTGCACAGTATATCAGTGCATACATCTGACTCCATGTTTTTATTCCTCTTCTGCATGTCTTTAGTCACTTCTTGTTATTTGTTCTAGCATTTAAAACAACTCCTTTGTTGTAACAAAAGAGAAAGGTGCAATTAGATTTCATGTGAAAATAAAGAGCCTGATTTAAGGTGGAGAGGCTTTGGGTCTTTATTCCCTGGTGGTTTGTTTTCTTAGTTGCTAACACTGTTCGTGGTAAAAGCGAATGGTTTGGACATTGACAGGGTGCGTTCGAGCAGAAGAAAGAGTGAAGGGTGTCATAGAGGTTTGTTTTCACAGACCCTTCACTTCTCAGCATTTGGTGATGGGTCTGGAGCCTGTTGTCACTGCAGAGAGGCTGTGTGAGAGTGGTGCTTTGTTTAACTTCCTCTCAGTGTAGGAGAAACCAGCAGGGCCTGGTAATGAGTCTGCAAACAGGACTCGCATGGAAGGGATCGACGCTCATCTTTTCTAATTGCAGCAAGATACAGCAATGTCCTAGTTGTCACTTTAGCTAGAGGTTTATGTTCAAGGGACTTTGTGATGTAATCCATTATTTTATCATTGTTGTAAAAAAAAAAAAAAAATTACAAAGCACACAAGTCATATAAAAGACCACAATAGTTTTGCTAACATCAGCCCACAGTTGTAACACTGGTATATTACATTCCAACACCCATTTTTCTATCAGAAACAAAGGGCAATTTCAGAGTCAGTGCTGCTTTGTTTATTTGCATAAATGTGAAGAAATGCCTCAAAGTATCATGTGTCTCAGCTTGTGCTAAACTCACCGGTGCACAATGGCTGATTATGGTAAATTACTATCCCTATGCGAGTTCCCGAGAATCCGCTCTTAGTGCTGTATGCAGCCCTGAAGCAGGGGAAGAGAAATTGTTCCGCCCAAGTACCATAAAACAGATTGGAAGCTCGGTACTGTGAATTAGCTGCACAGGAAGCCCCCTAAACCCCTTGTTTTATTCATGAGCGTGTAGGCTATCGTAGTCTAAGAAACCCCTGTGGTCTTGCCCGCTACATCAAGGTTGCATGCCGCATCCATGGAAGGTTTCTTTTTTTTCCCTTTTTACTCTATACATGCCATGCTGATGCCACATTGAAAAGCATATGAGATTAACAGCTGCTGTTATCAGCATGTATATAAAAAAAATTCTTCAGAGATCAATCATACAGCTATGTTGAAAGACTTCAATGTGTGCGCTTTCACTGATTCAAACAATCCTGCTTGAAATGTCCGCAAGTTACATTTTGGGGTTTACAGCTTTTGTATGGGCAACAAGAAGAAGACGTGGTGAAGTGGGTGAGTAGGGGAACTTTGCACAAATGTTTGAGACTGCGTATTGTTACTGGTAATCCCTCGGAAATTGAAATGGGGAGAGGTGGTGCCTTCTATGTGAGAATGATACAGCATGTGCACCCATAGTGCCAAACTAGAGGACTCCAGAGCCTGAGAAGAGAAGTTGGTGGTAGCCATAGGGAGTAGCCAAGTGAGAGGAGAGCAAAGAGAAAACATCTGTCAAAAGTGCAGAAACCTTAAATGAAAAAAGAAAAAAAAAAAAACTAACACTTTTGTTACCAAAAGCCTCACACTAACGGTTGTCTCATTGTACAACAGCTTCACAGTTTAGCATTTTCCATACATAATAAGAGGATCAAAACAGACATTATTTTAAGATGTCAGCTTATAAGCCTTTTTTTTTTTAAAAATTAAAAAAATGTACCACTCCATCTATAGGAAATATAAAGCAGAGTATTTGAACACTATCACAATGCTTCCACCACAACTTTTTCTTTTATAGTGGCAGAAAAAGTTCAGGATTTCATCAGCAATAAATAAAAAAACATGCTTTGATAATAGAATTTTGTCTTTTAACAAGCACAGAATTACATATGAGCAACTTTCTTTCCCAAAAAGAGGGGGATTTAGTTGTTTATAATGCAAATAAACAAGCAATAATAAGGGAGTTGCACTATGACAATAATTACCCAGCAGGAGACCATTTATAATTTTTTATTCCCCTTGAAAGCCATTAAATGTATCTCACAATGTCAAGCCAGAGTACATGTAGAATCCAGAGCTATGTTTTCTTGTTTACTTGGTTTGTCCCTGTGCCAGCATCTCCTAATTGTCCTCTCTGAATTTAGCAACTTGTCTCTTGTCATTACGGTGGCACTGAAGTCCTAATGAGTGGAATTGTTATCTGAAAGATGGCCCCCTTTTTCCCTGCTGCAAAAGCACATTAGATCCAGACAGCTCATTTCCATTCCCCCTGTCATCTCTCTAGAAATGACGTGCAGTGCTTGAAACTGTTTATTTCCAAATTCAGACCTCCTCCGCGGCAGCCATCGGCTTCAATTACCAGTTTTTCCTGAGCGGAGCCATCAGGCAGCCTGACACTGAGGTCCAACCTAATTCCCACCTTCTCCAAAGTCAAGAGCATAATGTGCAGATAAAAAAGGTGGAAAATAGCCTGTCGCTCATTAGCATGCAGCGCCCGCCTGTTCATTTGCTTGCTGCGAATGAAAGTTCTGACACTCAGCGCCTTGTGCAATACGAGAATAGTCCTCTTCAGACTGCCTCATGTCCTTACTGCCTTGGAAAGGTCATCGGCATAGGTGTGCGTTCACCAACGTGCTCCCTGCTCTTCACTGGCCTACCTGGGAGAGGGGTTAGCTTGGGGTATTGATTTAGGAAGAACCTCATTACCTGCTGAATCAACATATTATTGCCATGTTTCACCTAGTCGAATTGTTTACAAGTGTTTTTAGTGCGGGCAAAAGGCTGCTCAGGTGGGCCATGACCGCATTCATTAGTCCCTGACCCTGGTGATTATGTGTTATCTGATAGGCTGCTCTATGGCTTGGCTGCATGAACAGGGTTACTGGCCTGCCTTCGCCTAGACCCATTACAACCCGACTCTTTCACTCTCGGTTATTCTCTCCCTCTCCTGCTCAATCCCTCTTTCCCCTCACTCTGTCCTCCCTATGAATGTATCCATTAGCCTGGTGATGTGTAAATTGTTTTCACCTGCACTGCGGGCAGATGGGGAGCAGTGTCTCTGTCGTGATTTCCTATGCATGAGCTTTCTAATCAGCAAGAGAGTAAGACGATTCCCTGGCTTCTTGCTTGAAAAAAGGTGAGCTTGCATGAGCATGCACACATACATTTCAAGCACACATGTTCTCTCACTGACAATTTGCAATCAATATGCATGCTGTGTTGTGGGGATATTGGTGCAGTGGTGGTGGTGACAGGGTTCATTACTGGAGCTCACCTTACAACAGTGTGATGGCTTAATACTGAAGAGAGGGTCTGGGCCTGAGTTGATCCTTACCCCCTACCATTCCCAATTTGAGCTCAAATTGATGGATAATTTGACCTGGAAGAATAAGCCTGCATGAGCAAATGTCTTCCAATAGTAATGTGAACTAAGTGTGACCCATGGAACAGACAGAAGAAGATGCCCCTCACACAAACAAATAAAGCATTTTCTAATGCCTTAATGTGGATATAATACATGCCTTCTAAGCCTCTCCTGGAGGACTAGGTCAAATAGGCCATCCAAGACTAGATTGGTACTTTGCGTGTAGGAATAGGTGCTCAGTTATTGAACTGTCTTTTTCCAGGCCTGGTGGATCATTTGTGCAGAAAGATCAACAGATCTTGACAGCATGCATGTCAAAACTAAGCTAGTGCATTAAGACGATGAAGATCACAACAGTTTTTAGTCTATCAAATGGTGTATATACGTTGGTTTCCTCCCACTCTTCAAAGACATGCATGTTTGGTGAATTGGTCACTCCAATGTCTTCCTGGGAGTTAATGTGAGTATGAGCTGTTGTCTGTCGGTCTGTGTTGGCCCTGCTATAGATGGGCGACCTGACCTGGGTGTACCAGCTTCCCGCCATCCTGAACTGTACAAAGTGGTTCAGAAAATTAATGTTTTTTTTTTTCTTTTAGTGTTTAAAATGATATATTAACTGTTTTATTGTTTGTAATTATTATACTGCAAGTTGTGTTCAGGAAAGATCTGCCACTTTTGATAGCCTTCTCACTTTCTTTAAGCCTGAGCTGGCAAACAGAGTGGTGAGGGGGTGCAGTCTTAACAAAGCCAAGCATCAGTGTTACAATTGAAGCCCTTGACAGGCGCAAACAACAAGCTCTCACTGTCAAACATCTGACCCAAACAGCAAGCAACCCTCATGAATGTCATCATCTGAAAACCACATACACACCACCTGTATTATCTGCTGCTTGCCACAACATTTCTCCCATATCCTGTTGGTCTTACTCCTAGTCCAAAGACTCAAGTCAAAGTGATAAATAAGCCTTTTTTTCTGCCTCTGTTGCCATTACTAAGATAACACTCTAGCAATAATAATAACAACACAATAACAAATAAACAATAAATAAATAAATTCAATGATTAATGTGGCAACAGCATCAATCCAAATTGAAAATTCCAAAGAGACAATTAAGAAATAGCATGTGAGACGGTACTACCTTGGTTATTATGACTAAGTTCTGAAACTTGAAATAGAAGTGAGGTTTACATAAATTGTTCTCTAAAGCAGTGGTTTACAACCTGGGGGTAGGGATCCCAATGAGCATTGCAAGATTATTTCAAGGGGTCCTAATATGGACCCTAATTTATAAAAAAAAAAAAAAATGGGATTTTAATAAGGGCAATCACAGTTAAACAGTTATTGAAGAGATAGATCTCTAAAATTGGCACCTAATTTTTTTTTACATATAAAAACCAAAGTTCAAACTCATCCCACACAAAAAAACTGAATTCAGCTTTATCTTTGTTTGAGAAGCTGATTTTGGGCATGTAGGTGCCTTGTCACTGCAGTGAACAGAGCCCACCAAAAACCACTTTATCCTCATGAAGACTGACAGTTTTCCAGCATTATATTTAGAGAATGACTTCAAAATGGCCGAAATGATATTTCACACAATTAGGGCACGTTCAAACTGCTGCTGTTTGGTCTGTTTTAAACAGACTGTGGTCCGCTTCCAAGAACAGTGGAATTCTTTTGGTGCAGTATGAACACCAACCACACTCTGATGCAGACCAAAGAAGCAAACTCTGGCCAACTTGAAAGCCAGGGGTCTCGGTTTGTTTCTAAACAGACTATTCAACGACCAAACAGAGAGAGGCGTCTGCCAACTGCAATAAAGAATCAAGAAGAATAAGGAAGTGATGCCGATTGTTGTCGGGGTAAGAGGAAAAACAATGTCAACAGCATGTGTTCAGAAAATGTATGTTCGACACAACACAGTAAAATTAGGAACCTCTAGACCAGGGGTAGGCAACTCCGGTCCTCGAGTGCCACAGTCCTGCAAATGTTAGGAGTTTCTCTGCTGCAACACACCTGGCACACATCAGACCTAATTAGCAGATTTTTGCAGAGCTTGACATCAAACTGCACAAGTCTGCTAATTAGCCATTGACTTGAACCAGGTGTGTTGCAGCAGGAAAAAACTCCAAACATCTTCAGGACTGTGGCACTCGAGGACAAGAGTTGCCTACCCCTGCTCTAGACCAGAGTGTCTAGAGTCCAAATTGACCAACCCAAACCCACTCAAATGCATTACGATGACCAGACTCGATCAGTTGATATTTCCTGTTAAAATCTGTACCCAACCTGAGCCATTTATGTTTAACCTGTGATTCAAACCGCATATTAAGTAATTGTAAATGATGCACTATGTCCCTTGATTACATTAAGCAACTTTTCTTTATTCATTCTTATATCTAATGTGATTAATGCTGTTTGATCATTTTTATTTACAAATAAATATTTTTAATTTTACCTTGCCTAATATTGTTTACCACCTTCCTATCGTCTGTTATTTTGCTACTTGGGGGTCTTTATTAATTTGATTGGGAGAATACTGGATGAACAAGATACCATACACCATCCCTGGGTTTAGCTGTGTTATTCTATTCTGAATCACAAAATCAGCAGCAGAAAAGTGTTACATTGGCAAGAACTTTCCTTGCAATAACTGCAAAACTTGTAAATACGTTGCATGGCTTCACAATATAGGCGATCTCGGTGCCTAATCGTGTAAAAAACAAAAAAAAAACTCACCATATCCACAAAATTAAGGAAAAAAAAAGATGAAAAAAATTCCAAGGCCCACCCGCACTGCATGAGTATCCACCTGTATGATATTTAATCTGTAATTTTTACCTGCAAAACTCTTTTTGCAGGAGTACCCCCCATAGCAAGCAGTGATGTCATGTTGCCCAGGCAGTTTGATCTGCTTGAATTAAGAGCAGTCTGAACACAAACCCAACTAAAGGAAGGTGGGAAACCTTTCAAAATCCCCACCCAATTTGACCGAGCCCCCTGGACTATCCTGGTGTGAACGCCCTCTAAATCACAATTAATCACTTTTAGACCACTGGTATCCACAAATCACACTTTACTCCTTCAGATTTCTTCTGCATTATGTAAACATCTATAAGCTCAAAACAAAGTTCTCAATTAAATATATACAAAAATAGAAACCAATATAAATATTGTATTTTTAATTTTAGCTTTTCTATTTATGCGATATGAATAAAAGTGATTGTCTTAAATCAGTATGTCATGACTTCATATTGATCACTGGCTCCTGAATGAAATCTTATCAAAACTGCATTGTGGATTAATTTACAATGTACATACAAATCTAAAAGTTGCTCTGTGATAAACTACAAGTAATGTGCATCACTGAGGAGATAAAGTTACTTGGTCCGACTGAAAAGGTTGTTAGAGAGACTTAACATAACTAAGTGCTGAATTCTTAATACCAACCTAGGACTTTATAGTTAAAAAACATGTTTCACTCTCTATAAGAGGCAAGAAAATACAGAGCTGTATCATATACTCATGGTCTGGGCTGATCAGATTTCTATTAGAACTTGAACCAAATTCTTCACATCTGACCGTGAGTTATTCCTCCTGTCTACTGACCCACATGCGTTTATGTTTTTGTTGTGTCTACCTGCGATGTTGTGGGCTGAACCAACAATGCACTTTATTTAGTCCGCTTGAACAGACATAGACAAGTGTTTGTATGTGGACCGAGCCTGCGTCTTTGATCAGAATCTAAATTTGTTTGCATATTCCCAACACTCCAAAGTGGACTCTCTGAGGAAATGGATTATAGGATATGAATCAAACAGGCTAGTGTAAATGTGCCCTACATCTAGATAAACTAAAATTGAATACTTTCCTAAAGGTTCCTCTTTAACAGTGAACCATGAGTTTGTCACAGAGGTTGGCAAAGCTATGTGTGAGATATCAGGCCAATGTCCAAGAGGAAGAATACAAATCTGAAAAAACAACAAAATAGAGAACAAATCCACTCTGCATCACAAGGCGTGCATGTGTTAACAATAAGCCGCTGTCATTAGACCTGGCATTCTTTGTTCAAACCACACTGAAGCATTGTGCTCTCAGACAGCTCTCAAAACTGCCCTGATGTTTATTCAAATAACCAACAAGTGTAGCATCAGGGTCAATCTGATTTCCTCACCCCAAACTTTGGAATAAAGGAATCAGAAAAAACAGAGGAAAAACAGAGGAAAAAAAGTTTAATCACACTCTGTCTTAGCACAGTTTAACACACCCTCTTAGTGTTCAATTTCTTAAAGTTGCGACCAAAAAGGCAAGCACTGGAAACTAGTTTTCCTCAATCCCTTTCTATTTGGTCAGCTTTCTTTTCCATGAAACTATGAAGGGGATTTGTTGCAGCTTTTCATCCACTTGATAGCACTTAACTAATTGCTGTCCTCTCATACACAAAAACACACTCAAAAAACACGGACACACAAATAAACTATATGCTGGCACATGTGTGCACCTACAAGCACATGTGACTGTAAATATATATATATATATATATATATATATATATATATATATATATATATATATATATGTGACTGTAAATATATATATGTATATATATATATATATGTATATATATATATATATATATATATATATATATAATATACATATATATATATATATATATATATATATATATATATATATATATATATATATATATATATATATACATACATACAATAATAATAATAATAATAATATATATATTTATATATACAATAAACATTATTAATATCTGATTTTGAACAAATAGCTTTAATATCATTATTGGGATACATTCATCTTTTAAATAGAAAACTATAAAAATCAAACTATAGCTGTGCAAACTTTAAGTACCTACTTTTGGAAATAATCATAAAAGCCCTGTCAAATCTCTTCCACTAGCGTTATCAGCCTATTACAGAAACAAGTGACCATTGAATTTGCACATGAAACTTGAAAGCTTTTGCACTCTGATGCAGAATGCTCTCTGGGAAAAAAATATGTCAGACCTTAATTTGCAATTTCACATAGTCACCTGAGTTCTGGGCAATCAATGGGCTTTAACTGAATGGAAGCACAATAGCATTGTGAATGTTAAAAAGTGTTGATAAATGTCACAGTTCTTCAACATTTTTTTTTTATAAATGCTAACCAGACAGAGGCATGAATGAATAAAAAAAAATTTAAAAAAATCATACTAAGTCCATTTTAAACGTGCAACAATAGGAAACTCCTACGCCTTTTTCTTCACAGATGAGAACAGATTTTTTTTTTTTCCCCGTTAACCCCAAACATGGCTTCTGTATCGAGCCATGAAAACCACAACAGTGGAAAAACAGTCACAAAAGACAGATAAACCCTAACACCACAGAGGTGAGCCAACTGTTCCAAGTCTTGCACAAGGGGACGAAAAAAGGGGAGGGGATGGAGAAGATAATTTAGCATTTGTGTAAGCTGTTTATCAAATTATTAACTGCACAGATGTTTCTGACTAGCTAGGGGCTGAACATAGGCTCTGCCAGGCAGGAGAACAAAGGTCTGAAGGATTGAATAGAGATGTGCACTGAATATCAATTTAATTTACTAGGTGCTAATTCTCATGCAAATTGTGACCTCTGTTGGGGCATATCAATGGCCATACACATTGTATGTCTTAAGAGGAGCAGCAGGGAAAACCAGTGCAGACCTTATATATAACTACAAATAGTAAAAGTGTGATATTCACAGTGTCATTTCTAAAATACAGGGAAGAAAATCTTTCTGGAACTTTTTGTTTCAACTGATAAATACTCAGAAGACCATAACTACTCATACTACAAGTCATACTGCAACTACTATAAATACTCATCATCAAAATAGTTTTAGTTTTGGCAAATTTGGACTATTTTTTCTCACTTGGAAGGAGCTTTATTGAAGATATTTCACTGTGAGGCATCATCTTAAATTCTTTAAGGAATGTGTAGATATTCTCAGTGTGGAAATGGACTAAATCTCTGTGGATTGTATTCCATGTGCACTCACCAGGTTGCTCTGCTTAATTTTGTGGAGTCTCTCTTCCTACATCTGGAAAACAGACAAAGAATATTGTTTATATTTTGCACCATAATGATCATGAGTGCATGGTATGACAACAAAAGATTGATCACAGGCACACCAACCTTGGCTGAGCTGGAACAGCGTTGCAGCAAGTCTCATTTTCTTCATCATCTCCAAAGTATTGCCTTTCAGCTCTCCTCAACACACATACACACACAAAAAAAAAAAAAAAAAAACCCCAAAAACCTGGCAACAATATCAATTATACATGCAGGAGGCAAACAATAGGATTTATTTAAGAACAAATAGCCTCATAGAGAGATGTTGAATGGGGTGGATTAGCATTAGAAAGGGACAACAAAACTCCACAGTTCAACGGCTAAAGAGCATTGTGGAAATTGGTTGATTGGGATGTGCATGTGGAGGAGCTGTCAATTTCAGAATCCCAGCAAGGACGTGTAGTGTTGTGGCTCTAAGAAAAATGACAGGCCGCTACAAAACATGACATTTTGACAAATGTCAGTGATGAACTTTGATAATAATAATAATAATAAAAATAGATCAGAGAATGATACAGCAGCCATCTGACCAAATGAGACATCAGATAAATCTATATCTGAAAGAGATAGAGAAACTTATCATACAAAAGACAAAGAAAGGTTTTTGATGGCTGGTATTTAGCAAAACCAGGTTTATGCCTCTGCTAATCAAAGGTGGCATTTAAGCACTACACGTTTGAAAAATAAGCCCCTAAAGAAGGACAGTCTGCTTGAATAAAAACTAAATAAATACTTACTTCTTTCTTCAAAATCAATCTATTTGTTTCTGATGGGAATACTAACATTTTTACTGTAGAGTGTTGCACGTAGTTTTTTCTAAATAGTCATTCCTGCTCAGGCGCTTCACACCACGTGCTCTCTGTGTTTACCAGCAGGGATTTCTGGGAAGCGGTTACCATGATAACCATGGTAACCGCGTTAAACACGTTTCCTCCCCCTACTCCTCCTTCCTCTCGTGTCGATTCAGCGGCAGCACCAAAGCGGGTAAAAAATGGCCAGCTTGGGTCGCACCGAGGACCAGTATTACGAAAAAATTACAGCGATTCAACAAAGCATGTCTAAACGGTAAGGCCTCTTATTGTCGATAGGACCACGGCCCAGTGGAGACCACGGGCTTGGGTTACCATCTCTCCCGCCTGCTCCCATCGTTTCCCCGCTAGCTGCTCAGCGAAGTCATGGGTCCTTTAGCTAGCTAATACAGTAACTTACAGCAGTCGTTTTGTGGCGCTTCATGGATGCCTACAAATGGAAAGTGGGTCCTCTGTACACAGTTACTCTTGAGTCAAAGTTTCCCTCAAATTAATGCGCCTGTTTTATGTAACATTTCTAAGCGATTTCTGAATTAACTAACGCGCCTGTGGTTTGTCAAATAGAACAGCTATTATGCTAATAATGCTAATTATGCTAATAATTAGCATTGAAAGCACGGATATGTTAACAGTGTGTATGCGTGGATCAGTTTCCAATCATGTGTGTGCAGGGAAAAACGAAGGCTGGAGCTGGAGAGGGAACTGTTTGCTTACTCCAGATCTGATAAGAGAATGTAAGTTACGCCGGCAGGCTACTGTTTAACATACATTTTGAACAGTTAAGCTATAAATTAAAGTCTTACTTGATATCAAATTGACTTGGGAAATTTAAAATGTTTATTAAGGAAACATATACAGTCATGTAGGTATTTTTGCTCAAGCTAACCTTTCCCAAGGTGAGATATTTTACTTAAGAAAAGGTAATAGCCGTGATTCAGTGTATGGGTTTTGTTTGTATTTTTGCATAAGATCTATTTTTTCACTGTCAATGTAGATATACTCATAAATATTCACGTTCCAGGTCAAAACAGCAAAACTAACATTGACAGAGGAGTTGAGAACAAGATTTAAATTTAAATCATATTGTGCTTAACCTTTTCTTGTGAAAAGTCTACCTCTTATTTTTTTTGACAATGCACTTATACTCTGTTGAATAATGATTCTCCTCTGCCTTCAGCTCACAGATAAAGTGTTCCAAACTGCGCAGTTATCTCAAAGAAATCTGTGACAGGGAAGCACGAGCGAAAATGAGAAACCTTGAGCTTCAGAGAAATGTGGAGTGCATAGAAATTAGCATGAAGGAATATAGTCCTGACCATAGCCCCCTGCAACAACAAAAGGTGTAATACACACTCACACAGACAAGCACACACAGACGCACAGCAAAATGCTTAATATGTTCAGTGTCCTTGTTTTTCTCTGAGTGTAAACATGTTAGAAGTAGGCTTTAAAGTACACACTGACTGAGGCAAATTTTATCCATAGATCATGCATAGTACCCATATGTGCTTCTAACACCTTGATGTGACGGTAAACACTCAAACAGTGCAATTTATCACCACAAGCAAATGAACAAGGGACGAAACAATGAGCCAGTCAGATTATCACTTAAAACTCAATGACAGTGCTTGACAGCTTAATATCAAATTAACAAAATTGGCTAACTATGACTCAGTGTGCTAATTGCTCAATATAGAGACTATCAAGTGCTCCAGAGGTTTAGTCATTCTCTCCCCTCAAGCAGTTGGTTTATTTCCTCTTGATGTTTTGAGTCCTGCACATTTGCTGTTATTTTAGTTGTCCTGTTGCACTTTGTGTCCATTTTACCGGCTCACTCCAGTATTTTTCTAGTTTAATTATCATGAATATGGTACAATTAAAAGCGTCCTTTCTCATATAGACAACATATACATGTTCAAATGATGTGCTCTTTTATTTAGTAGAGTTTTTAAATACAAATAGGAAAATATCAAAGCTGCATTGTGTGCCTGTTAGTGTGTATGTGTTGGATTAAGGCAGCCAATCTTCCCAATCAGATAAATGTTAAGGAGACTGTCAGCAGCTACACAGGGCAAGCTCTCTTAGGAAAACGCTTTGTGATTGACTGTGACAGGCTGATGCTTGATGGTGTCATTTTTAGTTTAATTCCTTTTGCTTTTACACTATGTACAGATAATGTTGAACACATGGTGTAAACAGACAGACTGCTATTGTTTACATGGTGAATAAATTCATACATACAAGTAATATGCAAATTCTGTCTTTTTTTTTTTCAGGCTGAGTTTTTTAAAAATAGTTCCAGATTTATTGAAGCAAGAAAGAAAATTGAGCCAGAGATGGAAGCAACCAAGGTAATGTGGTATCTTAATAATAAAACATGTAAAATTGTGGTAATTATTAGGTACCTGTGTGAACTGAACAACAATATTATTCCTCATAGATCTGCGTCACATTTTTATAATGCGTCCTTTTTGGATCGGAAATGTACTTTTCGTGGTTGATAAAGCTTTGTGTCTTTTTCATGCCAGATCCTTCGTTTTAAAAAATGTTTACAAGGTTTATGTAAATTCTAGTTCTATAAATCTGTGTTTTCAGGTTTAGTTCAACAAAGAAAAGAAGATATAATGCCTGGTAAATCTGTAGTGGAGTCTACATTTAAACTGTATCTGTAATAGCACAGGTGTCTAATCCTAGCTGGTGAATCTGTACAAGCGATGTAGTTCAAGCCCATAGCTGCTTTCTCCCTTCACTTAAAGCAGTTAAAGCTCTTTTAGATGAAATGTCTAAGACATCTCATAATAACTTGGAGCATGCTGTCTAGAGCAGTCACTTGTAACTGTGTGCAAAAACCCCCCTCAGCCTGTCGATATTGTAATGAGCAAAATGGTACCGTCACTCCATTATGCATACAAGCCATTGGCTGGCAGTGTGCATGTCCCTCAGGCTGCAGCATTCATTAAGGGAAGCTTACCGGGCTGAAAGCTGGAGACAGATGATAACGGGATATGATTTTCATATTTAATACATTCCTTGGAAGAGCACACGCGTGCCGCAGATTGATAGAAGAATCAATTGCTACTTTAGTGAAACACTTTCTACTTTGCCCTGCAGCTACCGATGGAATCACTCAGCCAAGAAATTAACTTTTCCTCTTTTTTTTTTACCTACTTTGTGGATCTGCTGGGCAGGCTGCATGGTTTACAGTGAATGTTATTAAGCAGCTAACTGTTTGGTATTTAAGACGCTTATCAGAAAAGAAACAGAAGCCATGCTTTTTGTTATTATGTTTGGAGGGAGGCTTTTTTGCTTCTCTCTCTCCCCCCTTGGTGACATTGCAGACATGAATCAAAAGTTGTCTAAAGGATTTTTAATAAGATTAAAAGTTAAAACATTGATCCGAGACATTCCTCTGAAAATGCTGAGAAAAGAATTTTGACCTTGGCCAAATAAGCTTCACTTATTCAAAATCATAACTGGGATATTTAGCATAGTAGGAATGTGTTTCTTTTAAAAGTGACTAAATTTAATACTTTAGGCAGACCATATTCATGAATGTTAAATATTATTTTTAAGATAGCTTATTTAGCCACTAAAGTCAAGTGTTTTGTAATATTCACAGGTAGACTTTATGCAAGGACAGCAGCAGCAAATCAACATCTTTCACAATTTGAAGGATTTTACACAGTCACCAGTGGAAATTTTTATGGAAAACCAGACCTCCAGAGGGTCTGATGCTGAAGCTGGGACCACAAGTGTACACTCACACCGAGCATTGCGTTGTTCACCCAATCGCAGTGTGCACTCCCGCGAACGTCTACCAAGTGGCCTTTTGAAGGACTTCAGAGTTGGCGGAGAGGATGCCGCCAGCAAGCGAACACATTTATCAGATGACATTTCAGGCTCAAATGATTCCCCTGACGGCTGTAATTTGAGTGACAAACATGAAAGAACGCTGAGGCTGCTCCCATCTGTTCGTGCCTTAACAGGCACAGCTGGCAGTGTGGCTTTTCGAAGTGATGATGAACAGGAAGCTTCACCTTTGGTGACCTTGATGGGGTCTGAGAAGAATCCATCTCCCAGCAACAGTGGCATATTGAGAGCAAAGAATTCCCTGGCAGAACACACTGACTCCCAAGAGGTAGCTCATGAGCCACTCACAATGGGAGATGAAGAGAGAAGTCTTGGCCATTTGATGCCTGAAACCACTTTTGGAAAAGAAGCTCAAGATACACCAGGTTTGCAGTGATATTTCTTCCTTTCCACCTTGTATTATTTATTTTCCTTTCCTTAAATTGGCAGTTTAAAGCCATTTCTGTGGCTCTTTTGAAGATTTTGAATAAGCCAATTAACACTGTGTGGTGTGTTTACAATCAGGTAAAAGTGAGAGCATCAGTGCACTGAGTTCTGATGTGGAGTTGTCAGAGAGCAGTGCTAGTGACCTGACAATATCTTTGACTCAATCTGAGCTGGAGGAAGATCTACCAGAGGATGTGGCACCTGAGAGGAATTCTTACAGAGAGGAAGATGATCACAAACAGCATAGTTCTGAATCAACCATCCACTCTAATGGGCCTAAGTTACATAGTGATTCCTCAGGACCAGCAACGACCTTGAAAAGGTACAGTATTCATGACTTAAATAATCTGTTTTTATTCTTATTTAAAAATGAATCATTTAATAAAAAAAAATTAAAAAAAACTACAGATTTTACTATTTTGTGACATATATGCCTTTTTATATTTCACACAATGTGGTCTGTATTCTTTCAAAGTTTCAAACTAAGCAAGTAAAGAAGAGAATGTTGTGCTTGGCCATGCTGAACTACAGAGGTCTGTTAGTGATAGTGGGTGAAGACACCACACAGTCCTTGCAACCATCCCGCCTCAGGGCTGACAGAGGATTGTGGGAGTCACGCTCTGTGCCACTGTTTTCTCTGTAGCTCTGTAGCGGCTGTGTTGGTGGCAGTGATGCATCTTATAGGGAGAGCTCAGGACCTGTCCACAACAATATTGCTATAATCCAAGATAATGCTGTGACGGAGCAATTTTCTGCTTGAGAGACCTCAGGAAGTCCCCAGTGGAGGAGGAAATTTGTGGCACCATAGAGTGTTCTGGAGGATGGGCATGTGGACAGCACTTAGAGTCACAAATCCTTAGCGTGATGATGGCCTCTGAGTTGAAGGATCACTTTGGATGAGGTTAGAGCCACAGAAAATCCCATGTGAACGTCTGCACACAGCGCCTCTGCTTTTTCCACACAGTGTACTCTGTTTTATGAGTAGGAGCTCTTGTGATTGAACAAGAACTTTTATTTGGTTTGCGTATTCTCAAGGATGAAGCTAGTGTTGAATTTTTCTGCTGTTTCTGTCCTTGTTTGGGCTGCATTATGCTTTACATTGTGCCACTAAATGCATGCAGTACATTTTAAACATTATCTGATTTAAACATTATTATTATTGTTATTATTATTATTATTATTATTATAATTATTATTATCATTATTATGAACAATAATAATAATGAAAATAATTTTGAAAAAAAAGTTAATTTAAAATGGCCATGTACACAGGCTCACAAAACTGGCATTTAGTATGAATTGTATCAAAAATAGCTTGAATGGTTATAGTTTTTCTTAAGAATAGTTTTCTTAAGCACCATATTTATGTTTGTTCTGCTCTATTTATTTATGGTGTGACCCTTGCAGGAGCTGCAGTTAGCCTATGTCGGGGAGACAATGGTGTGGGCTGCTACTTTCATTGTTAACACAGCGCTTGTGTCTATGAAGAGCAAACCAGAGGCTTTGATGTGAGGCTTAGAGAGCACCCAGCCTCTATCTTCTCTCTCTCTCTTTCCCTCCCTTAAGGTTAGAAGGTTAGGTTTATATCGCTCCCTCTATTCAGCTCACAGTCAGGAAAAACAAGCCCAGACAATTTATTAGATTATCCCATTATATTTCTCCTCCAGCATATACAGACTGAGTGAGACAGAAATATTGTCTGAGTTTATTTTTCAAGACAATTCATAATGGCCTCAGTGCATACTGCTCACAAATAAGCTCGCTCTGAACAGCACACTGGTTCGGCTTTTTCTTTTAGTGACATGCCATCTAGTTAGTAGAGAAAATATGCTGAAATGCCATTATGGCATTGTAATTGTTGGCAATTTTTTATAAGTACATTGTAATAAAGATGTGGGATGATGACATATCCCAGATTTAATCCAACTCAGTGCAGACAGTGTATTGGTACTGTTAGTACTTAAATTTCTCAATTCCTTTGTGTAGTTATATTTGCTGTCTGTGCCAGCACAGTGCGATTCTCCTGACACCAATCACTCAATTCTGAGGCCATTCTGTTTGGTAAATCACCCAGGAGTTAGCACTGTATGCTGTAGGGCAATATTGCTGCTGACCTCTTCCTCCTGACTAACAATACCCTCCTGATGATGTCGACATGCAGACAACAGCAGCATCTAAAGTGAGGTTAGAGACCTTGACATGAAAGCTGGCAACAATACAGATAGAGAGGTTTGCAGAAAAAAAAAACACAACTAATTCGCTTTCTCCCTCTCTAAAGGTCTCTTTTTTTGAAGAGCTTTTATAAATAAAGTGGGAAAAGAAAGATGACTATTTCAAGGCCCATACTGGTGATAAGGGAAAGGGAAAAAATGACAGAGTCTTTGCTTGTTCTACCTTTTGCTTATTCTACTTCAGCCACACTGAAGAGGACTTGGCACAGATGGATTGCACACTACAAAATGTCATGGATATAATTCAAGCTGCCACCTTAATCAGAATGTTACCAGGAAACAACCTGCAAAAAAGAGGGAGCAATTGTTTGCTGACCCCTAACCCAAAAGCCCATTACAGATTGTCATAAATTCTTTTTGGCCTCTCTTTATGGAAGGCAGCTCAAGATCTCTCGGCTTGGGGTTTCTGGGGGAATTCAATGAGGGCCACCCAGAGCTTAATTCTCAAGAAAGAGATGGATTCTCAATATCCACATGCATTAGGCATCCATTTCTTATTTTGCACCCTCACACAGGACCAGATTAAAGTGTAAATCTCTCACCAAAAGAAATCATCCAGGGGCCCCTCTTTTTTTTTTCCTCCATTTTTTGGAATAATTTTCCCTACTCTTTTAAGTATGAGATAGTCACAGTATTTTCATTACTGTTCAATTTTGGAGTCTTATTAGTTATATTAAAAATTAGTTTTTAAAATGTTACTAGACGGAACAGAAACAATTTGTCATGTTTTCATTTTACTGCAACAGACAGCTAATGGTACAAGTTCTTATTCTGAGTGCCAGCTTTGCCGTGCAACCTGTTATTACACATGGCACCTTCAACTGACACACTGAAAAGTGTTGAAAACCTGCATTGTGGCCATCGAATCTCAATCCCCAGATTCTCCAGTAGTCCTTGAGTACCTCAAGGAAATTGTCTGGAAAATGTACCACGGATTCGTGGATCGAATACCATAATTTCTTTTTCTTTTTTCCTTTTTACAAATTGCAGGCCTATTGATCACATGACCTCCTCCACTTTAATTTCCTTTCACCGCATTAATGGGTAATGGTATTTTTTTCCAGCCTCTCCCTGGAAGGATTCTTCAATCTGCTTGACAGTATTGAAGGACGCCTCTATGGCGAGCAGACTCATGTGTATGGGGATTCTTCAGTTGATGGAAGACAACTCAATAGAATTATCAGGTATATCCGTCCTGTTTCTCCAAAGTTTACATTCTTATCTTTTCCTTTTTCTAAATGAAATGCCATGTAAATTCATTTAATGGCCGTGGAGCAGTTTGTGCAGATGAGGAAAACATATTATCCTTCCGCTAAGGGCTCTCACATTAGATTAAGTGTCATCACCATGAGGTATGCGTCTTTATTTCTGAGGGGTTTTGAAACACACGGGATTGTTAAAGTAACCACCCAGCGTAATTGTTATCAGGAGTCAAAAAGATAGAGGATGGAATATGTTTAATTTCACTGGGCTTATTTTTCATAAGCTTTTTATACCTGATAGCATGATTAATTTATCATAATTGCTGCTCCTGTGGTAAAGCATAAAAGAATAATTTCTTAGCAGAGGAAAGCTCTTTTTAAAACAAGTACATACTTATCCTCATCTGTTAAGTTATAAAGAGTGACCATCTTGTGTCATAACCCTTATAATATTACATTACAGTGGTGCGTTTACTTGTTGAGTGTGTTTGCATGTGTCCGTCTGTTGGATATACTGTACTTTGCACTGCCAACCTGTGGGCTCAGTCCTGGGCTTTTTGGTAATAGCTGACTGATATCTATATATTGGGCAGCGTTTGTGACGGTGGGACAGGGTTGAATGAGGAGGACCTTGAAGCATGTGGAGCAGTCGTCCTTCATGAGCTTCAGAGGTTGTCATGGAGCACAGAAAAGGGCTGCCTGCTGCCACAGGACCTCGTATGTGCACGTCAGGATAACACTCAGCCTAATGAAATAAGGTAAGGTTTCTCTGTGTAATTTAATTTAATTTATATATTTTCTATTAGACAATAAGGAGGGGTTGCTTACCTACAGGAGTTACTGAGATATTGCATGCTACCATTTGATCCAGTTCCCCTTGTCCACAAATGTAAAAGGTCATCTTTGGTGTCACCTCATACGGTAACAGTGCATGGGTGAATGTCATGAGTAAATTAAAATGCCCTATCTGTGGCTTCCAGTCGTTTGGATAATGAGTAGTTATAGTCTGAGCCAAATCCATGCTCTGCTTCACTACTCTATTGATTTCACTGAGACCTTTCCAGTTATACACTCAATTCTAAGAGACACATCTAGCAGGGTCGCTCTTTTTCTCTGGAGATGCCTGTTGGCTGACCTCGACCTTTTATCCAGCTTTGCAAGCTAAGGTTATATCACTCGCTGCTAACTGAAAGACATTACAAATCCATATCTTCTTCGTTGTTTAAAATTGACACACAAAACATTCTTTTTCTGAATGAATATGGAAAAATGAAGCCTAATGTATACATTACTGTTGTTTAGTTAATTTTCCTTCATTTTCTTGCAAATCAAAGAATTTTCTTTGTATGCAGGTGTGATTGTGACTTATTTTCATGTCTCTTACTCTGTAATCAATAAGAAAACCTCTATCCTCCACCTCACCACAGCACCAGCCTCTCTCCTGATGCTGCTCGGCTGTGGGATCGCTGGTTCAAGCATGCCCTTGTACTCAAGGAGCACCGTGTCCTCAGCACTGAGCGCTTGGTCCAACTGTTCACACCGCTGCTACTGAAGCGTCATGCCACATACAGCCAGCAGGTAGCGTTGAAGGCAAATACACCGCTACAGCACAAACACAAAGAGGAGGATGGACTATTAGATTCACATTCCTAAAAGCAAGCTGATATTAACATACACAACTTACTGACATATACATACATATATATATATATATATATATATATATATATATATATATATACTTCTCTTCTTTTCCTTTTTAATTTATTCATCTCAGAGAGGTGTAGCGGCCTCTTTTTTGTCTTGTACTCAAAACCGAGCTTTGGCTTTATACTATGAGATTGATTCCCACTTTAACCTCCAGATAAAGGAAAACCTGACCTATATTATAATAATAATAATAATAATAATAATAATAATTATACAAACTCTGCTTGGCTTTTTGTATCCCCTGTGGTGTAGTCATCTGGGGAATACTTGCATTTAATTATGATTTAACCAAAATTATAACCATCAGCTGAGTGACTCCAAGAGGGAACTATTTAAACCTTCTTCTAAGTAAGAGTGTTATAAATTTAACACTCGTGATCGATATTGTCAGTTTAAATAAAGACCAAAATTGCCAAGAAAATTCCCACTCACGGCCTAGTTATGACATCAAGAGAGACTGTATGTTTGCAGTCCCAATGTGTCCAACTATAGATTAGTTTGTCTGCAGGATCATCTTTACCATGGAGGGTTTTGTCCTATTAATTTGTGCAAGCTCATCTTATCACGGTTCTCGTGGCTTGAAAATCTTGCTGCAATGTCCCAGATGCACTGAGAGGCAAAAAGGGAGACTGTAGAGCCTCTTGAAAATATGAACTGACAAAAGGAAGAGGGGTACCGCCATCTACATCATTGTATCCAAGTGCATCAGGAAAAGCCTGAGTGAAAATCTTTCTCTCTCTTTATCGCTATGAGTCTCCTCCATATATTCCTTTCTCCCATCCTCTATTTCTCCATCTCTCCCTCTATGTGTCTCTGTACTCTCACACAACAGCTTACTCTCCACACACAAGAGCAAACAGAAATTTCCATTCACGCCTTGCCACGCAGCCTTGCTACTCCGACAAATGGGAGCATGCAGCTCACATGCACACACTCAAAGAGGCCCTTTGAATATTCAAGTGCTAACAGTTGCATTCATTGATATTTAAAATGCAGTGGATTTGCGAGAGCCCTCAACTCATGGTACATTTGACTAAATCTGGAAAAAAGAAAGAACAAAAGGGATATCGGGGACAAGGATCAAAACAGTTTTTATTGTGCAGCAACATCAAATCCCCAAGTGGCAAACTCAGATTGGCGTGTTTGCATCTCTTCTTCTCTTGGAAAATGAAAGCATTTGCATTGTCAATCTCTGCTGTGACCTGCTGATAACAACTTACAATGTACTTAAAGTTTGTCACTGTCAAAATCCTCCTGATCATCCCCTTCATATTAGTGTTCATTAAAAGTTGCCAGTGGCCATCTGAGGCTGAGAGGCAGTCTTTGATCACAAAAGAGAGATGATGATGGCAGGATTTGATAAGGGGGAGGGAATGAGGAGAGAAAGGAAATCGTTGTGTTGCATCTCCCTGCTCCTCATCTCTCGGAGAAGCTCCTCTTAATTGTGTATCCTCATCTCCACAGAGATAAAAAATGAGCTGGAGAGAGTGGAAGAGAGTAGTTTGTCTGAATCCTCTCAGCCAAGAGGGAAGATATCTGAAACGTGTTGCACATTAACAACCGAGTGATTGCATTCTTTTGCGGTTCTCTAATCTCATGGATGAGAAAAGACAGAAGGAAAAATAGTGTGATTGAAGGGGAGAGCAGGAGCAAAAGAGTGAGAAATAATCTTTTTTTAGTGAAACGACTGAGGGAATGTGAAGTTATTGGCTTTCGGCATTTGAACACACATTACAGCTGCACCTCTGTGCGAGCAGCCGTGGTCAAAGTAAATGACTTGTTTAATCGCCAAGGGTTCAATTTGACACTTCCTTCACAAAATGAGAACAATTAAGAGTGTGGTTTTAATTTGTGCTGCACGCAGGCCAAAGTGTTTCTGAGGACACTTCTCTCCCGGTCCAGTGAGGAGTGCCCCTCAGCAGAGGACGAGAATGACGAATCTTCTTTGTGTCATCCTTCTTCCCTCCTGCCTGATGTGAAGCCTGATAAATCGATACAGAAGCCTCAGATTCCAGGTAACTGAAGGGAATTGGTGTGAATGCACTAGGCTATGGTTATACTTTGTTATGGATTAACTAAAAAACACTTCAGTTGATCGTTTTGATAACAAAGTACAACACATGTCCTGTAAAAAAGCAAAATATGTTATTTTTTCTTATTACAGGACAAAATAAGTCCTGTAATTGGAAAAAATGTAAGTAACTTTTATTTTATTTTATTTTATTATTTTAATTTTATTTTATTTTTATTTAACGCAATTTGTTAAATTTTAATTACGTTTTTTTCCCTTTCTGGAGTAAGCTAGATCTGCTCTTTCGTAAAAAAAAAAAAATAATTTCAGCATAGAGCTTTTGTATGGACCCCCCCCAACCCAGTTTTTTTTTATACAGTTTTCCATTCAAAGCTTAAAAAAAAAGACCCCCCTTTCCATTTCTGTCCAAGACTCCCATCCTCCCTGCCATTGCTTCTCACTGTGTGCTTCCCTTTCTTACAGAACTACAAAGTACTGAAGAGGACAGCCAGGACGAAAGCCCTGTGGAAAGTGGTCCTATTAGAGGTAAAAAGGCATTGCTGGTGCCTCAGTATTCACACTGTCCTTATGTTGTGGTTTGTTTTCTTCCCACTGCAGTGAATAATGGGCTCTTTTACACAATGGCTGAGGCAGGATGATCAAGGTGAAACCAGGGTCAAAGTCCCACCTGAAGAGCTGCGCTAGTTCTCTCTAATTATCTCCAAGAATACACTAGCCCTGTTTCCAGCCTTGTCTGAGGCATTTGAGCAAGAATGATAATTTGCTGGCCCAGCATAATGTGGCTCCTTTAATTGTCAGGGAGCCAGGGTGGGCCAAGCAGAAGATCTGTCATCGCTTCTCATTATCTTCTAAACAATGCTCTGGCAAGTCTGGACTTGAAAAGTACTAGATGTAACGGCATCCTAGAAGCAGTTGGTGTGCCCATCCCTGGGCTACACCTCTGAAATGTAAAGCAATCCTACATTACCCTTAGCTATCAGATTTCCCACTGGGTGTTTCATGTGTCTGCATCCCTAAGGTGCACAGCCAGCCAAAATGAGTTCAGTTTCCAATCGCAACACTTAATCAAAAGAGCCGTTACCAACTAGAAAGACATGACTAAAGATTTTGCAGGGAGAAAGGTTTAGCTGTGCTGAACAACATCCATGTCACAATGAAATGCAGTGACCTTGGAATTTATAATAATTGCCAAAACACATATGAGGCTGTAGACCTTTTTTTGTTTTTTTTGTTGTTGTCTTTTTTTTAAAGACTGCATGTAAAACAGTAGCTGTGTTTGCTGTTAAGATTTAGAAAATGATTTATGATTTAAAGTAGTATATTTATCACAAAACTAAGTTTGCACAGTTTGAATTTGCCATTATAATTTTACTTTTTTTTTGCCTCTAATTTAGTATGTGTGCCTCTTTAGCATCACTGAGCCCATTGATGTCTACTTATATATTTATTCTTTTAACCAAAAAGTCATTGGTGCCTTCACATCATTGATGTTGAGATAAGGGGAGTTGCTTTCTGTGTGATGGAAACTGTTGCCACACACAGAAGGCTTAAATCAACAGCTTAGCTGAGTGAGCAGTGTTTTTGCCCACTTTGTTCAGCTCTGAAAGAAAAAACCAGCTACTGAAGCGTGTTGTCTCGTCAAACACAGAAACCTCTGAAAGTTGGAAACCTGGGTTTTGTGCAAATATTTGACTGTGACTCTGTGTGTCTGTGCTTGTGTGTATGTTTATGTGTGTCCCTGAATAGAGACAAAAGCATATCAGTTGCTTAAACAGTCAGCCATGCAGGAACGGCTGCAGAGTTCTGAAGAAGAGGAGGAGGAGGAGAGTGTTTCAGGTAAGAGATTGATCAGTGGCTACTAATGATGCGTTGTCCATACAGCACATAAAGATATAGGAATAGAAATGAAAACCAAAACCTCAAATATTAATCTTTGTTTAGTCACTTATTTTTGGCTCATGATCAAATTTCGAGCTCCTCTACAATTATACGCTGCAACCTTCAATGTCATGTATTTTATGTTAAGTTCTTCATTAGATTCTATTTTGTTAAATATATAAATATCCCTCGTCTTTCGTGACCATGTGTTATATCAAAGGGTACCCATGACCAGAGTTCAGTAACTCTTCAGGGCTTCTAAGTTTCAGTGTAAATATGCATGTTAATTAGCTTGTGATGAGATCAATGAAGAAATCAAATGGCTTTATCTAGCCCCGTTTGCTCTTTTAAGGAATAAATCGTGGCCATGAAGAGGACCTGGGGAGGGCCAAATGCTCCTCACATCAAGACCCTTACCCTCGGTAAGAACATTGTTATTATTCAACGGTCCACAGGAAATGGGCCACCAGACACCAAAAAGTGGTTGATGTACATTTGCATGGCGGCTCTCATAATTCCCTGTTCATTTCCATAAGATCAAGGGGGCGCCACCCATTAACTCGCTTACAAAGACAAAAGGCCCCTAAAGCCCCTCTTACTCACTGTTAGCTGGGATCAACCAGGTTTTAGAATTCAAAAGCAAATCAGCTGCCACAAAAATAAATTGAAGCCATTTCCTGGCTGTTTTTCTGCTTGTCAGAACGCAAACAGATCATGTCAAGAAGAGAGTAGCTGACAACGGTTTCAGAGGAAGGGGACTCAAGTGCTAACAAGGGCAAATTCCCTTTCATTTGTTACCCTTGAAACATTATTTAGGATGTTCAAATCAGAACTATGAGTGGATATGGAAAGAACATCTAATGACAAATAGCTTGGTGGTAGAAGCTTACACCATCATGGTTGCATTTAAATATCAACACAACTTCATCAAATCTGCAATTGCATTTCAGGTCCTCAGCACCTCTTCACTGCAAACCCATTTGGGTTGTAGTAATGGCAGGATAAACGTTATGAGGAATAATCTTCTCTGATTTCATGTGATTACTGGGCACCACGCTGACACAAGGACTGAAGTCTGTATCTCGGTGGTCTGGCAAACAGGCACTCCCAGTCTGCCTATTAGTCCAGCCTCTTTAATAAACATGAGCCAATTCTGGAACCAGACCTTATCAGGTGGTGCCTATTTCCCTGTCATTAATGTGCACGTGAAGCCCACAATATATGTGATTTAATAAGATTTACTGAATAAAAAAAGTTAGACTAGGGTATACACTATGTCTCCATAAAACTGGACAAACTGGTAGTCATTAATGCCTGACAATCTGATCTTGTCTGAGTTGAAAAGGAATCAACATTTTTAGCTTCCAGTTTGGCTCATAATTTTTTCTCTGGTCATACTAGATGTCCTCCTCTCTTTTCTTCGTTTCTCCTCAACATTTTTATTTAAGCATTTCACCTACCACAGTCACTTTTTGTGGTTTTTTTGCTTCCACAAGTGGTGTGGAAGCTCTGTACTTGAGCAGAAGCACACCACTGTAGCATGCTCTAGCACAGTTTCTCTCCTTTTTCTTTGCGTCTCAGTCTCTCTGGCTCTCTTGCCATTTCTCTATTCCTCTCCCCCCTCTTCCTCTATGTTTTCCTCTCCCTCCTCTCCATCCTGCTTGTTAATTATTTGCTTTATTTTGTCAGCGAGCTGATGAGTGACTTCAAAAAGAGGATGGAGCTGGACTCAAAATACAAAAATGGCTTCCTCTCTGTTGTCTTAGACAATAATTATGATTTGCCTGTTAAGCCCAGGCTACAGCAGAGGGATTGTAGTTTAAAGCAGAGGCTTTGGTGCAAAAAATGCATTTATAGCCCTTTGTAAAGCTCCTCATTATGTGTGGGCTCGATTCATTAAGTAATTGGTTTGCAGTTGTTTACATGAGTATTAAGGCCTTCTATTCAGGGCCTTTGAGAGATACATTGTGCAAATGTTGCATGTTATGAATGCAGAATGAGAGGCGGGGGGCCAGTCCTATTGGCCAAACACTGCTCCCGGCTGAAAAGCGAGAGAAAAGCACTGGGTGCTGCTTTGCATAGCAATGACTGTGGCCTTAATAAGCTTTACAGATTAAATACATGGAGTCTTTATAAGATGCAAAGAGATACTCTTAACACATTTATATGTGCTCATTTCACTATTATGAAGTTTGAGAGAACTGTGGGTTTTTCATGTTCTTTTTTTTCTCTTTTCCTCACTCGCTACCACAGAGTGATTGTCAGCTAGATACCTTTATAGTATGTTCTGTTTATTGTATTGTAACTCGTGTTGAAGCGACTGATCTGCAACATTTATTAAGGATTTGTCCATTAGAAATCTTTTGCAGTCTTTGTGAGTGGCAAAGTAAAATCACTTTGTGGTTGAGTGGGGATGAAAGGAATAATGCACGAAGGAGTGAGTCTTAATAAGCAGCTGCACTCCATGTAAAGACCACTTGTTCGCCTTTGTATGGGAGTGCATGCCACTGCTTCCTCTCGTGCAAAGAAACATTGTCCCTCTTTCTGCTACAGACATTTCAGATGCCACATCTTTTCTTATTTTTCATTTTGGGTTTGTATCCTACTTTTTTATCCTGCCTCCCCTTTTCCTTTCTGAAAAAAATATGCTCTAGTGCGCACAGGTGCCCAAAAGCTAAATCTGCTTCTGTGGGACATGGTGATGATTGACATACATGCGTGACAGAATTCTTGCCTCAACTGTTGTGGTTTTGCTTTGAGCAACAGGATGTGCATAAGTATTCAGCTTGAAATCATTCAGTTTCTAAATCTGAAGGTCTGTCTGTCACACTTTTAAACCCCTCCCTCTCGGGAAGGCCATGTGTGTGAATCTCTGACGATTCATTGAGAAGAGAGATGGAGGGGTGAGAGATACATGAGCTGAGGGAGGTCAGTAAAGTGGAAGAAATATAAGAAAGAGAGAAGATAGAGAATGAGCCAATAATGAAAAAAAATATTTGTGATAGTATCCAACATGTTAAGGGATCCTTGTGAACAGCCAACAGTTTCAGTGGGAGTAATTTATAACTTGTTTTCAACCCCTGACTGTTTGTTATGGAAAAAGAAAAACACTATAAAACAGCAAACAAGGTTGTTATCCTTTGCTTTTTTATGATGTAGTTTAAATACAGTTTAAGTTTGGTCAGATTGAAATGAATAACACAGTTCACAGTGGAAGACAGAAACTTGAGAAACTAACCAGTGGAGGTCACTGTCCTACACTGGGTATTTGAAATGTGTAGTTAACTAAACTTATTTTGCTTCATACTAGTCAATACTAATGCTGATCATTTAATTGAAAGAAGTGAACGTTCCTGTGTCGGGGCTGTGACGCTCCAAACAAACAGTAAAAGGCCTCATGGGAAGAACGATCCATCTTTCAACCATCCCGTCTTCACTGCCGGTCTCCACCAGACTGCACCAGTCAGGAGGAGAGTGTTGAAATCAGTAGCCCAAATACCGCTTTCTTTGAGCTGCAGTACTTACTCACTACCAGCAGAGAGCACTCACATGTTGGAGAGTGCCCACTCATGGTGCACTCACAGTTGCCTCTCACTGTTTGCCCCCCACTGAGGGCTATATCCTGCTACCATTCAGGCCTGTGAAGAGTACACCTCAACAGAGCCTAAACAATGTTTCTGCAGGGTCATAGCTGGGATGGGAGTAGGAGTTGATGGGAATGATGAGGTGATGGGTCTCCCTTTACCTTTAGACAAGCAGAGCCGAGCAAAAGCGCTATTGTGCTATTAGCATTTGTGTGTGGGTGGCAGGAGCCTAAAAAAAATCCAGGGTAAATAAAAGCAGTTTTCTAGCAATTGGCAAGTCAGCTTTAAATGCTTGGTAAGCATTATTTTCTCTGACCGTCCTTCTGTTACCTAACGGCATCCACAGTTAAACATGAAGTACATCTTCAGTGATTCCAAGGAGCTTGAACTGGTCTTATTTGAAGCTTTTTTTTCCCTTAGGTTAGTGTGAAAGTTTTGCTGGCACACATAAAATGTCATACTTTCATAGTTATTACAAAGTAGTTTAAATGTGCCATTGCAGCCCATATGTCATCAGTCTCTGCTGCATCAAATTCAGCAAATGGAAATGTATTGTGTAGCAGATAAACATGTTATATCTGTCAAAATTAAAATTTTTTATTCACCCTCTGCATCTGGATTATGGATGATTAACCAGTTGATTAGCTGAAATGGCACACAAAGTTTACTGCTTTGATTTTAAAAGGGTGGGAGTTTTTTCACATTGCAGAGACATGATCCTGTTTGCACCGCTGCGTTTAAAGAACGCTATTGTCCCTGTAAGGTCAGGATAGAGAGCGGGGACAGAGAGATGCTCCTCGCATCAGCTGGTTTGACACACAGGCAGCTCTGAGTCCGAGCATGGGGACAAGAAAGTTAGGTGGGAAAGACTGCTAGTTCCGTGGTAAAAGTTTAGTAAATCTTTTACCAATTTAAGCAATAAACACCACACAGTTATTCTAGTTTTAGCTGAGTCCTATGTCTGCTTCACCACTGTTGTATAAGGCGAAGGGAGCTAACTCTGAAGCTAACTACACTGTAGGCCCAGGAGTAATCCCCTCACCTCCGCCTCCCTACTCGGTTTGGAGACGACAGCAGGAAGGTCAAACAGCTGTTTCTGTCAGAGTTTCCCCTGATTATGAAGGGAACAGGTGAGAATAACATGGTTACTAAACTCTCAAAGAAATGTTGCACTTGAGGAGCAAAAAGACCAGACAGAAAGACGAGGAAACTAACTTGATGTTGAATGTTACTGTGGGTGCAGTGTTTTGTTGACCAAGCATAGCAGCCGAAAAATTAAAAATTTCTTTTGGACGATGTAGTTTTCATTTTGTCATTGATGTTATCATGCTGATGCCATG